>NC_137039.1:27963899-28286399 GCF_032717465.1 Coenobita brevimanus | reverse complement strand
CTACCACACCTACTACCACATTTCCTGCTACCACACCTCACACTACCACATCTCATACTGCCACAGCTCATACTGTCAAACTTCACTCCATCGCACCACATTGCAAAGCCACGTACACACCTCACTGGCACCGTTTATGTATCGTGCTGGAGATATGGGAAACAGAGAGAGAGAGAGAGAGAGAGAGGCAGTCACTGATTTAATGGTGTATCGAGGCTGTTCTTAGTGTAAATTATAACGAAATATATTGTGAGTTAAAGACAAGGATAGTAAAACAAGGAGCGATGAGGATAGGAGAGGGAAAGAGGAAGGAAGGAGATGAATGTGAGGAAGACAGGGGAAGGGGGAGGAGGGAGAGGAAGGAAAGGCGGGAAATAGGAAGGGAGGGAGGAAGAGAGGGTAGAGAAAGAAGGAGGTTGGAAATAAAGGAAAAAGAGACGGGGAGAGAAAGAAGGAGATAGAAAAGAGAGAGAGGAGAAAAAGAGAGAGAGGTTAGATGGGGGTGAGCGAGGATGTTGAGAAAAATGACAGACGTGTGCGATTAAGGTCAAGAGGTTGGGGTAATGACAGCAGGTGGGCGACGAAGGGGTGCTTAATTAGAGAGAGAGAGAGAGACCATTTCAGTACATACTCAACGCTGACGAAGGATGGAGAGAGAGAGAGAGAGAGAGAGAGAGAGAGAGATACATTTCATTACATACTCAACATTGACGAAGGATGCAACATAGGAGCAGCGTATCAGAGAGGGGATGGAAACCACGGCCTGCCAACACCATGCACAAGCCAAAACTGTATGAAAAGTACATATACCGTGCTTTCTACACAGTGCGCCTTGTGGTCTACCGCGCAGGCGCAAAATTTCTCTCTCTCTCTCTCTCTCTCTCTCTCTCTCTCACACACACACACACACACACACACACACACACACACAGTACTTCCACCAGTAAAGCTGGCGAGGTAATTTATCACCCGTGACTGCTTGTTTGTATGTATACAAAACATCTAATGTAATCGGATTTCAATGAAATCTGGTGAAAAGGTGGCCAGTGGGTCAAGGAAGAGTTTATTAGAGTTTGAGATGGATCCTTACTCGGTACAAGAATAAATAATCATTTTTATTGGCAATGGCGGAGGTATGCTCTCTCTGAGATTCTGCAACGAAGCAGACTGATACCGTAGAATTAACTGACGATCCGATACCGTTTAAGTATTCATCTAACTGGAAAGAAGAATTACAGCAGTAAATAAAATATATATATATATTGGCGTTAGCGGAAGCATGCGTTCGGTGAGTGCTTTCTAGTCGGTACTGTTTATGTAAGTTTTCATCATCATCATCATCATTATTATCATCACTTGCTTAGCTCCAGAGTTGATCCAGGTACATAAAGTCCTACCGCACCCCCCATTGATATTCATATTTAGGTTAGTTTCCCTTCTAAATCACAGTGTTCTCTAACTTTCTAACGCAGGGTGTAGACGTTAGTGCATACGGGCCAGGTGTGTACCGTGGCGGAGAGAGAGAGAGAGAGAGAGTAGTGTGGTAGAAAGGGAAGCGATAATGTGGTAGTGGCGGTGTGTGTTGAAGATGTGGTAGTAAGTTGATGGTAGATGAAGGCGTGGTGGTGATGTATAGGAGGCGGTGATGCGTAGAAATGTATGCGTATTAGATGTACTGTGGTAGCTGGAGATGTGGTTGTGGTGGTAGGGGGGGTGAGGATGTAGTGGTGGTGGTGTGGGGATATAGCAAGAGGTCTAAAGGTGATGTGGTAGTGTGGTGATGCATGTGAAGGTCGGGATGTGGTAGCGGTGTGGTGGTTTGGTGGAGGAGCTGTGATGTGGTAGAATTGTGGTGGGAGGGTTGTGGTGGAGGATAAGAAGTTTTTTTTTTTTTTTTTTTTTTTTTTGGGGGGGGGATGTGGTAATAACAGGTGCGGTGGAGGCAAGGTGTGTGTTGAGGTGTGTGGCTGTACTGTGATAGATCGAACTGTGGTAGTGGTGGTGGTGTGGTGGAGTCTAGGTGTGTGTTGGAGTGTGGAGGTGTACATTGTTCGCCTCCGCCACCCACTAGAGGAAAAGCTTTAATTACAACCAACCTGACATTGCATCAACCGCCTTCAGTCATATCATAACGATCCTCAGAGACAATTGGGCAGTTTAATGTTGCTAAATGGCAGTATAGAATTGCAAATCGCACTGCTCAATGCAAGAGATTATTGTTATTGGGCGGGAATCATTGCAAAGTGCAGAGTAATGATGTGGTTTTGTGTTGTGTAGATTTGAGAGAGAGAAAGAGAGAGAGAGAGAGAGAGTCGTACTGTAGGTGGCATACGAGGCACCTTTTCCGTAGCGATTTATTTTTACTTACTGCACCCAAGATATTCTGTTCTATGCTATATATATCGTTTTATTGTCGACATAAATTGCATTAGGAATATGCAAAAGGATACTGAGGTAGAATATGCAAAATAAGTCGCCAAAGAAGAGCTGTTACGAATCTGCATAGAGTTTTACCCTGAGAACCCTATTTTTTTTTTATTTGGAGACTGGAATCCTAGAGTTGCCCCTGCCATGAATGAGTTAATGGTACTGGTATTAAGACTCCCAGGCGCTAATGACTGACTCTTGGCTGAGTAAAATAGTCTGGCGTTACCTGGAGTTGTCCGACCATGAAGGGGTTGATGGTGACTATTAACACTTACTCTTCGCTGGCTCATCACTCTTAGCCTGACTTAGGATATGTAAGTAAGGTGAGCATCGTCATCATTATCATCACCATAATGACCTTTTGCACACCTACGGATGGGGGAGAGGTGAATGAGTTGAGTGTAGGCAGTACCAGTTTGCAGTTAGATTCTTCTGAAACCTGAACCCAGTGAATTTCAGGTTGAAGTTACCCTCCGGCAGCCCATCATCTCCTTTTGGGGATAAGGAGGGAGCTGAGGGCTATTTGTATAACCGGGCAGTTCTGCTGCTCGTTTATGTTGGTGCCACTACGTGAGGGGATGCCTCTTCAGCACCCTTGGCTCAGGAAATGAAGTGAATGAGACGAGTGAGGGGTGAAATACAGCACCCACCTGATTGGCGTTGCCTCCCGTGAGTATCGCGTCGGCTGAGTCTGCGATGCACCCTATCCTTGGCGGCGGAGGACGGTGACCTTTGACCCCCCACTGATGACCTGCCCCCCTGCTCTGCCGCTGTGTTTGACCTCTGCCGCACCCCACCCTGCCGCCCACTGCTGTGGGGACTGTTGGCATGGCGCTGTGGACTGTTGGTATTTCGCTGTGGGCTAATGGCATGCCGCTGAGGACTGCTGGCATGCCGCTGTGGACTGCCGCCGTGATGTGGGGTTGCAACTTCTCGTGGAGAGCTAATGCCGTGCCTCTTTGGACTACTGCTGTGTCTTTGTGGACTGATGGCATGCCTCTGTGGACTGCTATGGCTCCAGGAGGGAGGGGAAGGGGGACGAGAGGACAGGGAAGCTGAGGAAACAGTCATGGAGAGGACCCTGAGGTCTCCCCGACTGGCAAAGTCCGAGGACCACTGACAGGTATCACAAGACTCACAGGAAGCGCAGTAAGGCTGACGACGCAGGGGTGCACGCTCCCCCTCTACTAGTACCCCCTCCTGCTCCCCTGCAGAGGCGCTGCGGCGGCGGGATGGGCTGTGGTGATGGGGTGGAGGGGGGCAATCTTGTGAACAACAAGGGGCATTTCCTGAACAACAATCAGCCTCCTTCCAACAGCACCCATCATCACACCACCCTCCTGCCGCCTTGTGTGCCCCTTTATGCTGTGCCGCGTCCTGTGCTGCCAGCTCGGGAGTAATGCGGTAGTCATCACTGTAGGAGCTACTACGGGAGGGGCGTCGCTTCTCACGTCCCTTACCACCCCGTCTGCCCCATAGCCCCATACCTCACACTTCTGCCCTACTTCACCTCTAAAGTACTTCACTTGTACTTCACCTCTGATGTACTTCACCTGTACTGTACCACACCTGTTGGCTAGGAAGTCACAAACGCGTGGTCCTTGATGTATTATGAAAACACTCGCAATATCAGACGGAAAGTTGATTTCAAAGAGTTCCAGTGACAATCGTCGGCTTCCTCAATCTCTCCCTGTCTGTGCATGTAGTTTTCCTGTGTGGAGTGCCACAGTTTTTTGCATAGGCTATATGGTGGGTCTGTATTCTCGTCGGTCAAGGAGACAGAGGAGGCAGCGTAGCACCTCTTCCTTAGCGATCTAGTTTACTTATTACACTGAAAATATTATCTTTTCTTCCTTACCAGTCTGTTCCTTTACATGACAGGCTAATATTTTCACGCCTGCCACTTACGCAATCCATGTTCGTATTAAAAAAATATCAGTGACGTACGGGACTGAGATTTAATATTCAAGATAAATCGCGAGGAAGAAGTTGCTAGGAAGCCACTGCTGCATCACCCTTGTACCACACTGTAATTTTTTCACCTTCAGTTGGGTTATGTTTTCGTCTTTCTGCGGCTTATATCACGTAGCTCAGTGACAGAGTAAAATAATATAACCCTATTGTACATCCTTTTCATAGCACTTATTCGTGATAAGTATAATGCCAGTGTTAATCCCTTGTAGTGATGTAGTAAGTCAGCATTGTAGATGGAAAGGTGGCAATTTTAGTCCTTGCCAAAGTGACTATTGTAATCTTGAAGTTGATCCCGGGCAGCTTCGATCATGACATATTTTTATCAGTATACCTTCGCCGTTTTAAATATTCACCACAATCACCACAAGATGAGAAAGACGGTCGTAATCAAAGTGGCTTTCTAGATACCGCGACTCATCTTCCTCAGCGATTTATTTTGCACATTATACCTCAATATCTCCTTGTGTGTAAATGATGCAAACTATGTCCATGTCAGAACGAAAAAAAAAAAAATGAAATAAATAACACAGATGACGATGTTGAGGCATATCTTGAATAAATCGCAAAGGAAAATGTGATACGGTCTCCCATCCACGTACGGCGGCGGTGGGTGATTGGAGACGCGGCTTTACCTGGCGACTGCAACAGGTGTGCACCGCGGGATGGTTGGCGAGAGAGTGACGGCGACAGGTAGCAGGTCCAGTCCTTAGCCCACCCTTACTGCAGCCCACCCCACCACTCCCCTCATACACACACACACACCCACACCCACACACACACACACCCACACACACACAGTGACACATGCACACATTACCATACGCAGTGTCTCTCTCTCTCTCTCTCACTCTCTCTCTCTCTCTCTTTCTCTCTCTCTCTCACACACACACACACACACACACACACACACACACACACACAGTGACATGCACACATTCCCATACGCAGTCTCTCTCTCTCTCTCTCTCTCTCTCTCTCTCTCTCTCTCTCTCACACACACACATACACACACACACACACACACACACACACATGAAGT
This sequence comes from Coenobita brevimanus, assembly GCF_032717465.1. Classification (NCBI taxonomy): domain Eukaryota; kingdom Metazoa; phylum Arthropoda; class Malacostraca; order Decapoda; family Coenobitidae; genus Coenobita; species Coenobita brevimanus. The sequence continues at coordinate 28,280,959 of NC_137039.1, read as the reverse complement.
AATGGCAAGAGATATGTTGATATACCTGGAGAAACTGGCACAAAGAAGAAGTAGATTGATATTAACTGGAAATTTAAACTGTAAAGAGGTTAACTGGAGGGAAAGTCTATCTCTCTATCTATTGCCAGACGCCACAATTCCGTAAGGGGTGGCCATTTGACTTTGAGTTATTTGTTTTATGGGGAGGGGCACTAATCCTTCACCAACCCACTTGCTGACACATTGGGAGCACGTATGGTTTGGTTATATGGTTACCACCCAGCGTAGTAAATGGTTTCTTGGCTTACAGGAAACCATTTGGCTTGTCACTCAGTGTAAAGCCACCTGTAAAGGAAAGAAAAGCAATAAGAAGTGACAGGAAAGATGGGAGAGATACGAAGAGAGGAGGGCAGACACAGAAAAAGAATGATAAAGGCTAAGGAAGGAGTAGGCAGCACTACATCAATTAGACGTGTAGAGGTGTATGGTATGTACGAGGACTGCTGGGCCTTGATAGTAGGCTGTTAAGCCTATGCTCAGAGTCGGACATAAAAAAAAAAAATGAGTGGATGATGGTCGCCACCACCTACCACACAAGTGATGCAGGAAATAATGTAAATGACAAAGTGGCAACAGAGAACTTACTGATTCAGAATATGGTGAAAAATGTAAGAACAAGAGGTGACGATGAACCATCGAGGTTAGATTTCGTTTTTACAAAAGATATCCAAATGATATCCAAAATATAAAGAACTGTTGTCCCCAAGGTAAGCAGGAGTGATGAACTGGGGAGACGAGACCACGACAGGACCGTAAGTAATGATCGTATGCCGGTACAGTATTGTATGTGGAATTTCCGCCACAAAACCTGTAGACAGATCTCAAAAGGATTGGAGCAATGATATAAGTAAATAAATAAATACATAAATAAATATATATACAGTAAACATATATATATATATATATATATATATATATATATATATATATATATATATATATATATATATACATAAATAAATACACAGTAAATGTAGCCTATATTATTATATAATATGGGGAGAGAGAGAGAGAGAGAGAGAGAGAGAGACTGACCTCTCCCGTCGACATGGTGTTTAACCAAGTGATTTAAGTGCCAGAATTGCGGTAGTAGTAGTAGTAGTTGTTGTTCCCTAGGTAGTCTGGCCGAACAGCTCCGAGTTCCAAAGGAAGGCCGCGGCCGAGACCGGGCCTTCCCACAGAGCTCTCAAGGAGAGTCTGTTGTGTTGTTGGCGCTGGCGATTGTGTGCAATGCAGTCTTCCATAATGTGCTTAGTAGTTTGAGGAGCTGTGTTGCATCCTGGACAGGCGTTAACGACGGAGTCATCCAGCCTCTTCTGATAACACAAGAGGGCTGGATGATGCCCACATCTCAGCCTGGCCAGGTGGACCCTGTCCTCAAGAGGTAGGTAGGATTCAGAAGGGTGAATATCAGGAGTCCATGAATGCAACTGTGTGTTGTCTTTACGTGACTGAATGGAGCGGCTAGTGATTTCAATATGGATATGCTTCTGGAAGCTGGCTTGAGGGGGGAGAGATGACGGTATTTGTGTATGATATCGTGTGCTAGTCGTTGTTTTGATGTTCATTGGTGTGTGTGGATGTGCTGCCATGTAGTGTAGTGAATTTTGTGGGTTTGTGGAGGCTGCGGCAAGAATTTGTCTGCCATATGTCTAGATGGTCCTTGACTTTGAGAACATTGGTTTCTTGATGTAGATGGTCTGTGGGTGTAGTTGCTGTGCAGCCTGTGATTATTTGTAGGGCCTTGTTCTGTATGGTCTGTAGAGAGTTGCAGTGTGTTTCAATGAAGTTAGAAGCCCAAGCAGGGCATGCATACGTATATATTGTTTGTATACTGTGATGGTGGTTTCTTTGTTGTGTCCAAATGTTGTATGGGCGTTGAGTCTTGGCGTTAATTTATCTTTAATGTTTGTGATGTGTTGTTTAAATCACATTGATGTATCGTATGTTACACCAAGGATTTTGTGTGTGTTTGTGTGTGTGTGTGTGTGTGTGTGTGTGTGTGTGTGTGTGTGTGTGTGTGTGTGTGTGTGTGTGTGTGTGGTAGGGGAGTTTTGTTTATGGTGAGGTGTGGAATGTGACTGTGTTCTGCTGTCCAGTTTGTGAGAAGGGTCACTGTAGATTTGGCTGGGGCTATTTTGACCCTGTTTGTGGTGAACCATACGTGCAGTGTGTTGAGGTAAAGTTGGAGGATGTGTGCAGCTGTGTTTGCGTTTTGGTGTGTACTGAACATGTAAGTGTAATGTCATCCGCATAGGAAGCTAAGTGTATTTGTGGTGTGTGGGGTGTAGATATGTCGTACATGTATAGGTTAACGAGAGTAGGGGACAAAACAGATCCTTGGGGGACGCCGTTTGTGAAGTTTCTGATGTTCGATGACTGACCAGCAAATGTTACATGTGCTCATCTGCCTGGTAAATAGTTTGCAAGCCATCTTTTTGTGTTATTGTGCATGTTTGTGTTGAATATTTTGTTTGTGAGGTTGTGGCGGGGGATGGCATCAGAAGCTTCCGGTTTTCGGGCACCGTGAGGGGCCGGGGGGTGTTTGTCCTCCTCTTCCGCTTCGACAGCCTCTGGGATGTGGACCCACGGCGAAGACGCCACCGCTCCAGGTCCCCAGAATTGCGGTAATCAGCGTTGGGATGGAGAAGGCAATCGTGTTTGGCGATGTAATCGCACATAATTTAAAAGAAAAAAAAAAGAAAGAAAAAAAAAGAGGAAAGTGTGGTTATCAAACAAGTGACCGTAAAAGGTACTTAGGAAAAAAATAAGTCACTTACAGCCGTGACAAATCTTGCTTTAGAGAAACACATGGGTTGGACAAGGCATGGAGGCACACTCTGATGTTCAGAAACCTGGGTGTTGGATCGCGTGCCGTTGTCGACTGGAAAAGCTATTGCAGTAAATTTTTTTTTTTTTTTTTTTTTTTTTTTTATGCGAGGAAGAAGGAACCAAAGGCCATGAGCCCGCAGTAACAGTTCCCTCCAAGAGAAAAACAAAATACAATAGAGAGCCAAATTCAAGATCCGATCATTTTGAGATGCCTGGACACACTACGTTTGAAAGACTGGAGATCATAGGCAGAAGGAAATACAGACAGAGGGAGACAGTTCCAGAGCTGACCTGTTGCATAAATGAAAGACTGGGAGTAACGGTTAACTCTTGCATTAGAGAGTTGGACAGAAAAGGGATGAGAGTTTGCTGCCAGACGGGTGCTACGCGCCCGTCGTAGAGGTGGAGGAATGCAAGCAGACAGTTCAGAGGAGCAGTGACCATTAAAGTAGCGATAGAAAAGAGATAAAGATGCAACAGTGCGGCGAAGAGACAGAGGTTGAAGGGAGTCAGTAAGAGGAGGAGAGTTAATGAGGACGAAAAGCCTTTGACTCCACCCTATTGAGAAGAGCTGTATGTGGGAGCCTCCCCACACATGAGAGTTGTACTCCACACAGGGGCGGATAAAAACCCCTGTATAGAGTCAACAATTGTGCAGGGGTAAAGAAAGAGCGGAGTCGGCTTAGCACACCCAATCTCTTGGAAGCAGATTTTACAAGAGATGTAATATGATCTTTCCAAGACAAGTCCCGAGTAAATGAAACCCCAAGCATGTTCAAGGATGATGCAGGATTAATCTGAATATTATCAAACATTAGTGGGTATACCTGTGGAAGATTTTGTCGGGTTGATAGGTGTAAGAACTGAGTCTTAGATGCATTAAAGACAACCATATTATTTTTACCCCAGTCAGAGATATGAGCCAAGTCAGACATTAGGTGTGCCATAGCCTCATCCCTTGTTTCTTGAAGCAACTGCTGAGATGGGCGTTGCGGGAACCGAATGGAAAGATGAAGGGTGGAGTCATCAGCGTATGAGTGGATAGGGTTAGATGTACAGCTTAGAAGATCATTGATGAATAAAAGGAAGAGAGTTGGTGATAGGACAGAGCCCTGAGGAACACCACTGTTGATAGATCTAGGAGAAGAACGATGGCCGTCTACGACAGCAGCTATAGAACGACCAGAAAGGAAGCTAGCGATGAAGGCACAGATAGAAGGATAGAAACCGTAGGAGGGGCAGTTTGGAAATTAAAGATTTATGCCAGACTCGATCGAAAGCCTTTGAGATGTCAAGTGCAATGGCAAAGCTTTCGCCAAAGTCCCGAAAGGAGGATGACCAGAGTCTGAAAGGTAGAGAAGATCGCCAGTGGATGTCCCTGACGGAACCCATACTGACGATCGGAAAGAAGGTTGTGATAGGAAAGATGCCTTTAAAATTTTTTATTAAGAATTGACTGAAAACTTTAGAAATAAAGGACGATAAAGCAATTTGACGATAGTTGGAGGGTTGGAGTGGTCACCCTTCTTTGGGACTGGCTGAATGAGAGCAAACTTCCAGCAAGAAGGAAAGGTACAAGTTGACAGACAAAGGCGAAATAGTTTGCCTAGGCAGGGTGTAAGCACAGAAGCACAGTTTTTGAGAACAACAGGAGGGACTCCATCAGGCCCATATGCCTTGTTAGTACTGAGGTCAGTGATGGCAGAAAATACATCAACAGAGGAAATTTTAATGTCAGCCATGAGGTAATCAGAGGGGAGGAAGTGATGGAGGAATAGAACTGGAATCTTCTATGGTGGAATTGGAGATTAGTGTGTGGGCGAAGAGATCTGCTTTATCAGTAGAAGAAATTAGCTAACGAGCCATCAGAGTAGAAAAGAGGAGGGAAGGATGATGAGGTAAAGTTGTTAGAAAGATTTTTGGCAAGGTGCCAGAAGGAGCGAGAAGAATTCGAGTTGGAGAGTTGAGAGCATTTAGTATGGATGAAATTATTTTTAGTAGAGCGAAGAACAGACTTAGCACGATTCCGGGCAGAAACGTAAAGATGATGTGATTCAGGGGTGGGTTGGCTCCGGTACCTTTTGTAGGCCTTCTCCTTGTTGTGGACAGCATTAGAACAAGCGTGATTAAACCAAGGCTTTCTTGCGTTAGTCAAAGGATATGAGAATGGGAATGTATGCTTCCATGCCCGAGAGAATAACCTCCGTAATGCGCAAGGCACACTCAGATGGCTCACGGCCATGGAAGCAATAATCATTCCAGGGAAAATCAAAGAAGTACTGCCTGAGGGCCTCCCAGTCCGCAGCTCCAAAATGCCAGAGACGACGTTTCCCTGGAGGGTCCGCAGGCCGTACTGGAGCAATAGGACAGGTTAAGGTAATAAGGTTGTGATCGGAGGAGCCCAACGGAGAGAAAAGATTAACAGAGTAAGCAGAAGGATTAGTTGTGAGGAAGAGGTCAAGTATGTTGGAGCTCTCTCCAAGGCGGTCAGGGATACGGGTAGGGTGCTGTACAAGCTGCTCTAGGTCATTAAGGATAGAAAAGATGTAGGCTTGTTCACCAGGTGGATCCGTGAAAGGAGAGGACTGGTTCTATAAGCAAGAGGCAATTGGTAGGCCAGAAGTGGAAGTACTGATTGTTGACACGTTAATTGTGAGCTGCAAATATAATCGAGGACGAGAAGTGACTCAGAGTTGGTTTTTCGTGAGAATTGAGCGTGCGTCTGAGCGACAGTTTATCGTGCCTTTGGTGGACTCTTAGGCAGAGCAACGGAACGTGAAACACTTTCTATCCTCATAAAATGTTTTATTGAGACAGTTGGGGAGCTTACAGAACTCTCGACATTTTCTTGGTGGTATTAAACCACCAAGAAAATATCGATCTTGAAGATGAACGCGTGCACGCCCAGACAATAGAGTTTGTGATGTGACGTAAAGGAGTGGGTGGGTACCTCATGCGAGGTACAGTATCTGAGACAGTACTTCTCTCTCTCTCTCTCTCTCTCTAAGCTGGACTGGCCTAAACCGGAAATTCCCCCCCCCTGTGTGTGTGTGTGTGTGTGTGTGTGTGTGTGTGTGTGTGTGTGTGTGTGTGTGTAATTCACCGGGTCGGTCAGGATCACTTGATGGTCGTGATCGTCAGCTTTTACCCTCCCGGAAGGGAGCTGAGAGCTCATATAGTCCGATCTAAGGGCAAGGCTGTGACCTTCACACACGCACACACCCGTCCCCTTGCTCAAGGGGGACAGTAACCACCCACTTCGTCAGTGAAATTTTTCGCAACCTGAGCGAGGCGCGAACTCCCGTCCATTGGTGTGTGTGTGTGTGTGTGTGTGTGTGTGTGTGTGTGTGTGTGTGTGTGTGTGTGTGTGTGTGTCCGTGTCTGTTTGTCTATTTGTCTATCCATCTCTGTGTCTGTGTCTGTCTGTCTGTCTATTTGTGTCTGTGTCTGTTTGTCTATTTGTCTATCCATCTCTCTGTCTGTGTCTGTCTGTCTGTGTCTGTGTTTGTGTCTGTCTATCTGTCTGTCGGTCCATCTGTGTGTCAGCATAAAAGAGAAACGTACTATCGCGATCGCTAGTTTCTCAACCTCCCTGGCTCTAGGGAAGTCAAAGCCAGGGCTGATGAAACGCCAGGCGAGCGAACACGGTAAGTCTTGCAGACTGATGGTGGTTCACGGTGACGGAATGCTCACACACATCTAACCCAACGGTGTCACAGACTCTTGTCATATAACCACAGTCACGGAATATGACTGAAATGTTCGTCATGAAATATAACTAAGGGTGAAGGCATTAATATCATTTAATGCACTCTTCGAATGTGTCTCGGTTTCACATGCATCATGTAAACACGGTTCGTGTTCGAACTATCTTTTTCAAAGTGTTCACAGTGTTCTCGAAGTAGCTTCGTAGTCTGTGATTACAACAACAATGAAGCAACTCATTCAAGTATTACTGTGGATATATCACTACGCAGATAGCAGTATTATACGTATACATTCTTCTTGCTGCTTTCTATTCCTTCTCAATGAGTCTGACTAGTCACTGCTTTGAAGTTTACTTGGTGCTTCGAGAGTATTATGTATACTGAAAAAGATAGTTCAAACAGGAACGATGTTCACATAATGTATGGGAAGTCTAGAAGTTCTGGAAGAGGGCACAGGTGATGTTAGTGCCTTCACTCCTTTTCAGTTACATTTCATGATAAATAGCTTATTTCATTCATATTCCATGACTGTGCTTATATGGCAGGAGTCGGTGACAGTGCTGGGCTTGATGTGTGAGCGTCATTCCGTCATCATGAACCACCATCAGACTGCAAGACTAACCGTGTTCGCTCGCCTGGCTGTTCTTCAGCCCTGGCTTCGACTTCGAGCCATGGGGGGGGGGTTAAAGAAACAAGGGATCGCGATAGTACCCATCACTCAGTAATCCATTCAGGAGTGTGAGCTTAAGGGCAGTAAGTAGTAAACTAATTTGATCATGAAATGCTGCCTTCCTTTTCCCTATTATAATGGATTTCTCCTCATGATGACATTAGTTTTTCTTTTACATTATATTAGAGTATATGGCCCTAAAATTTCGAATGTTCTAGAAAGCCAGAGAGAATGGAAGAACGAGAAAATCTGAGGGAGGAAGAAAAGTTTGAATAGGAGGAAGGAGGAGAGAAGGATTGGAGGGGAGGGAGGAGATATGGGGGGAAGGAGGAAGGGGGAAATGGAGAGGAATGGAGAAAGCGTACTTTTCAGGGAGGAGGAAGTGGTGATGGGAAGAAGGATGCCAAAAGATGGAAAGACAATGAGGGGAAAGGATGGAAAAGAATGGAGGATAAGGAAGAAAGGTGAGAAGGTGAGGGGGGGGGGGAGTAAGAAGGGGTGTGAAGGGAGGGAAGTGGTGGAAACCAGTGACTGTATACACGATGATAGGAAAGCACTAAAAGGACCTTTAATCCCAACTGGTACTGTACATCAGTCTGATGGTGTTGTAACTAATATCGCTGGCGATGGCGACGAAGTTTATCGTTTGCACGTAAACAAAGTACACGTTTTAGGAATAGACGTTTCGCTAGGACCATACCTCGGCTGTCACCATTTTATCCTCTGTATACCCGAAAAGTAACTGTTTATAACTCCTGAAATCGTATAGGTATGTATCTATAAATATATATGTTTCATTCATTATATAAGCAGGAAAAATATATAGGAAGGGAAAGGGATCTGAACTTTGTTTTTGTTGATTTGGAGAAGACCTTTGACAGAGTCCTTAGGGAGGTGGCAAAGTGGGCAATGACAATGCTTGGGATCGAGGAGTGGCTGGTTAGAGTGATTAAGGCTACGTATGTGGGTGCTCGCACCCAGGTGAGAGTGACTGGAGATTTGAGTGATGAGGTTTCCGTGAATGTTGGCGTGCATCAGAGATCAGTCTTGAGTGCTTTATTGTTTGTCATGGTGCTTGAAACTCGCTTATGTGACTTCAAGTAGGGGCTCATATGGGAGATGTATGCTGATGACTTGGTGTTGATTGCAAAGGAAAGGAAGCCACAGGAAAGATTTGGAAAGTGGAGTGACGGAATGAAGCACAAGAGTTTATTTTTATTATTATTTTTTTCAATGTGTCCGACTCTGGGCAAAGGCTTCAGGGCCTATATCTCGGGGGCAGTAGCCTATCCCAAGGCCCAGTAGTCCTCCTACACCTCCACATGTCACCACTTCGGCGCAAACACCCACCGTCCATACTGAATACATGCTAGGGCTGTCTCACACAGGACTGGTGTATTGGTATTAGCGGGGGTATTTGTACGACATGTCGGCGGGTCATCTGGTAGATCAGGAAAGTCTGCTTTTATGAAATTCAAATCCTTAAACTGTTCCCTGCCCTAGCCGAGATTCGAACCTGGGTCTTTCAGGACTGCAGGCCGGCTGTCTACCGATTCAGCCATCGCGAATAAATGTGGATAAAACAAAAGTGATGATATGTTGGACTGGTGGCGGTACTGTCACAGCAGAGGAGGAGTGGTCATGTATGGTTGCCACAAGGGTGTGGGAAGTAACTGCATATTGTGCACTATTTGTGATAAGTGGGTACATAAGAGATAGGGGTAGACTGCGAGATAATGCTGATTTCATTTGTGCGGTGTGTCGGAAAGAGCATGTAGAGATTGTCGGGCGTGAAAGGATTGATCTTGCTGGTGAGTTTCCTGAGTGTGCGGAAGGGTTTTGTTATTTGGGAGACATGTTATGTGCTGGAGGTGGGTCTATAGTGGGGAGTGGTCGGAAGAAATTCAGGGAGCTGGTGCCTCTTAAGAAGGCTCTCCCTCCGTGCTAAGGGATCTTTTCATGTGGCTTGTGTTAGGAGTGTAATGCTGTATGGTAGTGAGACTTGGTTAGTGAAGTTAGAGATATTCTCAAGCTCTAACGTTCAGAAATGACAGTGTTTAGGTGGATGTGCAGTGCGTCGTTGAATGCAAGGCATGGGGGGCTAGGTTTACGATGGAGGAGTTAAAAGGTACGATGGGACTGGAGTGTATGGGTGTTGTGATGAGGAGAGGTAGACTGAGATGGTTTGGGCATGTGGAAAGGATGAGGGATGACATTTGGGTGCAGAAAGCGAGAACTGTTAACGTTAGGGATAGGACTGCGAGAGGTAGACCGAAAAGACCTGGGACGATGTCATTGAGTGTGACTACAGGGATAAGGGACTTAATAGGGAGGCTGCCAGAGACCAAACAACATGGAGAGCGGCCATAAGGTGACCAAGGCCGACGCATACAATCATACTGGAGCCTTTAAAAACGAAACGAAACGATAAACATCAGAATGAGGGGAACAGTGAAAGCCTGTACTCCTGTCATTGATCATATATATACTGGGAGAAAAATACCAAGGAGCGAAGCTTTGCTACTACATAACACCAAGATGAGAGAAACAATAAATATACTCATGTTAGTGTGTATTAAAGATTTATATTAGTTATCCATAAATAATAAGATAGGCGCAACCACAATAGAGGGCGTGGGGGTTTGCAACAAAGTTGCCAATACGTATTTCGGTCATCCATGTTTCTGTTGGCTGCGGCAGTCACTTTCGTATCCTAGTTTTTATAGTCATTCTTGGAAACAGGCGAGTTAGTGGGGGGGGGGAGCAAGTGGAAGGAAAGAATTTGAAGGAGGGGGGGGGGAGTTCCGGCTTCGGTCAGACTGGCTTGAATTGTGAGTGGAGAAGGCTGTGTACACTTTTGGTAAGCTGTTTTTCCTCTTTCCTCTCTCTGCTTTTATGACGTTATTGATTTTAGTTTGTATTGTCAACACTCCCTGAGTATTTCTGGAGATTGCGCAGATAATTGAAATCGTAATAGCTGAAAACAGAAGAATAACGCAGCTGTGTGAAGGGTTTGGGATGGGGTCTGGGGGTGGAGTTTGTTTTCAGTATGGCAAATTATTTTTTTTTAAATGTTCTTAGTGTGATGGCTTATAAGAATGTTTATTTTCGGAAGTGTGAGTTGGTGGGTGAAGGACAGCAAGATGGCAAAGGCCTGCATGACATGGAGACGAAGTAGTTTTTTTATTTTTATTTTATTTTATTTTATTTTATTTTTTTAGGCGAAGATGCACTTGACAGGTTGGAGACGATTGGCTGAATGCAACATGTCCAGATAACTTATTTACTAACCCAGATTTCTCCCTCAGATATATGTTACGTCAATTAATGATGCTAACGAGTAAAGAGATTATGAAGTAATGTTGCATTCAGCCAGTCACCTACCCGAGTGCATCTGCGCCTAAAAAAAAAAAAAAAAAAAAAGTACAGTGGGCACTATTACTAGCGCAACCATAACTATCAATTTGCTGTTCTACACTATCGTAGGAGGGACCGTTTAACTGGATACGAAGTTGGTAAGTATGCCTGAACCTTTTGTCAGATTTTTTTTTTTTTTTTTCTGCATGCTACTTCCCTGTGGCTTTATATAGCTTGAGGCTGTTCTGGAGAGGTTAGGTATACATACTGATTTTCACAGACTAAAGTGATATCTAGGGCTGGTGGCAGTACTGTCAAAGCAGTGGGAGAGTGGCTATGTGCACTTTGCCACGAGGGTGTGGTAAGTAACTCCATCTTGTGCAGTGTTTGTGATAAGTGGGTGCATAAGAGATGTAGTGGTATTGGAGGTAGGCTGCAAAATAATTGTGTGGTGTTAAGGAGAGTATGTACAGTAGTGTGAAACGTGAAAGGATCTCGCTGGAGAGTCTTGTGTATGAAGCAGCTTTAGTTGGGGAATATTGTGTGCTGTAATTGACCAAGGCCGACGCATGCAAGCATGTGGGAGCCTTTACAAATGAAACGGTATAATAGAAAGTAAATAAAAAAACATTTGCTATGGGAAGTGTCTAATAATGATTCTTAGACTATTTTCACATAAATTATGGCCAAGTATAGACAGACTGGGTGGGTAATTTTGACAGGTAACCAAGGAGACATTCTTTATGTAAGGCTCATAAAATTCTATGCAACAACATTGTATCTAGTCACTTTTCAGTTAGCTGATGGCCAAATGTTGTCAGATTGGGAGGGTAATTTTGACACTAGGTCTTTCACAAAATCCAGACAGATTTTCGTTCTTTTGAGGCATATTTCACAACTCATTGATAGAAAAACACTGGCATGGCCATACTTTCATCCCATAATACTTCATGACTAACCTCATTCTGGTATTTGTCTGGTATTACAGTTTAGCATTAAAGATGGATAAATTGTCATTTTACGTCGTTTAAGCAAAACCAGTATAGTAAGCATGGATTCATTAACTCTTAGCTAAGGCCATGCAACCACATCTTCGTAACAGAGTCGTGGGAATGACCCATTGTCAGAAATGGACTGTAGGAGCAATATGTAGTCGTCACTGGAATCATTATGCATACTTTTCTCATCCGGAGGTAGGGTATAAAGAGCCCCCCCCCCAAAAAAAAAAAAAAAAAAAAAACTGGAAAAAGACAAAAGAAAAAAAGAAAAAATTGACAATGATATTAACGTGGAATCAAGGAGCAAAAATGTTTTGAGCCATTGACTGATGCAGTCGAAATGGCATTATAACTGTTTTACTTTAACCTGACCTAAAATTTTCATCTTTATTACTGTGCAGTAACACGAGTAACTGTATAATGATCCAAATAATGAAGTGCTATGGATAGGATGCAGATTTGTTGTTTCTTTGTGCCGTTGAGCAACATAAAATAAGCAGCGAAAGGACATATTTAGGCTGACCCTTTCAAACCAGGCAGCCATACTCTCTCCTTAAATGTAGCTAAAATGCCCCCAGTCTTGAAAATGGACCTTAGGATACACTGTAATACTATATTTTTAATTAATTTGGTCTAAGTAACAGTTCCCCATAAAACTGAGCTGTAACAAAAGCCTATTAAAATTAGATGCTATGCTCTTTTTAGTTTACAGATTCTCTGTTTCTTTAATTTTGAGTTTTAACAATAGAGGAACACCAGAATGTTGCTAGTCATGAAGTGCTGTGGAAAGGATAACTAGCTATAGCATTTTCTTGTGCCTTTAAACACAGTGAAATGAACACCATAGGGCAAAATCTGTGGCTAGAAGGTAGTAGCAGTAGTGTTATATACGGTATAATTGTGTCTGCTGTAAATGTAAATAATTTGTGCTATATTTCTACAGTAATTGCAGTGGTGTTCCTATGGTGGCCCTGGGTTCGTGTGAGTGTGAACGAAGTCGAGATAACCCGGGTCCAGAGAGAGGGCAGCCTGATTCTGGTTCAAGAGTAGCGATGGGAGACTCCCTGGTGAACTGAAGTACCCTCTGTTGCCTGGAGGAGAGAGGCATAAGTTTGTTCAGATAAGTATAATACTGTTTGTGTGTAATCAGGCACTTGAGGAAGGTTGGTTTGATCAAGGACACTCATTCTACATTATAACCAAGGATGAGATGGAGGGATGGAGTGGAGAGATGGGAGAGCGGGTGTGAGAGTTGGAGGGATGGAGTGGAGAGGGAGAGATAGGAGGGGGGGGTGAGTTGGAGGGATGGAGTGGAGAGGGAGAGATGGGAGAGGGGTGTGCGTGAGTTGGAGGGATGGAGTGGAGAGGGTGAGATAATAGAAGGATGTGTGTGTAAGTTGGAGGGATGGAGTGTAGAGGGAGAGATGTGAGAGGGAGGTGGGAGTTAGAGGGATGGAGTGGAGAGAGATGAGAGGAGGATGAGTTGAAGGGAAGGCAGCCAAATGACAGAGGATAGGGCAATGTGGAGGCAGTTTGTTTGTGGCCACCCGTTATGGGTTTAAGGTGTCTGCCTATAGGAAAGATAGGTAGATAATTGAATTTGGAGCAACAACACAGTATTGATGTGAAAGTTAGTTTTGCCCAGAAAAGTTTTAGTAACAAGACTCATTGATTCGTTTCTACTCCCAAAATTATAAATTTAATATTTGGTGTTCACTTAAGTACCGTACTAAATAACAAACTGCGTTATAGCTGACCATTAAGAATTGCCCGGAGATAAGATAATTTTTCCTAAAGGTTGACAAATTGAAATAAGATGGAGGTAGTTTTTCAGCCTTAACTTTTACCTGCGTGTCAGTAAGTTGGATGGCGGAGAGTTAGTGCCCCTCCCCTTGAGACAACTAACTCAGACAGACACCTCTTACGGGCTTATGGTGTTTGGTTATAGATAGAATTTTCGTATAGATTTTTGTGCTTTTGTAGTTTAATATAGCCTAATGCTAGAATGACTACCATGCATATACTGTATATGCTATTGCGCTTTTGAGTAGCATATTTGTCTCATAATTCATTGAGATACTGATGAAAAAGCAAGTTAACATAGTATACAGTAGACTGCAAGAAATGTTAGAACGGTTGTGATTGAAATATTCAGACCTATCAGCTTTATCCAGTGTGTGTGAGATCAGAGAGAATTATACCTATGTAGGTTCATTCATAGAAATTTAATGTGGTATATTTCACTGGGCATATGAAGAGAAAAGAGAATAAGTGGAGGGTGAGAAGTGTGAATGTTGAGGGTAGAGTTGATGTGAATGTTGAGGGTAGAGTTGAGAGGAAGGAGTAGATTGAGATGGTTTGGAAATGTGGAGAAGATGGAGGATGACAACGGATGCAAAAGATGAGAGGTGTGAACGCTGAGGGCAGAATTGTGAGATGGAGACTGAAAAAGATCTGGTATGAAGTCTGTGTTACGTCGGGGATAAGGGGTTGAACAGAGAAACTGCTAGAGATCAAGCAGCATGGAGAGCTGCCATTAGGTGATCAAGGCTGATGTATGCAATCATCTTGGAGCCTTTATGAATGAACAACTTAAGGAAATGTTGGTTAATTCATCCTCTTTTTCTGAACCGTGTCTCATCCCATCCATAGGTGGGTAAAGGGGCTGAGATGATCCATAACTACTCTCCTTATCGTGTTTTCTTTATTCTTGCTGTCTGCGCTCTGCCTTACCGCCTCATTAAATGGAAAAGATAGAGATGAAGGAAAATTAAGATTCTCACTAGACAGTTCACGTTCTTCATCCTCTTAACGTGAATAGGGAAGTAGTATTATAGCCTACTGTTTATGAACAGAATCATTGGTTATGCAAATTTTAGTGTGCATATTTTTCAGTGAAACTTTACTAGAGCCCTTAACTCAGTTGTGGGTCCATGCTTATCAGCAAGTGAATCTGGGTGACTTAAGGCTGAAATTATCCTGCTGCAGTCCACCATCCACATTTTGAGGGATAGGTACAAACCTGTATGGCAAGAATAGACTGATAGACTCCTTGAGATGAATTGATTAGTTACAGCCCTACGTCCTTCTGCATAAAATTGAACTAGTGTTGAGGTAGTACTGCCATTGTAGTTAAAGGGTTAAGGTTGGTTGGGGGGGTATCGTACGGGGGTATAAGCCGTACAGAAGCAATAATTCAAACCCTGAGATAGAATAGCTTCCCCCTGATGGCAGAAGAAAATGGTATGCATCAACACGGCCGCAGAGTAATGTTTACATAGCGGCGGGTGGGTGCATCAGGTAACAACTTCATTTTTTTTTTTTTTCCGATGTAATATTACCCGTGTATGTTAAGTGGTTTCATGACCCTGAATACCTGCTGATTCTGGCTGTATGATGCTTAATACTGAAAACCATCTGTCTTCAATGATATTTGATGAGGTATGTCAGCAGCTAGACATTTCCATCGGCATGACGAATGTGTAAACATTGAGTTCTAAAGCATACTTATACTTCAGGGCTGGTAGAGGGAAGGGGCAGCTTGATGGCAGAGGAGGCCACACCTGAGACCACTACCGTCACCATCACCTTTGATGTGGGAGAGCAACTCGGCTGGATACTAAAATGGTGAGTATTCTTATATTTATAACAGCTACTCAGTCATTTAGATGTCAGTCTGTTGAAATGATCTTTGATGGGCCTAATGGAATGTACTATACATCAACCTGTGTATGTTTCGTTAAACCACGCAGTGGTACTAGCTTTTGCTAATTGCCAGTGGGTTGCAAAACTTTCCTTAGGTGCTGGAAAGTTAAATGCACAAAAGCCTATAGTGAAATAGCTTAGGAATATAAATTTGCAAGAGCATTGCTGATATATGTTATAAAGTCAGACTTGTTAAATGGAAACACTTACAGATGGTGAAGTAGTAGTTAAGTGAGTTTGTTGACAGCCATACAGTATATCAGGAAATTATCAGTTTGATCCATTCCACCATGTATGTTGCATTCTTAACTTTTCTGTAAACTTTTAATAAGGTTTGGGGACTCAGAACAGGTTAGATATAGCCAGTATTGCATCTCCACTTAAGAAAATATCACTAAAGGTGTATAAAACCATTGGGTGTTTGCAGGAGTTAAGTGACAGGATTCCAGGGGTTAAACCAAAGTCAGCTTGAGACCCCTGTATTTGCAAAGGGCAGCAGGGATAGCAGTGTCGTGATAATAGTGTTGTCTTCCCAGTGATTTTGTGGTTTTTCTCAGTTGCATTGTTACCTCAAGCTCCTTGACCCAGATTTAGGTTTTATTAATGCTAATTTCGGACTATTCTCTACCAAACACCTTTAAAATGGAAAACACAGCCTTCATCAACCCTGTCAGAGCCCTAGTCCTCCCCAAGTTGTAAAATTTCCCGGTGGTTGCAAGAATAAAACAAATATCACTAAGGAAGAGGTGCTAGTGGAGTTGATGAATTAGTATATCTGCTTTAATTCATCCCTAGGTCCATTTGAAATTAGAACTTAGTAGATTGCAGATTGAAGTTGCCCCTCGCCTGTAGTCCACTATCCTCCACTCAGGACACAGGGAAGTAGTTAAGGTGTGTTTCTATTATCAGGCAGTTAAGCAGCTTTATCAGGTCCAACACTTAAAAAAAAAAAACATGAAAATCGCTCTTCCTGTGACTGTTTTTTCCTTCTGCCTGCGACTATTTTTTCTTTCTGCCTTGGACTGTTTTTTCCTTGTGCCTGTGGTTGTTTTTTCCTTGTGCCTGTGGTTGTTTTTTCCTTGTGCCTGTGGTTGTTTTTTCCTTGTGCCTGTGGTTGTTTTTTCCTTGTGCCTGTGGTTGTTTTTTCCTTGTGCCTGTGGTTGTTTTTTCCTTGTGCCTGTGGTTGTTTTTTCCTTGTGCCTGTGGTTGTTTTTTCCTTGTGCCTGTGGTTGTTTTTTCCTTCTGCCTTTGGTTGTTTTTTCCTTCTGCCTGTGGTTGTTTTTTCCTTGTGGCTGGGTTTTTTTTCCTCGTGTCTGGGGTTGTTGTTTTTCCTTGTGCCTGTGACTGTTTTTTCCTTCTGCCAGTGACGGTTTGTTTTCTTCTGTCTGTGTCTGTTTTTCCTTCTGACAGCAACAGTGTTTTAAATGCAGTTCAGGCATCTTTCAGTGAGTGGATCTTTGTTCAAATTCTTTTGGATTTTTTTTTTTTTTACAGGTCTAGATTTCTCATGTATTCCAGACCGGAATACAGTATACTGCCTCAAGGATTACTCGAATAGATATAGAAAGATAAAGCACACAGGGAGTATATTGGATTACGATACCTTCAGGTGTATTAGCAGTGTTTAGTGTTTGCCTTCCGTATAAATATGGCCATTGTTGTTTAGTGGGTTTAGGTGCTGATGTTTGGACTTCAAGTGGGCGTGTGTGCTGTTGTATATTTACTGTAGATGCCTGGTGGACTAGAGGTTTAAGGTGTTCCTGCTAGTTGTGCTTTGGAATATTAGATCTTTATACCTGCAGCGAAGCCGGTAGGTCTGTAAATGGTATTTTTTTTATTCCAAAGAAAATTTAAATATCTGCCTGGTCGTCTGGTGTTTGTGCCTGGTGGTCCAGTGGGTTGAGGTGCCAGGTAGTCTGGTGTTTAGGTGCCTTGTGGCCCAGTAGGTTCAAGTGCAAGGTAGTCTAGTGTTTGTGCCTGGGAGTCCAGTGGGTTGAGTGCCTGGTCGTGTTTAGGTGCCTGGTGGTTCAGTGGGTTGAGGTGCCTGGTAGTCTAGCTTAGCTTCCTGGTGGTTCAGTGGGTTGAAGTGCCTGGTGGTCCAGTGTGTTTTGGATATCTGGTGGTCTAGTTTTTGGGTGCCTGATGCTTTGGCAACCACAGCATAGTATATATTTCATTTTTGTGATTGGTTCAGTTCCACCATATGACAACAAACCAACTAATATCTTTCTCTGTTTGCAGGAGGTAAGTTGACTTCTAACAAGATGGTTGAAGATAGTATCAAAACGGCAACATCAACCCAGCTGTATAAAGGAAAATGCAGTGTGTTCCAATAAGACTGGTAAAGTGTTAAAACTGCATCTCATTTTGCTTTAACTTGGCCTAAGATTACTGTGCAAGTCAGAAAGAAGTGCTCTGGAAGGGCTTCAGCTTAACCTAAAATTACCATCTACGAATCAAGCATTTAGGTATGACTAGATTAAAATTACCGTAGTGATGCCAGTCACATAGTGTTGTGGAAAGGATGTAGAGCCATTGTTTTTTTTTTTTTTTTTTTTTTTTTTTTTTTTGCTACTGAACTAAGTGAAGTAAGATTTTAAATGATAAGTCATGGCCAAGTTAAGGTGAAAGAACTACAGTTGTTTATACAGAAAGTCCTCGTTTGTACAAGTCACGAAGAAATGCGGTGGAAAGTTTGTGAAAGAACTAGTATAGTTGTATATACAGGAAGTCCTGTTTTTTTTTTTTTTTTTTTTTAAATATAATCCAATTAGTTTACTAATTTTGTCCCAGGCACGTTTATATGCTTTTAATGAAGTGCTGAGTTTTGTTCACAGGCTTCTGTGAACCGAACATGGTAGACTGCAGGCTGAATTTGTCCTTCACATGTAGTCCACCATTATCCTTTGGGAGGATAGGCAGGTATATGACCAGTAACCAAGGAGACTAATGAAGGCAACCTTGTCCAGTGCCAGTGAAGTGGGTTACAATGACTAGAAACCAATGAGACTTGTAGGCCATTATCATTAGCAAGGATAGGGAGGACTGAGGGATAGTTTGTTTAATGGGATTGTGAATGAAAGGACTAGTTGATCAGTCAGTCAGTCTAGACAAGTAGATCAATCAACCACAGGCAATCAACAGCCCCTTGCAGGGCCACCCCAGTGAACTGACGTTCCCTTGTCGCTGACAGCGCCCTGGAATAGCGGGGTGCAGGAAAGTGTGTGGAGGTTTGATTCCTGGATGGATGCTGCATTTTCTTCTACACTCAGTTAACATGGGCGCCATAGCAGTCTTCACATTACCCCGTTATTCGGTTATGTGGTTACCACCCAGCTTTGTAAATGGTTTCCTGGGTTGCAGGAAACCATTAGGCTTGTTACTCAGTGTAGAACTACCTGACAGGAAAGAAAGGGAGAAATAGGAAGAGAGGAGGAGGGACACAGGCAGAATGATAGAGGTGAAGGAAGAAGCAGGCAGAACCTGCATCAAGTGAATGCATGATGGATGCCACCACCTACCACCTGAGGGACTGATAAGCAAGGAGACATGAAAGCAACAGTCTCCTATGCTATACCAAATTGATATGACCAGTAACCAAGGAGCTGCCACCTCATGAATGCAACCTTCTCCATAGCTTATAAAGTTTCATTATATAGCATGTTTTCAAACTTGACAGATCCCTATTTCCTTTTGTCTCAATTGATGGCAGTATGAAGTCAGATTGGAGGGTTGAAGTGACCTGTATACAATAGTGATGATACCTAGGACTGGTGGCGGTACTGTCAAAGCAGTGTGGCTCTGTGTAGTTTGGCACAAGGTTATGGGAAGTAACTCCATCTTGTGCTGTAATTGATAAGTGGGTGCATAAGAGAGGTATTGGTATTAGAGATAGGCTGAAAAATGCCGATTTGGTGGGTGTGATTTCGGAGAGCATGCAGAGATTGACAGGAGCAAAAGGATTGATGTTGCTGGTGAATCATTTTGGGTGTGTGAAGTTTTGTTATTTGGGGGACGTCATGTGGTGGAGATGGGGCTGGTATTACCTCCGTGGCGTGGGTAAGGAGTGGTTGGAGGAAGTTCAGGAAGCTGTTGCCTTCTGACATTGAGAGGGCTTTTGCCTAGGGCTAAGTATTAGGGGATCTTTGTATGCAGCATGTGTTAGAAGTGTAATGCTGTATGATGGTGAGACTTGGGTAGTGAAAGAAGAGGATATTCGTATGCTTAAACATAAAGAAATGATAATTATTAGATAAATGTGTAGTGTGTCCTTGAATGACAGGCCGTGGAGGGGTGTGTGTGTTAGGATTGCGATTGAAGAGTTGAAAGGATGGGACTTGAATGTACTGGTGTAGTGAAGAAGGGTAGATTGAGTTGGTTTGGACGTGTGGAGAGGATGGATGTTGACAATGTGGAGGGGGAGAGACGTGAATGTTGAGGGTAGAGTTGTGAGAGGCAGACCAAAGAAAGACCTGAGTTAAGTCTAGAGCGAGACCACGGGGATAAGAGTCTGAACCTGGAGGCTGTCCGAGATAGTGTAGCTTGGAGAGTTGCCTTTAGGTGACCAAGGCAGATGCCTGCCAGCATGTTGGAGCTTTTATAAGCTATACGAAACTAAAAGTAGTAGCCAAGGAGACTAATTCATACCTCATAACTGGGGATCTAACAAGGCCCCCCCCCCCTTTTTTTGTATGTGGACCAGTTTTGTCAGTTTTAAAATGAACCTGTATAGCTTTTTAAGCAGGGTATAAACTATTAACTACCTGTTGTGCAGAAGGAATACTGTTTGTTTAGGTCGTGCCTGTGACTTTAAACGAGGACATCTGTATATGCACTGTATGTATTTAAGGATGCGGGAGCATATCTTGGCCAGTCAGTCAGATCCTTCGATTTTTTATAAGTTCTTTATTCGAGTAGATGAAGTACATTGTGGCCCCATGATCCCACATCAGTTACTTATGTATTTGAGCCGACCATACATTATTTACTGTATTCCAATAAATGAATGTTTTATTATAAATATTTTAATACATTATCAAGAATACACTTTTTCGCCTTTAATAATTTTGTAATATGAAAAACAGCATGATTTCGACAAGGGAGTCTCAGAATTGACGATGTTTTGGTAGTAAAATTAATTATGCTTTTTTCAATGTTGTCAGTTTTGTTGCCGATGGGTGAATTAATTGAGAGTCAGTGTACATGACACTGCCTGAGAACTGCAGTTTAAGAACAATCCATGCTTCTGGCGCCAAAAAAAAAAAAAAAATTAATAAATAAATAAAAAATAAAAAATGAAACCTCGATATTTTGGTCACAGTGGCACATGGCGATACAGTGTGCCAGTTTTTATTCACAGTAACTACGAGTGTTGCATCTTTCTCATTTTTCTCGCTATGTCAATGGTCAGTGCTTCTCTGAACTGGCGGCTTGCATCCATCCACCACTACGGCGGACACGTCAAACAGCAAACACACATCCCTTTTGTCCAACTTTAATGCAAAAGTTAATGTTACTCTCAGTCCTTCATGTATGCAGGAGGTCAACTCTGCAGTCATCGTCCTCTATTTCCGACCGCATATCACCCTCGAGTCTTTTAAATTGTGTGTCCAGGCATCTCAATATGAACTGATCTTGAATTTGGCTCATATTTTCTTTTCTTTTGGAGGGAGCGATCTTGCAGGCCTTCTGTCAAGCCTTTGATTCCTTCCTTGCGTTAGAGAAATATTTGTAAATTTAAATCTGTATGGGAATATTGCGAAAAAATTAGCTGCTGTAGTGGTCATCTGTCATGTTGGACTTAATCTAAGATCGTTTCCATGAGTATGAAGTGGCTGGGTAGACGAGGAACAGCATTGATTTTACATATACTGTATCTTTATATATAGTGTATCTAGTTGCCTACTTGCACCAGACCACGAATGATAAATTTAAATTTCAGCAGGTCTCTTAAGATGCGTGTCTCTGTTCATAATGTGATCAAGAAATTAATAAGGGCTGTAAACTAGGAAGCTGTTCTTTTTCCCCATTTTTTAAGGGAACAAAGTCTTAAAGGCGAAAAATGTTACTTGTTACATACCGTACATAACTTGTGGCTTTAATTATTGTTGCAGTGATTTTTTTTTCTTAAAGGACACTCCATTAATGTTAGATGTGTTGTACTTATGTCGGCATTCCACTTGAGTCTAGTAAGAACTGATAGGTCATTGTGTTGCCTTTTGCTCTAAAAAGTAGAATTGGCAGACCGATGATGAAATAGAGGGATGGAGTGGAGAAGATTGAGAGAATTAGTTAGGCGTGTGAGTGAGGTGGAGGGGGAGACTGAGGATGAGATAGAGGGATGGAGTAGAGGTATAAGAGAGAGGATGGAGTAAGTTGTGTGTGGGGGGGGGGATGGCGAGTGAGACTAACGTGGAGTGTGAGTGAGGTGGAGGGGCAGGGGGAGACAGGATGAGATGGAGTAGGTATATGAGAGAGGGATGACCTGGAGTAGAGAGGTAAATGAGAGAAGCATGACATGGAGTAGAGAGGTATATGAGGGCGATGACATGGAGTAGAGAGGTATAAGAGAGAGGGATGACATGGAGAGGTATATGAGAAAGGGGGATGTAAGTTCGGGGAATGGAGAGTAGAAGACTAACTGGGAGAGTTTGAGTGAAGCAGAGACATGGAGTGGAGAGGTATATGAAAGGAGAGTGTAAATTGGGGGTTGGAGACAAACTAGGAGAGTGTGAGAGATTGTGGTGGTGACTAAGGATGAGCTGGAGGGATGGAGTAGAGAGGTCTGTGAGGGAGGGGCGTGCAAGTTGGGGGAATGGAAAGTAGGAGACTAACTAGGAGAGTGAGGTGGAGGGATGGAGTAGAGAGGGGGTGTAAGTTGAGGGGAGGGCAATGAAAATGACAAGGGACAGGGCAACATGGTGATTTATTAGTGACCACCCCTTACGGGACTAAAGCATCTGGCTGTGGATACAGATAGCTTGTCCACACCTTTGCTTTCTCAGTTATAGAACTGTGGCCATGAGTTATATATATATTTGAAATGAATTGTTTGATCAGATTATACTCTGAACTTTAACTTAGCCCCAAATTTTAATCTTTCCAGACTGAAGTATGTGTTGTAAGAGTATAATTTTAAAACATGATGCTGGTCACAAACATATTATGAAATGGATTTAGAGGCATAGTATTGCCTGTCTAGGCTATGCCTCGAGTTATGACATCTTGAAAAAGAGAGAAATGGGGCTAAGCTATAGTGAAGAGTATTAAATTGTTACGTTCACTGGAATGATTTTGTTGGATATTTAACATTCATCACAGCCAGTGCATATTAGGATCTTTCAATCCCTTCAGTACCGTGATGTATTTTTCTGTTTATTGTTGCCCCATCCCAGATGATTTTATTAAGGATTATTCTCGCTGCAGGCACACTGTTTTATTCAGCTTAGGAAGGAATTCTCGCACCATCCTTGCCCTCAGCTCCGCCCTCGCATATCTGCCCTACCCCTCCAGGATGAAGTCACCCTATACCCGTACATGTGCTCCCATATGTGCCATGTCCTCCCCTCCCCCTCAAGCATGTCACCTTGAGATGAGTAAAATAGTGTGGTGTCAGTAGGCATAAAATGTCCTTGTACTGAAGAGGTTAATTGTCCCTAGTCAGTCCATTGATATGCCATTGTGATTTTTGTGTTGATCTTTAACATGCATTAATGCAAACACAAAGTGCACAATGTGTTTAGCAATCAGTGCATGTTAACAAAGCCCTTCTCATCATTTTTTGATTGCCATGTTTCTTTGTATAGCTCTGCTCAGCTTATAGCTGAGTAGAGTAATACGAGACATGGCCTATACAAAGTGATGAGCAGGGCACGCTCTTGGAAGCATCTTGGGTAAGGGCGCCGAACCTATCTCGATAAATGGGCCACAAAAATACGGACTGGCAACCCTCACACCTTGGGGTTACCAGTCCTTATTTCTCTGGCCCATTTATCGAGATAGGTTTTTTTGGAACATCCACCACTCTTGTGTATATCTAGTGGAAATAAAACCAATGTCTTATACTATGTCTTTATTATATACCTTCTTTGTACATTACTTATATGTATATATATAAATGTGGACTTAGAAAAATAACAGAAAAAGAATTCAACAGACATAAATAGTACGAAGGAGAGATCACTTCGTACTGTGTACGAACAAGAGATCACTTCGTACTATATATGGAAAAGCCGATGGACATTGAAAAATTTTTGGACTTAGAACATTAAGCCTTCAGAACACATAAAACAGGACTTACGAATATGCAAATGCTGAGCATGAACATATATTCAGTAAGATACAATTCTGCTGATAGTTTGATAATTATAGAAACTAAGAAATGGAAATTATAAATGAACAAATATATATAAAACTATACAATTTACAGATGAAGTAAAGCAAGGGAGGGAAGAAGATAGCAGAGAAAGGAGAGCAAGGCAGGCCAACAATAGGACAGGACAGGACAGGACACAGGGCAATAATAACAGAACACAGCAGAGATGGCAGGGCAGGACACAGCAAGGCAAGAACAACAGAACACAGCAGAGATGGCAGGGCAGGACACAGCAAGGCAAGAATAGCATGGTGGTGGTGGTGGTGGTGGTGGTGGTGGTAGGGTGGTGGTGGTAGGGTGGTGGTGGTAGGGTGGTGGTGGTGGTGGTAGGGTGGTGGTAGGGTGGTGGTGGTAGGGTGTAATAGGTGGTGTAGGTGGTGGGTGGTGTGGTGGTGGGTGGTAGGGTGGTGGTGGTGGTAGGGGTGGTGGCGGTGGTAGGGGTGGGTGGCGGTGGTAGGGTGGTGGTGGTAGGGTGGTGGTGGTGGGGGTGGTGGTGGTGGTGGTGGTAGGTGGTGGTGGTAGGTGGTGGTGGGGGTGGTGGTAGGGTGGTGGTGGTGGTGGTGGTGGTAGTGGTGGTGGTGGTGGTGGGGTGGTGGTGGTGGTGGTGGTAGGGTGGTGGTGGTGGTATGGTAGGTGGTGGTGGTAGGGTGGTGGTGGTGGTGGTAGGTGGCAGGTAGGTAGGTGGTGGTGGCAGTGGTGGTGGTGGTGGTAGGTGGTGGTGGTGGTAGGGTGGTAGCAGGTGTAGGTGGTGGTGGTGGTGGTAGGTGGTGGTGGTGGTAGGGTGGTGGTGGTGGTGGTGGTAGGGTGGTGGCAGGCGGCAGGTGGCGGCGGCGGCAGGGCGGCGGTGGCAGCAGGCGCGCGCGGCGATGCGCACAGGCGCGTGAAGAGGCGGCGCAGTGCTGGCATGGCAGGCGGCAGCGCGCGGTGGCGGCAGGGCGGCGGTAGCGCGCGCGCAGGGCGGCAGGTGGCGGCGGTGGCGCTGGCGGCAGGCAGGCAGCATGGCGGCAGCAGGCAGCGGGCAGTGGCGGTTGGCAGGGCGGCGGCAGGCGGCAGGCGGCGGCGGCAAGGCAGCGCGCGCGCGGCAGGGCAGGCGCAGGCAGCGCGCGGCAGCGCCGGCGGCAGGCGGCAGGCGGCGGCGGCGACGGCAGCAGGGCGGCGGCGGCAGGCAGGCGGCGGTGCAGGCAGGTAGGGGCGGCGGCGGCGGTAGGCGGCAGAGCGCGCAAGAGCGCGCGCGGCGGCGGCAGGGCGGCGGCAGGGTGGCGCACATGGCGGCGGCGGCGGCGGCAGGCGGCGGCGGCAGGGCAGGACACAGCAAGGTAAGAACAACAGAACACAGCAGAGATGGCAGGGCAGGACACAGCAAGGTAAGAACAACAGAACACAGCAGAGATGACAGGGCAGGACACAGCAAGGTAAGAACAACAGAACACAGCAGAGATGACAGGGCAGGACACAGCAAGGCAAGAATAGCATGGTGGTGGTAGGGTGGGTTGCAGGGTGGTGGTGGTAGGGTGGGTTGCAGGGTGGTGGTGGTAGGGTGGGTTGCAGGGTGGTGGTGGTAGGGTGGGTTGCAGGGTGGTGGTGGTAGGAAGGTTGCCTGTGTGGTAAGGTATGGAGGAGGAAGGAAGGAGAAATGAAGAGGAAGGGGAAGAAAGACATGACGAGGAGGAGGAGAAGAGGGAGTGGAAAAAGGGAAGGTGCCTAATATAGTACATAACTACAGGAAATACCAAAACACACGGAAAATAACAATCAGATGTTTTCATTTATTGTATAATGCCAACAAGAGGTATCATTAGCTTAGGCTTCAGAAATTGCTTGTTAGAGCAAAAAATAATAATAATAATAAAAACTGTTAAACCCTTGTCAGTAATTCCTCATTTAAGATACTTTCACTAAGCATAGTTTCTCTCTGAATCTGTCAGTCAAAATACAAACACTTTTCAAAAACTTCTTAACTAATATCAAAAGTATGCTGTGAAAGATCAAGGTTAATTCATCAACAAATATCAGTAATTTAAATTTAGCATTAATGATTTTTCTTGTTACTTGCAATCTTGAATATGATCCTTAAATGCTTGAGAAAAATTCCCTCCTGCTGGGACCTAACTCAAACTTCAAGCAGTGTTCACCTATCAGCAAATTACAGTAATATTCAATTATTAAATAAGGAATTACTTTTTGCTGGCATTATACACAAACAAAACTCACAATTTAAAAATATTCAGTTTGTAATAGTGTGGAAAATGTGGCTTTAAATCTCATATGATGCAGTTAAATATATTTAAATTCTACACATATATATACTGAGGTGCAATACTTCTAATTCAGAAAACATGATGGGCCTGTAGAAGTGGTTTGGTATTTTTTTCACGCTTGTATCATATCGTTTATAAAGGCTCCAACATGCTTGCGTTGGGCTTGGACACCTAAAGACTGCTCAGGCTCTGACAGCCTCCCTATTCAGTTCCTTATCCCTGAGGTCACATACTTTGACCTCATCCTAGGTCTTTTTCAATC
The DNA here is from genome assembly GCF_032717465.1 of Coenobita brevimanus. NCBI lineage: Eukaryota > Metazoa > Arthropoda > Malacostraca > Decapoda > Coenobitidae > Coenobita > Coenobita brevimanus. The sequence continues at coordinate 28,254,757 of NC_137039.1, read as the reverse complement.
TGCCTCTCTCAACCCTACCCCCTACGTTCACATTTTTCACCTTCCGCACCCAATTGCTATACGAATGTGGTGCTGGGGAGACACCTTCATGTGATAACACTGATATAACCAGGCTATGTCCAGTGAAAAGGGCCAGATGCGCACTCACTGACGATTTAAGCCTCTGGAGCCCTGAGTATCTCACTGTTCTCTACATAAGTGCTTTGTAAGTATCAGCTCCATGACTTTTCCATTCCATACCAACACCAATGCAATACCAGATGGAGCTCTCAGTGCTAAAGATCCCCTATGGCTAAACACACAGACACAGGACAACCAAAGGACTCTCTACCTATCTATCTATTGCCAGACACCATAATCCCTTAAGGGGTGGCCATTTGACTTTGAGTTATTTGTTTTAAGGGGAGGGGCACTAACCCTCCACCAACCCACTTGTTCACACGTAGGTAGCACGTATGGTTTGGTTATATGGTTACCACCCAGCGTTGTAAATGGTTTCTTGGCTTACAGGAAACCATTTGGCTTGTCACTCAATGTAAAGCCACCTGTAAAGGAAAGAAAAGCAATAAGAAGTGACAGGAAAGATGCGAGAAATAGGAAGAGAGGAGGGGAGGCACAGAAAAAGAATGATAAAGGCTAAGGAAGAAGTAGGCAGCACTATATCAAGTGAGTGGATGATGGTCACCACCAACTACCACCAAAGGAATCGAGAAAAACACGAACACGTGAACCACCACCACACCCCAACATGACCTTCATACAGACTTATGATGTTGCCTCCTCCCCCAGCCTATGTACGGTACCTCTCCACAATAAGTTTGTTAATTTTTACCTAACAGAAGTCGACCAATCCAATGAAACTTAGTCAAACTTAGTGACGAGACAGGAATGAGTCTCCTTGGTTACTAGTTAAACTGGCCCTCCAGTCTGACTGCACTTATCAGAGTAAAATAAATGCATTACAGCCACTCAAATCACCAAGGACGTTGTACTAGAGCTCTCACTTGATCAATGACCCAAATTTATTAAAAGGCAATCTCCATCCAAATGAAATGTGAATGGGTATGAGTTAATGTTTAATTATGTCCTGTTTTTTAATATTTTTTTTCCCTAAAAATATTTATTCCTGTAAATACTCACTACCTAGTCACTACAGCCATACAATACTTGCAACACTACATTGACTGCTGCAATAACATCCTTCTTCCTCCTCTACCCAACACTACACCTCCCTCTTCCTCCTCTACCAACACAACCCCACACACTTTTTTTTTCCCGCTACCTAGACGACTCCCATTCAGAAGGAACTGTGCTGTGAAAAGCACATGGAGTTTCACAGTACAGGCCATCGCCTCCGACCATCCGCACTATCTGCATTCCACCAATGAATGTGGTCGTCATCCACTTTTTAAATTTTATTTTTACTATTTCAGACTGTACATAGCCACAACTTAGATATACATGGCTACTAAAGCCATCTAAAAATCTCCAGCTAAACAGGATCCTTCAAAAACCATCACCAGACATCCACCCTTCAGAAACAAACCTACCCAGAGAAACATAAATACACTTATGCTCTCTTATGAATGCTGAGCTGTAAGAATACAGTATGATGCTTGCCAAGAAGAAATGAAATGGGAAGAATGTAGTCTGTGATACTGTATTTCCTATTTCTGCCACTGAGCAATGAAAAAACGTACATAAACATGAAAATTTGTGCCAAGTTAGAGTTAAATGAGTGTAACCAGACTCCAACACAACCATGATCTTTCTCTGCTTCAGTGCCAACACAAAATACAACTCACAACAATACAGTATGCCCACAGCGTAATGCATCCTCCCACACCACAACACACTCATCACATGTACCACACTATCACACCACACCACCAAAACATACTCACCTCATGTACCACAGTGTAATGCCTCCTCCCACACCACAACACACTCACATGTACCATACTACCACAACACACCACATGTACCACAGTGCAATGCCTCCTCCCACATCACAAAACACTCATCACATGTACCACAATGTAGTGCATCCTCCCATACCACACCATACTTACCAAATGCACCACACTATCACAACAATCCTCCAACATATATCTTAGCGGCTGCCAGGATTTCTGTAGTCAGTCATCTGAGTTGGTGTATAGATGAGCCTGGAGTTACAACCCCCACTATCAATCAATTTACAACTATTTTACCAGGGCCTGGGAGAGGGGGATGTGCCAAAACACAGGAGTCTGAGCCCAGAAGCAGCCCACAAACCAAGCCAATATTCACTAATATGTAGTAAATATTATTCAAAGCTGCGTAATCTTAAATTAATAGGTTTATTATCTATTGACAAAGAATAAAATATACTGTAAGAATTATTTTCTCTGCGTGAAGAGAAGGCGAGGGGAGAGACTGTCAGTATAGGTGATGGGAGGGTCAGAGGCTTGTAATGGTTTTTAGCACAAGGGCACCAGGGTCTCACTTCCATACTGTCTCTCTCTCTCTCTCTCACTTTTCCAGCCAGAACCATTGAGGCAGGAGCTAAGACTGGGCAGGTATTTTTGTGGGAGAACTATCAGTACCATCCCCAGGCAAGTGGACTAAATTATCATCATCACTGTAACCAATTAGTTTTTCAGTCATCATTGTACCGTTTTATTTTTTAAGCAATCAACATCACCACCCTATCCATTTTCCTTTTTTCATATGGATAAAATGTACAGGGTTCATAAATCAAAGAGGGAACCCAACAGAGGGAGAAACTAGCCAACTGCAGGCCACATGAAATGCTTCATATTCATTCACTCACCATTCAAATCCCAAAATCTTCAGCGTGTGCATGCGTGTCTGCACACACACACACACACACACACACACACACACACACACACACACACACACACACACACAAACCATGGATACATTACACATCCTTGCTCACTCCAACACTGATATTAAACCACGGTCATTTAGATACTTTGTCCTCCCCCCCTCTCTCTCTCTCTCGAATCACAAACCACCACAACCTATTCTGACAGACACCAACACCATCACAAACACCCAAAAAGATCCAAAGAAAAAGCAACAAAGTAGGAGAAACATCAACAGCATAGTCTAAGATACCCTTAACAATCTTGAATACACTAATAAACCTAACAATCACTACCACCATGAACTAAAAAGATCCAAAGACAAAGCATCAAAGTGTGAGAAATATCAACAGTAGACCCAATGAACAGCAATGGATATAATTCACTAACTAATAAGCAATTGGCTGTGATGTTAGAGAGCTTACAACTTTATACAACATACTCTGGCAAACCTAATACCGCATACTGCACAAAATAATCTGCTCAAATAATATTGCTGATTTCTGAGCTACAATGGGTTCATAGACGACAGGGACCTGACAGGCAAATCAGTGCTTGCAAGCAACGTTGGGTCTGGTTAGTACTTGGATGGGTGACCGCCTGGGAACACCAGATGCTGTTGGCATCCCTACGTGTCAAGTGGGGTTGGTGGAGGATTAGTGCCCCTCCCCGTAAAACAATTAACTCTAAGACCTTGGCCACCCCGTCTGGGATACATGGCGTCTGGCAATGAATGAATGAAAAAAATGAACATGCTTAAGAAAAAATGGCAAATGACAAAGTGATTTGAAACAGTATCTCAGAAAATGGCTCAGTTCATCGGTGCACCTCAGGATCTTTACATAAAACTTTAAACATCTGAAGATGACTATACAAAGAAACATTTTCCAACAATATTGCAAATAAAAACTGAAAGTAAAAGTAACATATTACATTTCAACACACAACTATAGTGAGGTTGTTTTCATGTGACAAAACCAGGCAACTTTTATAACTTCAGTACTATATCATGGGTGTATATAATTCAAAAGGCTTTTGTGATGAGGTAGGGATGAGCCGCCTTGGTTACTAATCCAATTAACTCTCTAGTCTGACAGCACTTGGCCATCAACCAAGCTAAGAGGTAATGGATCTCTATCAGTTGAAAACAAACTGACTACAGAATAAATCGAGAAGAAAAGCACCAAAAAATCATACCCACATCAATATATAAATGTACAGCAGTCGCCCACGGAAAAAAAAAAAAAAAAAAAGGAAACCGTATTAACGACAAATGTTCATATACTGTATATGATGGGAAAAATCTCTGCTCATTAATCTCTGACATAAATGAAGGGAATCAAGCAGGGATGTTTAATGAAGGGAATCAACTCAGAATGGTTGTTATCCTTGGATATAAATGAAGGGACACAACTCAAGATGCCCATTAATAGTTAATTAATTAAGGATGCTCTTTAGTTTTTATTTTTAATTTTTTAGTGGTATTCAGGGAAGTATTTTTTTTTCTTTAGTGCTGAGAACAAACAAAAGGCTTTAAGAATAAACAAAAGAGAGACTTATGCAAGATCAGTTAATTTTGAGATTCCTGCACATACTGCATTTAAAACTGGAGGTTATAGGGAGAAGGAAATAAAATCTGAGGACAACAGTTTCAAAGATGACCTGTTGCCAATTAAAATCTTCCAAACAAGGACTATAGGTGATATTTTTCAGCACATTTCTTCCTGTGGCATACTGTGCAGTACATCACTATGACATGACAATACTAAAAATGCAAAAAATAACAAATCAATACAAGAAAATAGTCCAAAATATAACACAACAACAATCAATATTTCAGGTAGGATAAAATATGCAAAACACCTGTTGCTACTGCTGGGTAAAAAAGCACTGTGATTTTCCAGAAGTCCTTTTATCTGCTACCTTTTTTTATCTTTTAGGCTGATAATACATGCTGTTGTGGTGGTCCCAGGCTCATTTTAATTATAAAGAATCGCAATCAATGCTAGAGAAACTAAATACTCGAATTTAATGAAAGAAAAGAGACATAATGACCTTTTGGAAAAGAAAGAGTATCCTTACAACACAGAAAATCCTCTAATAATCTTTTTCAGACATGTGTGTGAATCATGCTTCCAGTAGTCTACTTTGGAAAATGACAAACATATATCCTTCACAAAATTTCACAGCTCATTTAGCAACATCTCATTCAAGAAGCTAGGTGATCAGCACACACATATAAACTACACAAACAAATGACACTGTTTCATTTAGTCAGGGAGCAAGTACTGTACAGTGCCGTAAAAATGCTGAAACTGACGTTATATTGGTTCAGAGAAGTGGTTTGGTTACAGCACTACTACAGAGGAGTACAGGACCACCGCAACAGCAGCCCACAATTTACTGAACCATAATACTGGCCTGTCTATATATATATATTGTGTGTTGTCAACTCAGTCTGCTAGTGTGGGGGATGCAGTTATTTTTACAACATTCAGAAATAGCTACCGGGTATTCAACTATGCTCCGTTTAAGTCAAGGGCATTAAATTACCATCTCTCCTTTGTAAATGCTACTTGAAACAAGACTAATATGGTGCTAGTCATGAAGAACTGCTATGGGATGGATGTTGGGCCACAGTGCTATCTTATTCTGCCAGTGGGGTACGGGATGTAAATCTGCATAAACTAAAAAATCTCATGTCTCCGTGTCTGTGTGTGTGTCATATCTCCTTATGTTATGTTTTTGTGTGTGTCATGTTTCTGTGTGTCATGTCTCTGTGGCTGTTCAATTTACATATGGATAGAGCTGTAAGAGAGATAATAGGCAGGGAAGTAAATATACTGAGTATCTAATGAGGGAGGGAAAGGTGTGGAAACTTTCTGGATTGTTGCTTACTGATGATTCTGTATTGTTAAGAGAGGATGAATGTGAACTGCAAGGCTTGGTGAATGAGTCTGGGGGTGTATGTAGGAAACTGACTCTAAAAGAGAATGTAGAGAAGAGTACAACTGTGGTCTTAAGGGAAAAGAAGCCACAATGTACACAGTGAGACTGGACGGTGAGGAAATATAGAATGATAGTGTATCCAAGTACTTAAGTATTGTGATGAGTAAGGGTGCATGAAAGTGCTTGAAAGGGTACAGCGGGAAAGAATGGTTGCTGGATCACTGAAAGCTGTGATAAGGAATAGGGAAGTAAGCATGGATGTGAAACTTGGATCCTGTTGGAAGGACACAAGTCAATGTGTGCAGTAGAAATGCAGCAGAATTGTGTGGAGTTTTATGAGCAGACAGAAAGACAAATGAGGAAGTAAGGAAGCGTTGTGGTACTGTTAGGAGAAATACTCTGAGATGTTTTGACCATGTAGAGAGAATGCAGAATGAGAGACTGACCAAAGGAGTGTATGAGAGTGAGGTGGCGGGGAAGACGAAGTCTGACATCGAAGAATGGAGTGGGGAGATACAAAGGAGGGGACTGTGAGCTGGAGAGAAGGAAGTCATATGGCAGAAGACAGAGTGATGTGGAGTTAATCTGTTTGTGGCCACACCATAAGAGCTTGAGGCATTTGGCATTAGACAGATAAAAGTCAGAGGAGGGGAAAAATTTCTGCTTACTTAAAATGAGTGAACTTTATGCAATTACTGGTAGCAAATGCAAGAGGAGACATTTGATTATAAAGAATAATACAAACATTGGATGCAAACAAATAATCACTATAAAGTAAAAAAGGGTTATGTGAAACAGATAATAATGCACAGTAGACATTGGTAATGCTGACTGAGCTGTTCACCACATCAGTCATCATCATCATTTATCATAATCATTATAACAATCAACATCAGACTTTATATTATACTCATCATTGCAATCATAATCGTATCATCATCATCATCCTAACTTCTTCTCCCCACCTAAGGATAGGGTAAAGTATGGTCCAAAAGGAAAGGACAAAACACACATAATCAGACATGTTACATATGAACCACCCTGTATTTTGAGCATCTGTGGCATATAACCAGGACTTAATGGATCTGTTTGTGATGTACTGCAAGCATGTGCAAAAGTATGCCAGAAATACTCTACCACACGTGTTACTAACCTTACTCAAACTTTTAGCACATTTTATAAAATACATCCAATTTCTATCTGATGTTAAGAATACTGTAATTGCTTTTCCTGCCACACACACTTTGATGGAACGATAAAGTTAACTGTAGACAAGGGGGAATTGACTGGCCTGAGGTTTGTATACAAAGAGAATTGTCGACACCACAGGGTCAATTGGTATGGGTGATTGAAACTGAAAACACAGCAGGTACCTCCAAAAGTTCAAGGAATAATCTCAAGCACAGATAACACTGAAGGGAAATTTGCGGGAAAAAGTATACTGGTAAGTGGAGGTTTCTGAAAAATTTATCATCTGATCTGGAAGCTTACAATATATATCAGTACAGTGTGCTAATCATAAAAATTTGAACTGAAACAACCGGGCAAACCACGGCTATAAAAATCTGTCCACTGCACATCTTGCAAGTACAGCACAAACAACAACAATAATAATAATAGTAAATAATGATGATGATGATAATAATAATAATAATAATAAAAATCAGTCAATAATCACATGCATGATTCACTAGCGTGTCTTTCAGGTGGCACAGGAGGCTTGCTAAGAAATTATGTTAGGAAATCACCACAGCCACAAAGACGACAAGCCACTTTCATTGAACTAACACCAGATATTGTTCAACTGAGAGATATACTGTACTAGCAGTCAAAGGCATACAAAATAACATCAGGAACCTTTCTATCTCAACATTCTAGCAATTTATCTTGCAAACATTTATAGCAGTCTATTTATTACTTATGTATATCTGTGTTATGTTTATCTTTCTATCAGTGTACAGTACTTGTCTATCTACTATGTGTATATGTAATGTTTATCTATCTATCTGTGTACTTGTCTGTCTATCTGGCAACTTGAAATAATGATGAGCTGATGCAATAGCTTAGCAAGGAGACATCCTAATCATGAAAAAGTGCAATGGAAAGGTTTCAAAATTATCTGGTACTGGTATACCTGGGGACTTTCCTTAGAATACTCTCGTTACTCTAACGTCGCATAAAACTACCATCTCAACAATAGATATAGTTTATCAAATAGAATAATGCTAGTCATGAAAAACTGCTATAGGAAGGTTGAAGACCTGCAGACTAATATAAATAAATACCGATACATAGCTAGGTTATAAACTAAAGCTCATAATCATCCTCAGACCCCCAAGAATCTCTCGGTAAAAAAAAAAAAAAAAAAAAAAAAAAAAAAAATCGTGTTAGATGGTATAACGACAGTTGCTCTCCCACTTACAAACATTGAGCTATGAACTTTGCTGTTGAGAAGATTAAGGATGTACTAGCTTGAGATTTTATTAGGCCTTGTGGTTTGTTTTACTGCTTAGCTGTCAACCTGATAGTGCCAAGAATTGATTCCTGGCACTGCATCATCATCAGTATTGTCATTAGCCAGTAAAATGAGTACCAGATGAAGTACAGTAACTCGACCTGTATACCCCAGTGGTGGAATGATCTAGTTATGGAGCCTGGCACTGCTGCTGATCACAATTATCATCATCATCAGTCCTAACTCCTTTTCCCACCTAAGGATGGGGTGTGGAATTCTCAAGAAAACTTTCCTAAGTGGGGGAGCAACTGTTAACATATCCTGTCCACATCAAATTGCCTTAAAAGTGATTTGGAAAGGATGCAGAGCCACAGTATTGCGCTTCTTGTCTTATAATGCTTTTGTGTTATAAGAATTAGGCCACCAAAGAAAATCTTAGCCAAGTCAAGGTGGACAAACCAAATAATGTGCAACTCACATATTTCAGGAGGGTGGTACGGTAGTAGCTGTAGTAGTAGCAGCAGCAGCAGCTGGAGTCCAATGTCACAGGCCCAGCGGCAGCAGCAGCATCAACCAACCCATGCGGCAGCAGCAGCAGCAGCAGCAGCAGTGACAGCAACAATCCTAGCAGCGGCAGCAGCAGTGACAGCAACAATCCTAGCAGCGGCAGCAGCAGTGACAGCAACAATCCTAGCAGCGGCAGCAGCACCACCCACCACAGCAGCAGCGGGAACAGGTGGTCTCTGAAAATAAGACATGATTTTAGGAGATATATCAGGTATGTTGATTTAATCCTTGCTCTGTGGAGGAGGTCAATACTGATCTCTATTAACCCCCACAGTTTTAGTGCTGGAGAGGGACACGTTCATGTGGTGACACCAACAGGACTTGGAGGTGGAGCTGCCTGCTTATATTAACACATCTCAGCACCATCCATATCCCCCAAAAGGGGACTGGAGGAATACAAAAGGGTAATTCTCCCTGCAGTCCACTAAGCCCCAGTTCCTTATGCTCCTCGCGGGGCTGTAAAACGTTGACTGATGTGTGGGTGGGTGGATAATCTCGTACACACAACTTGCTATCATGCGCCATTTGCTTGCATGACAACACTGGTATGTGTTGGGATCTGGAATGTTAAGAAAGGGAAGGGGTCCTCACTGTCTATTTTAGAATGATAGTGGCACACACAAGGATGAGTCTTTTTGGTAACAAGCACTTGGCTCTGGTTTCTGACAACCATGTGATAACAATATGAAGCACAGAAAGGAGTATGAGAAGGAAGGGTAATCTGTCAATCAGGGAGGACTGAGAAATATGAAAGGCAGAGCACAATCCTGGCAAAGATTGTCTGTGGACTTTAGGGCACAGCAATAGCAACGGAACTCAAACTGACATTCCCCCTCCCCATGACACACACATACACACAAAAAACATATACCAAGGACTTTCTAACCATCCAGCCCTAATATCTTACCTTGGTTCCTGCAGTCCGTTCTTCTCCGGGTGGCACCACTCAATTAAAAACCTCCAGCCACGTTTTGGGAATTGAATGTGTGCAAGGCCGTCACCCCAACTGAGGCATTTTGACTAACAGACCACCAGGCACCTGAAACAAAAAGTCATGCATGAAGACACCCTGATCCATGAGAGCAAGAAAACTGCTCTGCGAGATGAATATATGTATGTAAACCAGTATCATCATCATCATCATCTCATTTCCCACCTATGAATACAGTAAGGTGGGGTTCAAAGAGCAAGAGAAACACATATACACATTGTGATAGGGTTCAATGGGCAACAAGAACACACATATTCACAGTGAGGGTGGTTTCACAGGGCAAGAAAAACATACACACTGTGGTAGGGTTCAAAGAGAAACACACACACACACACACACACACACACACACACAATGAGGATGGGTTCAAGAGCTAGAAAAACACATACACACTGCAGTAGGGTTCAAAGTGAAAGAAAAAAAAAAAAAAAAAAAAAAACATTCACAGTGAGGCTAGGTTCAAAGAGCAAGGAAAACATATATATCCCATAAATATTATACATGCAGTCCTCATTGTAAATCAAGGACAATTCCAAAATATCAAACTTCTTTCATATACAGTAACTGGTACAGTACTGCAGAATCAGAGAATGTGGCAAATCTGCTTTATAGGCGGGAATGGATCGTTAATAAGCAAATTTGAAATTTCCAGCTAATTTAACTAGTGATCATTAAAAAGTAGCTAATAACAAGGAATTAGTGTTGATGGCTGCAACATTGGGCAGTAACAGTAGACAGATAGATCGACATAGATAGATAAATATAGGATAGTAAACAGGATTTTGTTTGGTAAACTGGGTTTGTTAAATTGGGGATTAAGTGTCCTTTTCTGATTTTCAATTGTATTTTCTGTTTCTTATTAATATAGTTTTCCTGATGATTTTCCATACATGTAAAAAAAAAATCGATGATAATCGATGAACATTACATATGGTTAGGTTAGGCTAACCTGCATTAATTAAATGAGGTAAGGTTAGATCAGGATATTCCGTGGTATTAAAATTTTCGTTGTACAAAAAAAAAAAAAAAAAAAATTACTTTCTGAAACAGCCACATACTGTATTGTGCTGAGGCCCTAACATAGGAAAAGTTCATATTCCTACTGTGCACGGCTTTCACAGATGGGTTAGGTTCTCTGTTTAATTCTATTACAAGATAAATGAAGAAAATAAAAAAAAAAATATTGGGGCAATCTGCTGGAGTTCCCATCGACAAAAGAAAAGCTTACAACAGGGATTTTTCATACTTTTAATTCATTTTCGACACCCAGATCCTATGGAAATATCTCTTATGTTATTAAAGATTGCGCATTTCACTCATGACACTCAAATATGGAGGATCACTGGCTAAATGAATCTTAAGGTCTACCGGCTTTCTCTGGCAAGTGACCATAACAACAGTCCTCCATACAAGTAGAAAAGCTAACCTGTCTAAGAATTTATGCATGTAATTAAGTCCATGGCGCCTGTGGAAACATCTGTGTATAAATATTCAAGCCATGTACCTCCTACGAACCAAAACATTGAAGAGTAGTTGACAATGTACCTAGTTCATGACCCACCTATCTTTAATGTTGGACTCGGACTCTCGGAGGAAGGAGTGTTACCAATGCTGCAAGACCGACCTCTTGTCAAACTCCGCTAGAATATTGAATAGCAAAAATCTCTAGCACATCGCAAAAACATGACATAATCTACGAAATACTGATAAATATGAGGAAATTTCAAGAATATAGGAAGATATCTTCTACTTAAACGTTCATATAACTGTTAAATGTAAGTAGAGCAAAAAAAACACGATTGACGCTAAATACAGTACACTGAAAATAGCTATAAAACGACCTCTAATCACTTGATAATAATAGAGAAAAAGCTACATCTCTTGCATCTAGACGCTGAACTTGACCCTAACTAGCATAATCACATCGAGTAGAAAAATGGTTAACTTTGGTAATACCAATCCCTGGCACCAAAACTCGAAATGGTCTTAGTATATTCTGCATAAAACGGATTCTTGCCTTGAATGTTATTATTTCAGTTAGACCTAGTTACCAAAAAATAATCTTATCTTGTAGAATAAATTGCTTACGTATTCTGTAAAGCATTATTTTGACCTTTTACGATGATTGTATTACTTTTATTCGTCCCTTATCATGTTCGAGTTATCACTGGAACGGGAATGTCGAGGAGGGGGGTGTTTTGTCGCAAGTGAGTGGTCTTTATTTGTTTGTTCTGTTTCGTTCATGTCATGTTTTACGTGAAACAGGTAGAATATGCCGTCTGATTAATGACTCGAGATTGGTTGGAACACACAAAATAATGTTTTTGAAGGGTATTTTTAAGCGAAAACAGGTTAAATTCCATTCGCTGGTAATGGTGTCGAAAATTGTAGCGTCTCTTGGTCGCCGCCAGTTCCTTCTGATGTATTACATTTTACTAGTTGTATTATTTTTTCATCGGTGACACCCTCAGACAACATTGTCCACCCTTGTGAGTGGTATCAAATTATAAGGAAGCTAAGGGCGGTTGTTTAACATGCATGGCCTTTTGAGAATTTAAAATTGGCTGGAGGTAGCATGAAAAAAAAAGATGCCTTTGGATTGAGGTGTTAGAGGTAAGGTAGACCTCTAAATCTATATGCAGCACATAAATTATTAGAAGAACCATAACACTGGATGATAGACATGAATTTCTATGGTTTGGTATGTTTTGAGATTTTTGAACATCAGATCGTTTGCAAATCACTAGTTTCATAGTTTTTGACCTGCCAGCCCCATTAATTAGGAATTGGGGAATGATTTCCAAAACAAAAAGCGATCAATACATAATCATGGGATAAACATATTTTGATCTGAAAAAAGCCAGATATTCCGCAGTTAAAAAAACAGAAAACCATTAATGTCTAACGCAAATAAATGAATACAAGCCATTTTTATGCCTAACTTATTTTTTACTTTACAGGAGGCATGGGAAAACCAAATTATGCAGTTTTTGCCACTATATATATATATATATATATATACTGGTATATAATATTAAGTTTTCAGGGTACTGTGGTAGTGATATCAGTTTTGTTTTTAATCCTTTTTTTTCTTTCTTGGTACTCCTCAAGGAAACTTGGGACTGACTTATTTTGCAGTTTTCTCCATTTTTTTTTTTTTTTTTATTATTAAAGTCCTTATCTTTTTATTTTTTGTTTTGTTATTGAAGCCTCCAACATGCATGCGTTGGCCTTGGTCAGCTAATGGCAGCTCTCTGTGCTGCTCGATCTCTTTCAGCATCCCTATTGAGCCCCTTATCCCTGAGGTCACACTCAATGACCTTGTCCCAGGTCTTTTTCGGTCTGCCTCTAGTAACCTTACCCGTAACGTTAACACTTCTCAACTTCTGCACCCAATTATCATACCCAATCCTCTCCACATCCCCAAACCATCTCAATCTATCTCTCCTCTTCACAACAGCCACTCTACCACTCAACTCCAGTCCCACTCTACCTCTCAACTCCTCCATCGTGAACCAAGCTCCCCAGTCCTCGCACTCAGGGACACACTGAACATCCATCTAATTATCATTTCTGTATGTGTGAGCCTGTGAATATCCTTTTCCTTTACTGCTTAGCAGCATCACAGTCCTAACACCTCCTGCATACAAAGATCCCAGAGCATGGAGGGAAAGCCCTCTCAGTGTCAGGAGAAGCAACAGATCCCTGAACTTCTTCCAACCACTCTTTACTCGAGCCACAGAGCTCCAGCCCTACCTCCAGCACATGTCTCCCAAATAACAAAACTGTTCCTTACTCTCAAGAGACACTATAAAGTTCAGTCCATTCATGCCTGATAATCTCCACATAATCTCCCTGACATACTGCACACATGAAATCACCATTATCTCGCAGTCTGCCTCTAATACCACTACACCTCTCATGGACCCACTTATCACAAACACTGCACAAGATGGAATTATTTCCCACACCTTTGTGGTAAATCACACATGGCTACTGGTACTTTCCCTCTTCTTTGATGTTTTATTTTTTTTCAGTGTGTGTTTTCAAGTTTCGATGCTTCTTAAGGCGGCATCACACTGGGCCAAAAGTTGCTAATATGTGAGTAGCTTTTGTGAGGCAAAACAGCTAGCAAAGTTGAGTTGCTGTCGCATGCGTGCGTTTTTGCGAGCTGAAATGACTAGCAGTGTCGTCTGCCGTGGCGCCTTGTGGGCATTTGTAAACAAACCAACATGGAGTACCCACTCCCTTTTCCTCAGTTTCTACAACCGCCTTTTGTACTTAAGCAACCCCAGATCCACTAGGCAGCCTACTAGAAGTTTCGTTGCTGCAGAGTCCATATCAAATATTGGTCACAATCAGATTTCCACCTGTTGTTTGGAAACAAAACAGACAGCTTACGCAGCTGGTCACCCGAGTGTCCGAATATTTATTTCGTGTCACAAGAAAAAAATAGAAGTGAATTACAACCACAAGAACTAAATTATAGTTACTTAATAATTATAGTTAAAGTTCCTTCTGTGAATAATAGAATATTTTCTCACCAGTTACAAAATTAATATAGGCTTATTTGAGTTCTAATCCCACCAATAAGCTGTGAGTGAAAATTGTTATGCATTTCGCTTTGCAAATGAAATCTCGCTGACCGTGGGTCAGTTTGGCTAGTGGCTCGCATGTCAGCCACTTTTGTCCCAGTGTGATGCCGCCTTTATAATTTTTTATAAGTAGTAAATGGTGTTTAAATATCGGTCTTTGTTTACAGTTCCAGTAGTGCAAGAAACAGACAGCCGCCATCCTAAAACACAATTTTAGTATGGTGCTGATTTGTCCTAATCAGTGTTGGTTTATCTAAACCTAACCCAAATTATCTTAACCTATCCTCATTTATTCTACCCTACCCATATCAAACCTAATTTGTCCAAACCTAACCTTTCATAACTAACCCAATTTATCATAAGCTAACCTTTCATAACTAACCTAATCCTAACCTGAGCATGTTTAATACACTTTATCCTAACATGGAGAGTGATTTCATTGGGAAACAAACATCACTCTGAGAGAGAGATGGGGATGTACAGTATATGGGAATCGCATAAATAGCGCTCCACAAGAAACACATACAGGTTTACCTTGATATACTGTATGATACCCGGCTTAACGATGGGGGTAGAAATACCACCATACACCCCCTAACGGTGGCCAAACCCCTGTCTAATGGTGGGTTTTTCTTTTTTTCTTTTACTGATTTTAATATTTTAGACTAAAATGTGTGTTTAGGTTGATTTATAAACTGTTTTTAGATTAATCTGTTTTAGCCATAGGTAGGGTGGATATTATCATATTAGGGTACTGTACAGTTTACCTAAGTTTGATTTTTTCCAGACTTATTTTTGATGATTTTCAGATTTTATTTGTTGGTTTTAGTGAGTTATTTACAGGTGTTAGGCTTAGGTTACATTCTTTTACAGCTGATACACCATTTAGAACGACTTTAAACTTGTTTTGGGGCTCATTTGGGTTGATTTTGGACTTGTTTGGGGGGGGAAATGCAAGGCTGAAAAACACATCCCATTACATGTTAAATCTACCCCGATATATGATACCCCGCCTGATGATGGGTTTTTACCTAACCAGTTTCATCGTTATACCTGTAGTGGTATCTTCTGTGGTGCAGGGAAGGACGATTTGGCTAAATTGGGGTGGTTGTGGTGTTTGGAGTAGGAAATGAGTAAATGATGCAGGCAAGTACTGTACAGTGCTGATAACACAAACAGAACTGTCCCCGCAACACACAAGAAATCATCCGACACAGCGGACATGGAGTGTTATTCTGTATGAACGGTGGGTCTGCCTATTTTGGGGTGAAACTGGTCCTTCCAAAGACCACCGCCATCCCTATTAAAAAAATAATAATTTGAGTACCAAAAGTTAGTTCAGCATCGCCAAATGAGGGGAGAGACCTGTATTTTTTTTTTTTTTTTTTTCCTGGAAAAAAATTCACATAATCCTAAAATATTTTCTGGATGCCTGGTACCTTCATTTTTCCCTGATTGTCAGGGCTGGAATTCAGCACTTACAAACTTTTGGCCTACAAAGAAGTTCATTATATCTTATCTATCCACCTATTTGTTGCTAGACATCTTTATCCTGTAAGGGATGGCCACAAACAAATTGCCCCCACGTCATTCTGTCCTCCGTCATTTGGTTGCCCTCCCACCAATGCACACACCCCTCCATCTGGACCATCTCAACCTTTGTTTTCCCCTCATCTCCCCCTTCACCTCGCTCACACACACTTTTTTAGTGAGTTTGTCCTTCATATGTGATTGGTAATGTTAAATATCAACATTTACCCGGTATATTGAAAGCTGACATTGATAATTTCATAGTGTTAGGAGAGATGTTGTAAAAAGATGAATATCGTTTGAAAATAGAGATATATTTAAGTACAGCATAGGTCAATGCGCCCTTGTTTTATTAACCCGCCCCGTCCCGGCCACTTTTCGACCACTGGTACCCCCCAATCCCGGGCAATTTTCGACCTTTTTTTTTTTTGCTAAAACTTTCGCTTTTGGTGAGAAACATCGAAAATTCATAGAGAAATTGCTCACCTGAGGTTTAAAATACTCATTACAGGTAGGAGAGCCTCCTTACCTTACTGGGTTTTCTATCAGGCTGGCACCAAAGAAAACGAGTTCTATGGGAGGATAACTATTTCACACCACTCATAAACGGTATTTATTTATTTACTGTTACGAATTTATATGTAGTACAAGAGTATATTGGTTTTCAAGCAGTAATATAGGCATTATAAGCATTGTTTCACTCACTAATACCTGACCTTTTTTTGCCACATTACCTGATCATCATTTCTAACTGTTTCTTCCTCTAATGCTATGTAAAGTTTGTCCTCCACATTGTCATTGATTGGGGAATCACTCTGGCCCTGAATTTCGTACCGTGGCATGACATGGCTATACTGGCCAGGTCACTGATAACAGGTGAATTGCTGAGAAAAGGGCATGCAGGGGGGGGGAGGAGGTCATGCTGGGTAAGGCATTGTCTCTGCCTGGCATCTTGTTGAGGAAGGTGTCCCGTGTATACGTACCAAAAATGACTCGCGAAAATTGAAAATTGTGGAAATTATGAATCTTGCAATTGCAGGACGTTGAAGTACGTCCTCGGGATTAGCTGTGACAAAACGTGAGGACGTGGAAGTACGTCCTCGGGACGGCGCGGGTCAATGAGGATGTGCTAAAAAAAAAAATATTGCGTAACAGTTTGTCGTATACTGTACAGTATATTGAGTGAATTATAATGTGTCCAATTGGGATATGTTTTTGTCTAAAGGGTCACTCTGTGAAGTCTAAAAACAAATTTGGAACCCATCTAAACTGGTACAGTCAGCCCTCCCCTAACGTGGGTATTAGCTTCCGCACCGACCCTGCATTAGGCAAATATCGCATTAGAGGGAATCTTGAAAACCCCTATTTCCTTCCGCACCTCTGCCAAAATCCACTTTTTCTCCCCCTTGTGAAAAAATTTTTTTATACCCCCCAATTTAAACCTCCCCAAAGCATTAATATGGTTTTAATAAGAGGTCAATAGGACTTTTTTATATATTGTACCCTATGTGAGGAGAAGAGCAGACACGTCACCAGAGATGAGGTAGAGGGGTAGAACACGAGACAGACTGAGGAGAAAGGTGTGGGTAGGAGTGGACCGAGAGGGGGATGTGGGAGGCAGAAGGGAGGTAGGGGGATCCTGATTGGTTAGCTGGCTGGGAGAACGAGAAAGGCGAAGCATGATTGGCGGGTGATGACATGAAGTATTGTGAGGCTGCACGACTCCCACTGCGTCACAGCCCGCCTGGTTCAAATTACCGTGTTACACTAACAGTGCACACGTTAGAATGTTTATTTCCTTTGTAAAATCGTGCCGCGTTAGAGCAATAACACACTACAGCAAACTGCGTTAGGGGAGGACTGACTCAAGTTATTTCACTTCGCCTGTTGCTGACCACCAGAAATAAGTATAAAGGGTAGTTTCTGTGGGATGTGAAGATAATTTAGAGTACAATATGTAGTCCCACTGCAGCTGGCAGCACAGCCAGTCCTGTTATAAATTCAAACTATGTTGGCTGTCCATCCCCTGAAGAGCAAGATGTCACTTCAGTAAGTCCAAGAGTTATGCAATCATTTCTTTCCTGTCTCTCACAGTTTCCAGCTCACCTAAGCTGGTAGTACATTACACTAGACCCCTTTCTGTATCAAACCTCGATTTATTAATCTTGCATTATTCCCATTTTTGTGGCCTTGTGTTCATTTGGATATGAACCTACTGGACTGCAGGCTGTAGTTGTCCTGCAGTATACCACCACCATCATTATGATGGATAGGAGAGAATACAGGGACATACAACGGGGCACTGAAGCTGCTTGGTTAAATCACTGACACTGTTTAAGGCATCCTAACCACTAGTTTATTTATATATACTGTACAATACAATAATCACTCGGTTATTCGTACAGTCCATATCCATTCATGTTCCATATCTGTTCATTAGGCCTTGGCTATATTGTAACTGTAACCAGATTTACTTGTCCGTAACCTTTCATAAAAGCCTCGGCTTCGGCAGCAGGCGTGCTGCTGACAAAGTAAAAAAAAATTTGTTCCTTGGCTCACCGACTTCTGTGTCCATGCATCGGTAATATACACTAACCCACAAGGTGAGTGAGAATGGCTGTACGGATCCCAGACGTATGGTCAAAATCACCTGGCTACCTTGATCAATGGAAACATACTGTTGTACCCTTTCAAGCACTTCACCCTCCAAACCTCCATCTTTACTCATCACACTACCCAAGTACTTAAACGTACTCACATTTTCCAATTCCTTACCATCCAACCTCACTGTACATTTGCTGACTTCACCTCTCTCAAAGACCATCACTTTACTCTTCCCTACATTCACCTTTAGATTCCATTTCTTACACACTCTCCCAAACTCATCCACCAAGCCTTGCAGCTCTCCTTCGTCTTCGCTCAACAACACAGTATCATCTGCAAACAACAGTACAGGGAGTTTCCAAACACTACCCTCTCTCACCAGGGCCACTCCAACATCCACTACCCTACCTTGTACCTCTTTTATTACCCCATCCATGTACAGATTGAACAACCATGGAGACATGACACATCCCTGTTTCAAACCAACCTTCAAAGAGAAAAATTCACTCAGTTCACTTTCCACACACACTGCAGCCTTAACACCATCATACATACTCTTCACAGCATTCAACAACTTCCCATCTACTCCATATATTCTTAATACTTTCCACAATCCTTGTCTATCCACGCTGTCATATGCTTTCTCCAAATCCATGAAAGCCGCATACAACTTCTTTCCCTTCTCTAGAAACTTTTCCACTAAAGATCTAAGAATGAATATCTGATCTACACAACCTCTTCCCTTCCTAAAGCCTCCCTGTTCTTCTCCAACTAATTCCTCTGTTCTTTCTCTAACTCTGTCAATAAGTATCCTACCATACACTTTTCCTATTATACTAAGAAGACAGATGCCCCTATGATTACCACACACTTCTTTTTCCCCTTTTCCTTTGTACAAGGGAATAATTATACCTGACTTCCAATCCTCCGGGACTCTACCTTCCTCCCAGGCTAATCTGCACATTTTCCACGTCCATTCTACTACTATCTCTCCCCCATACTTCAGCATTTCACCACACACTCCATCAATTCCTGGGGCTTTCCCCAATTTAACTTTCTTCATTGCTTCCACAACTTCTGTCCTACTGATTTCTTCCTGTCTTCTCACCTCCCTCCTCCTCCCAGCCATTCCCCAGCCACTTATACTCGCATTACTTCCATCCTCTGCTCACTTTTTCTCCCTTCTCCAATAGTAATCTACCATTTTTATCTTTCACTTCCCTGCTAACTTCACTTTCACCCCTGTCTTACTCTTTTCACCTCTTTCCAGAACATTTTCTTACAGTCCCTCCACTTTACACTCAAGTTCCTTCCAAATTCCTTATCTGCGCTCTTCTTACTCTCTCTCACTAATCTTTTCACCTCTCTCTTTCTTTCTACATATAACTCTCTCTTCCGCCTCTCAACTTCTTCCACGCCCCTATTTCTCATCCATTCATTGAATGCTTTCTTCGTTTGTGCCACAGCCTGTCTTACCTCTTCATTCCACCATGCTGTTTCTTGCACACCCCTCCGTCTTCTCTTCATCCCACACACCACATCACATGCTGCACATATTTCTTCTGTAAATATCCTGCACACACCTTCCACGTCCCCCATCTGCTCCAATTCATAATTGCCCAGTCGTTCCTCCACTTCTCTCTTATACTCTGCCTTTTTCTCATGCTCTTGTAACCTTTCCACTCTCCTTACATGCTTTCATGAAATTCAGTGAACCTTAGTTATACAGTGGAAATGAATCTCATTGGTTGCTGGTCAAATCAGCATTCTAATCTGATGACTCCTAGCCATCAACAAGGCTAAAAGGTACACTTTTGTTTTTGGGTAGGGTTGGAAAGATTTATGCTGTGCTTATGCAGTCAAGAAATTTGTGTCTAAGATCTGGTCATTTCAAGATGCCTGAACACATTGCTTTTAAAAGACTATGAAGTGTCCCTTGTGTAGTCAACTATCTGCCTTTTGGGGGATAGGGGGTAAGTTTGAGCTAATGGTGTAGTTGGTGGGGGGTCAGGTTGTCCCCTCTCCTGCAAAAAAAAAAGAGGGGGGAATTTGCTGCATATTTTATTGCAGTATGTAATGGATAGAGAGATGTCATTTGCATGGTACATGTTCTGTTGTTATACATTTGCTTTATAATGTGAAAGAGCATTTGTACAGCAGCAGTATGTTACTGGGAAAAACCTGTTGATGGATCTTATTTTCTTTTCTCTCTCTCTCTGTCATACTTCCTCAAGATGTAATATTGATCCATTTCTCAAGGAAATGTTGATCGCTAGCATCTGTGTTTTGGGGAAAAGCTATGGAAGGAAAGCTAAGTGATTTGTTAATTTAAGGGAACACAATGGAGTTAGAGCAGTACAGTGTTAAGGAATTAGAAGGAAGCCAGGAAACTAAAATGAAGCGAAGTGGATGAGGGCAAGGAAGCATAGTTTTAGGTGGGGAAGCACTCATGCACAGTGATGATAGGGTAACATGAAGAAAGAAATTAGGATTTATAGTGAAGGTATACAGAGATTAGAAGCAATTGTAGTGAAGCTGTGATATCAGAAAGTTGGGAAGCATTTTAAAATTAGTAATGCAGAGTAAGCAGACAACAGAATAAGTAAAGCAGGGCCTCATAATCTTGGTACAGTACTAAGGTTTAAAGGAATAGGGCTCTCTGATAAATTCATACAGTAGAAGTTACAGACACAGTAAGTATATATATACTATTTATGCTTCTGGCATAGTCTTGGATGTGTATTGCTGAGTGGGCTGCAGCAAGTTTGTGCTTTGTGATTCAGTTTCACTGAAAATTTTGTGTTCCAGTGCAGCAACATCAGCGCTGACTTCATGTAATTTTATTGAAGTCAAGTACTTAAAATAGATACATTTTGATCCTTAGTAAAAAAAAAATAAATGAATAGATAAACTAAAGCCAGAATTGGGGAGCCATAACATAATATTACTAAAACTTGCAGGACTATAAGGTCTAGCCAAAGGACCAATACTTGAGTTTAATTGGCTAGCACTTGAGGTCAAGCATTGAGCAGTTATTACTCGGATGATGAAACAATACTAAGACAGCTCAGAAAGGATGGAACTAGGCATAAGCATTTTAGTTCCTGGAAGTTCCTTGTGTCACAAATGGTGGGGTAAATTTTCAGAGCTGGGCATCTCAATCTAAAATTCAGCTCCGCAATTGCAATTCCGCAGCCTCTGACCCTTACCTTATGCTAACGCAATTCCTCAATAAACTTGGAATGTGCAGTTCTGTTACCTCAGTACCACAACCACAATCCAGTTTTACAATTTTCAATACAAAGTGCGCAAACAAGGGGTAAATTGATTGGTAATGTAGTAATTTACATTATTGTATTTATAATCTGTTTATGAGATTAATTTTCCACAGTAACGCTCAGTCACACTGACCCTTGCTACTTGCTTGTGACTCCGTTCTTGACTTCACTTGGACCACTTCTCAGAGTCCTCACTGACCCAGAAGTTCAAGTTCAGAAGTTCACACTTGTGACACTTTACACTTCTTCACACCCACATGTCACAACTGAGCATGATTAGCTATGTGTGCCACAGAAATTACCGCCATGCTGGCTTATAGTATATCGTATCGTATCAAATAATTTCTCCTGGTATCGCCCATCCCTACTACTAACTGACGCAGTGACTCCTTGCCTGCCGCTGCTGGTGGCCGGGAATCCTGTTCAAGCATGATATTCTTGAGTCATGCTGTAGCCTGTACTAACCGCCACTGACCGCCACATGGGAGATTGTGGACAGGATTGTGATTGCGGAAGTACTTCCGCAACGCAGTACCGCAAGTTTCGGACGAGTTTGCCGCCATTGCAGTTCTGTAACTGAAATCATGCAGTCCGCA
Organism: Coenobita brevimanus; assembly: GCF_032717465.1. Lineage (NCBI taxonomy): Eukaryota > Metazoa > Arthropoda > Malacostraca > Decapoda > Coenobitidae > Coenobita > Coenobita brevimanus. Next base: position 28,232,316 of record NC_137039.1, on the reverse strand, counting down.
GTTTCGGAAGTGATTGCGGAGGTGCCCAGTTCTGTAAATTTTTTAGACCCTTAACCCCCCCCCCATCCTCCCTTTCAAAAAAAAAAAAAGATAGATACACCACTGGGTTGAGGGACATATCACTTGTCAGCCAAATATTGGTGCTATTAAATGAAGACATCCATCTTCAGCACCCATGTAATATTTGCAATAAAAGGGTGCACAAGAGGTGCAGTGATATCAGAAGTAAGTTGTGGTATATGGCAAAATTTTTCCTTCATTTTTTCCTCTTCCTTCTGCCTAAGGGTGACTTTACACTCCCTCTTCTATCTTTCCTTCATTCTTTCCCCTTCCTTCTGCCTATGGATGATTCTACACTGAGTGATAAGCCAAATGGTTTCATGTATGCTGAGTGGTAACCACATAACCAAACATGGCACCTGGTGGTTTAGTGGGTAATTTAGGTGCTCCAGTCGGATTGAGCCTGTGTAGGTTTATATCCAAGGAATGGTTGGGGGGTATTGCTTATGTAATGCCACTCAGGGATGAGTAAGGCTGATCACTCTCGTCTTAAATGTTTGGACCAACTTAGTTAGTCTCGGGGCCCCTACGCTCCTCATGGGGCAACATAGGAATGGATGATGGATGGATGGAATGATTTTACAGTATGTATGGGTGGCCAAGGAAAGGATCACATTACAGTTACTTAAACCTGACAGAGTGCTTGTAATGGCATACATGAGAGGTACATTGGTGTCAGAAGTAGGCTATAGGATGTAATAGAATTTGTGTTATGTGTATAGATGAACAAGAAAAGAGGGCTGCACATGTCAGGATAGATTTTGTAAATGTGTATTGGATTGTGTAGAGGAATTTTTAAATGTGGGTGATGAGCTTTGTTGTTTTTGTTCTTGCTTTATCCAAGTTTAACTGAACAGACCCTTCAACCACAGGGAAATAACTGTCCCTAAGGGTTTGTTTTATAGGTTCCCTACACCATTGAGGGATAGGGAGGAAGTTGGGGGATCTGTGTATAATTGGATAATGCAGTTACCCTGTTGTAATCAGTTTCAGGACATGAAGGAGGCCTTCTCCAAAATCATTATAAAGCCAGAACAACTGTCATACAATAAATAAAGAGCATGGACAAATAATCATAAATACAAAGTAAGAACATAATTATAAATACAAAAAAGAACAAATAATCATAATAAGTAGGGAACAAAGTCATAAAATAATATAAAACAATAAATAACCGTAAAAAATAAAGCAGGGACATACAATTGCTCCTGTACGAGAACTTATGAACTTAATTGGGACTGGGTTGGCCCATAATTCATAAAGTTAGAACATGAAAATCGCCAATACTTTTCAGTCTTGACAAAAATACAGTAGTCATTTGGTGAAGAAGTGGACTCTGGTAGCAATTGAAGCACAATACCATTTTTTTTTTTTTTTTTTTTTTTTTTTTTTAATATCACAAGTATTCTGTACAGTACAATGTTTGGTAGATACAGTGCATTAATTGTAATTCAGCAGGCTTCCTAAAAAGCATGTACCTTCAAAAGTTCTGAACATGAATGTGTATGAATTGGGTTGCAACTGTTAAAAACTTTGTGAGTATACATCATGTGTGTTTGTGTGCTGGGGTTTGTGGGTGATTATGACAGCTTTTTGTATTTTAATTCTTTTATCTTAAATTGACCTAAGTACCAGTGTTTACCTTGTAGCTTAGTTTCTGTAGCTCATTGGCAAAAAACGACATTGCTTTGGCTCATGCTTTTATCCATAGTACTTCTTCATGACTATCATCATGCAGGCTACCTTCCCAAGTTCAGACTTGTAGGCATGAAATATGTTCAGTGTTCAAGTCCATTAAACTAATTGCCCAAATATGGCTGTTTATGATTTTACTGTTTGTTTAATTGATGCTCAGACAACATATAGCAATCCACTTGCAGTCCCTGAATTAATTGCAGGCTGACAGTGCATATGTGTTTTTCTTAGACTACAATAATTTGAATTTTTAATTCTTGACAGTGGCCACTAAAATGCAACCTATTGTTAGTTTTGAATGCGGTGCTCCAAAGATAGAAAAATGTTAAACTTACCATTGTACAAAAAGTTGAAAGACAGTACGTTGTTACAGAAGTTAGACAAGGCTGTGCAACCTGTTCCCAAGAATCCAGTATGGTGTTATATGTTATAACAAAGTAATGAAAAGCCTTTTTTAGTTGATGATTAATCAGATTAGGGAATTGTCCAATGAAGGTCATTGCAAAGTGTTAAGTAAGCTGATTATGTCCCCAGGTTTTATTTATTTATTTTTTTATTTATTTTTATTTCTGACCAGGGCAAAGGCTTCAGGGCTTATCCTCAGGGCATATCCCCAAGGCCCAGTAGTCCTCCTACAGCACCACATGTCACCACTTCGGCACTAACACCCACTGTCCATATTGAATACATGCTAGAGCTGTCTCATACAGGACTGGTGTATTGGTATTAGCAGGGGTGTGTTTACGACTTGTCAACGGGTAGATCAGTAAAGCCTATGTTTATATGAAATTCAGAACCATAAACTGTTCCCTGCCCCAGTGAGGATTGGAACTTAAATGTATTTTAAGAAAAGTAAAATAATTTTATTGTTCTGATAAATGCTTCCTTGCCTTTTTCAGTCACTTTAATTTGATTATCCTTATTCAGGAAAATGGAAACAAGAAATTTTGATTGAACAGGAGACTATGTGTTAATATGAATAGAAACGCTGGGTGCATTTCATTCTTTCGTTTTGTCCATTTACAAAGGCTCCAACGTGCTTGCATGCATCAGCCTTAGTCACCCAATGGCGGCTGAACATGCTGCTCGATAGATTGAAAAAAAAAAAAAAAAAAATTATCTCAATTCATACTAGAGTACACCCTTCTAAAGCTCTGTTATTTCTAAAATTTTAATAATTTCAACCCAAGGAGTTTGAACTTGGTAAGGTTGCCTGTATTGTAGTCTTATTCTGTTATTGCAACTATTTTCAGCGTGAAATGATGGCATATTTAGCCCAGTTAAAAATAAAAGGAGTTTAGGTAGTGTACATGTGTAAAATTCAGTAGTACTCTACCTTTTTGTTGGCTTCATAGGGTTGCAGTTCAAGTTGTACCGCCCTAAAGGGCACAGATTTTAATGTCATGGTTTCCTTATGCTGATATTTGTTTGCATGTAGAGACTCCATCATGCATGCGTCGGCCTTGGTCACCTGACGGCAAGTCTCCGCGCCGCTCGATTTCTTGCAGCCTTTCTGATCTGTTGCTTATCCCTGGTGTCACACTGATGTTGTCCCAGTCTGTTTGGTTTACCTGTTGCAACAATAGACATAGCACATTGCTGTTAGTTATTGAGTTTTAAGGCTCATAGGTGCATGGTTAGGTTGTACTTACAGGACTTTTCACTAGACTTTCCCTTTCATTCAGTCATTATTCGTAGTATTTCTTGAAGGAAATTATATGGCAATTTTCACTTATAGTTCACAGCATTGACTTAGCAGTGGTTTTTGTCCATTTTCAGCATATTATCCCTGGGTGAATTGTGATTAAGACAGTGCTGTGGCTCTGCACTCTTTTTGTAACCTTTCTTTTTGTAACTAGCACCATAAACTAGTGTTAATATCTTGCACAGTAACAGCTCATTGCCAGAACAAGAATACAGTAGCTTACTATAGGTTTGTTCTCATTCAGTAACACTTCCCTGAGTCACTTATGCCATTGGTTAGAGGTCATTGTCAGTTTAAAAATGTATTTTACTATGGGTCTGATCTCATTCCATAGCACTTCCAGTAGTCACTAGCACCATATGTTACAGGTTGTGCCAAATTAAGAGTGCATGTTACTGTAGGTTAGATCTCATTCCTTAACACTTCCAGTAGTAACTAGCACCATATGTTGCATAGCACCATATGTTACAGGTCTTTGGCAGAATAAGACATGTTTTCATTACTTTCACCATACCTTAGAGTTAATCTGTAGTCACAGCTTACCTTTCAAGATGGAGAGATGGCAGTTTTAGGCACAGTTACAGGGGAGAGCATAGATAAAGTCTTCCCACGCACCAGCACTTCACTCTGTGAGAGCCAACAGCCAAATGGTTAGCCTAGCTCGTTGCAGACTCAGGTTTGATGCTTCACTCATTCTAAGTTCCATGTCAGTGAAGCATAATCCCCATATAAAATAGCCACTCTGAACAGGGATTCATTTTACTTGAAGCTTCAGATCAGTTTCATCAGCGAGTATCTCTCTCCTTTCTACCTGTCTCCTTATGTAGGTGGGAATAAAGGTCAGAGTAATGATAATGATATTTGTCCTGCTTTTTTATCCTTTTCCTTGATTTAGATGGGGTTAGACCTATTTTCCCTCAGTGGATCTATTTTTTCCCCCATTTATCCACTTACCCCCACACCTCTGTATCCCCTCCCCCAGTGGTTTATTGTACCCCAATGGACCTATTTTCACCCAGTGACCCATTTTATTCCCACCCAAGGACTTACTGTCATCCATGGACCTATTTTATTTCCACTCAGGATCTTTACTGTCACCCATGGACCTATTTTATTATCACCCAAGGTCATACTGTCACCCATGGACCTATTTTATTATCACCCAAGGTCATACTGTCACCCATGGACCTATTTTATTATCACCCAAGGTCATACTGTCACCCATGGACCTATTTTATTATCACCCAAGGTCATACTGTCACCCATGGACCTATTTTATTATCACCCAAGGTCATACTGTCACCCATGGACCTATTTTATTATCACCCAAGGTCATACTGTCACCCATGGACCTATTTTATTATCACCCAAGGTCATACTGTCACCCATGGACCTATTTTATTATCACCCAAGGTCATACTGTCACCCATGGACCTATTTTATTATCACCCAAGGTCATACTGTCACCCATGGACCTATTTTGTTATCACTCAAGGTCATACTGTCACCCATGGACCTATTTTATTATCACCCAAGGTCATACTGTCACCCATGGACCTATTTTATTATCACCCAAGGTCATACTGTCACCCATGGACCTATTTTGTTATCACCCAAGGTCATACTGTCACCCATGGACCTATTTTGTTATCACCCAAGGTCATACTGTCACCCATGGACCTATTTTGTTATCACTCAAGGTCATACTGTCACCCATGGACCTATTTTGTTATCACCCAAGGACTTACTGTCACACATGGACCTATTTTTTTTTTTTTTTTTATCACCAAAGGACTTAGTGTCATCCATGGACCTATTTTATTTGCACTAAAAGGTTTTACTGTCTCCCATGGACCTATTTTATTTCAACTCAAGGTCTTTACTGTCATCCATGGACCTATTTTATTATCACTCAAGGTCTTTACTGTTTCCCTTGGACCTATTTTATTTCGATGATGGATTTATTGTCATCCATGGACCTATTTTATTATCACCCATGGTCTTTGCTGTCACCCATGGACCTATTTTATTATCACTCATGGTCTTTGCTGTCACCCATGACCTATTTTATTATCACTCATGGTCTTTGCTATCACCCATGACCTATTTTATTATCACTCATGGTCTTTGCTGTCACCCATGACCTATTTTATTATCACTCATGGTCTTTGCTATCACCCATGACCTATTTTATTATCACTCATGGTCTTTGCTATCACCCATGACCTATTTTATTATCGCTCATGGTCTTTGCTGTCACCCATGGACCTATTTTATTATCACTCATGGATTTATTGTCATCCATGGACCTATTTTATTCATGGATTTATTGTCACCCATGGACCTGCTTTCATTGCATATGTTCCCATCTTGGACCTACTTTACACATAGACCTGTTCTCCCCATTGAGAGGCAACTGTATCTTTCGTGGACCTATATCCTTGCTTGGAGCTATTTTTGATGCTGGGTCTCTCTCTCTCTCTCTCTCTCTCTCTCTCTGCTTCTCTCTCTCTCTCTATGTATTCCCTTCTCGGACTTACTTTTCATATAGACCTCTTCCCATTGAGAGGCAACTGTACATTTCATGGACCTATATCTTTCGTTAGATCTATTTTTGATACTGGGTTTCCCTCTCTCTCTCTCTCTCTCTCTCTCTCTCTCTATATATATATGTGTGTGTGTGTGTGTGTGTGTGTGTGTGTGTGTGTGGAGCCTGTGGTACTGTGGTAAAGTGTGCGTTTTTGTACACTGAAGAACGAGGGTTCGCGCCCCGCCAGAGTAATAAACTTTGGGAGCGTTCTTCATGCCACATACTGCATTGGCGGACACAAGGGGTGCTGTGGTTGAACCAGTGTCACATACTGTAAAGCATGTTTGCACCCAGTCGGCTTGCATGGGCCGTTTACACTTGGTTCACAGACTGCACATACATCCAAACCCACTCCAACACAACAATTACACTTACAAGCACTTTTCACCCAACATACAGTCTCTACCAGACAGCCTAAGCCACTTGGTTGAGATACATTGGCTGTATCATCTCCACTTTGGTCGTGATAGGCCAGTCCTGCAGTGGACACTCAAACGGCTGAGATGATATATATATATATATATATATATATATATATATATATATATATATATATATATACAATATATATGTAGGTGGGAATAAAGGTCAGAGTAGTGATAATGAAACTTATCCTGTTTTTTTTTTTTTTAATCCCCTTTTCCTTGATTTAGATGGAGCTAGTAGCTAGACCTACATTCCCTCAGTGGATGTATTTTCCCCTCATTTATCCATCTTCCCCCACACCTGTCCCCCCCCCCCAGTGGTTTATTGTCAATATCCCAAGAACCTATTTTTCCACAGCTCAATTTCAACTAGCACCTTCTTTCCCCTTGGACCTATTTTCACCCAATGACCTATTTTATTTTCACCCAGGGACCTATTTGTACCTGTGGACCTGTTTTTTTTTTTTTTTTTTTTTTACCCAGGGACCAATTTTATTTCCCTATGGATCTTTTTTTACCCAGGAACATTTTATTTCCTCATTGGCCTATTTTTACCCATGGCCCTATTTTGTTTTTACCCATGGACCTATTTCATTTCTATCCATGGACCTGTTTTATTTCTACTCATGGACTTATTTTTATCCATGAACCTAATTTCTACTCGTGGACCTACTTTTACCCATGGACCTATATTATTTCCTCATGGACCTATTTTTACCCATGGACTTATTTCCACTCAAGGTCTTTACTGTCATCCATGGACATATATTATTTCCACTCAAGTTCTTTACTGTCTCCCATGGACCTATTTTATTTCCACCCGGTCTTACTGTCATCCATGGACCTGTTTTATTTCACTCATGGAGACAGGAAGAAATCAGTAGGATAGAAGTTGTGGAAGCAATGAAGAAAGTTAAATCGGGGAAAGCCCCAGGAATTGATGGAGTGTGTGGTGAAATGCTGAAGCATGGGGGAGATAGTAGTAGAATGGATGTGGAAGATGTGCAGATTGGCCTGGGAGGAAGGGTAGAGTCCCAGAGGATTGGAAGTCAGGTATAATTATTCCCTTGTACAAAGGAAAAGGAGAAAAAGAAGTGTGTGGTAATCATAGGGGCATTTGTCTTCTTAGGATAATAGGAAAAGTGTATGGTAGGATACTTATTGACAGAGTTAGAGAAAGAACAGAGAAATTAGTTGGGGAAGAACAGGGAGGCTTTAGGTAGGGAAGAGGTTGTGTAGATCAGATATTCATTCTTAGATCTTTAGTGGAAAAGTTTCTAGAGAAGGTGAAGAAGTTGTATGCGGCTTTCATGGATTTGGAGAAAGCATATGACAGGGTGGATAGACAGGGATTGTGGAAAGTGTTTAGAATATATGGAGTAGATGGGAAGTTGTTGAATGCTGTGAAGAGTATGTACGATGGTGTGAAAGCTGCAGTGCGTGTGGATGGTGAACTAAGTGAATTTTTCCCTTTGAAAGTTGGGTTGAAACAGGGATGTGTAATGTCTCCATGGTTGTTCAATCTGTACATGGATGGGGTAATAAAAGAGGTACAAGGTAGGGTAGTGGATGTTGGAGTGGCCCTGATGAGAGAGGATAGTGTTTGGAAACTCCCTGTACTGCTGTTTGCAGATGATACTGTGTTGTTGAGTGAAGACGAAGGGGAGCTGCAAGGCTTGGTGGATGAGTTTGGGAGAGTGTGTAAGAAACGGAATCTAAAGGTGAATGTAGGGAAGAGTAAAGTGATGGTCTTTGAGAGGGGTGAAGTCAGTGAATGTACAGCGAGTTTTGGATGGTGAGGAATTGGAAAATGTGAGTACGTTTAAGTACTTGGGTAGTGTGATGAGTGAGGATGGAGGTTTGGAGGGTGAAGTGCTTTAAAGGGTACAGCAGGGAAGAAAGGTTGCTGGTTCTTTGAAAGCAGTGATAAGAAACAGGGAAGTGAGCATGGAAGTGAAAAAGTTACTACATGACAGTTTTGTGATACCAACTCTAACGTATGGAAGTGAAGCTTGGACGTTGTTGGAAGGACACAAGTCAAGAGTGAGAGCAGTGGAAATGAGTTATTTAAGAGGAGCCTGTGGAGTCACATGGAGAGACAGGCTGACGAATGAGGATATAAAGGAGCGTTGTGGTGTGGATGTGGATGTGATAGGAAGCGTTATGAGGAACACACTGAGGTGGTTTGGCTATGTGGAGAGGATGGAGGGTGAAAGACTGACGAAGAGAGTGTATGTGAGTGAGGTGGAGGGGGGAAGAGGGAGGGGGAGGCTGAGGATGAGATGGAGGGATGGGGTGGAGAGGTATATGAGAGAGGGGGGTGTGAGTTGGGAGCAGGTCAGTGAAATGGCGGGGGACAGGGTGACTTGGAGGCGATTTGTTTTTGGCCACCCCAAACGGGATTGAGGCGTCTGGCAATAGATAGATGGATAGATTTATTGTCATCCATGGACCTATTTTATTTCCCCTCAAGGACTTACTGTCATCCATGGACCTATTTTATTTCCACTCAGGGTCTTTACTGTCTCCCATGGACCTGTTTTATTATCATGGATGCCATCCATGGATCTGTTTTGTTATCACTCATGGGTTTGTTATCCATGGACCTGTTTTATTATCACTCATGGATTTATTGTCATCGATGGACCTATTTTATTATCACTCATGGATATAGTCATCCATGGACCTATTTTATTTCACTGATGGATTAATGTCACCCATGGACCTATTTCACTCATGGATTTATTGTCATCCATGGACCTATTTTATTCACTCATGGATTTATTGTCACCCATGGACCTGCTTTCACCCTTGCATATATTCCCTTCTTGGACTTACTTTCCACATAGACCTATTCTCCCTATTATGAAGCAAAGCAACCGTATCTTTCGTGGACCTATATCCTTCCTTGGAGCTATTTTTGATGCTGGTCTCTCTCTCTCTCTCTCACTATAGTACTGTGTACAGGGACAGTATTCTGGACAGAGCAGCAGCAGTTTTACGTATACAAAGGTTCTACATTTATTTTTTTGCCTCATAAAGAGAGAAAGGTGGACTGCAAGAGGAAGATATCTTAAGCCTGCAGTCCACTAGGTTTGTATTTCAGATGAACCTTGAGTTGTAACTGCTACTAGTATACTACCCACAGCATACATACCTGTGACCCTCTTCAGCCAGTCACCCTCCCTCTTCCTTTCATCATATCCAAACATACCAGTTTACCTCTCTTCCCCAGTGGTACTTCTGCCAGTTCTCTCACAGCACACTTTTTCTCAGATCTGTTACACCTTGGAACCCAACAGTTCTTTGTACACCTTTACTTGGCAAAGGACTTTCCTCTTGCAGCTTGTTTCCCCTAGCTCAGTGGCAGTGGAGCCTCCCATTTGTATCAGTACCACCACATGAAGGCATCCCCCACCAGCACTGGTTTACACTTCCCAGACCAACACAGCTGATAGGTGGAGGGGCTGGTTGTGTAGGAACTTAAAGCATTTTTGAGTGATGGTATAGGGTGTTGAAAATGATTGACATTTCTTAGGTAATACTGAAAGTTCATATGTTTATTTATTTATTTTCTTTACAATACTTTACAGAAAAAATGGATATTAAAGCAAATTTGGTGCATATAAATGCTGAATTGGCAGTGTCACTAAGTTTTCAGTTCTAGATGTCTGAAAAAGGTGTGAAATATTGATACATACTGTTGGCATGTTGTTGAGGCCCCAGGTTCATCTGGAAGATAAAACGTGGTGGACTGGAGGCTCAAATTGCTCTTCTGCAGCCCACCACAACTCATTCTGGGGCTAGGAAAGTGGTTGAGGGATGTTAGTATAACCAGGCAGTGGAGCCACGTGGTTAATGTATCCATTGAGCATTGAGGTCTTACTGTACAAGGTGTTTAAAAAAAAAAAAAAAAAAAAAAAAAAAAAAAAAAATCATCAATGTGTGTAGGTCTGTAAGCATTTGTATGAACCCAGTATATTTCAGAGGATTCTATAGTGCATCATTATCATAAAATGTATAATATGTGTGTAGCAGTTCTGTAAGCATTTGTATGTATCCAGTATATTATTTCTGAAGCATCTGTTGTTCATCTTCATAAAATGTATATTATCATGGAAAGGCGTGAATGAAGACTGGGATGTGTGAAATCAATGGTTATCAGTACTGTATTTCACTAGGCTGCCTTGTTATACCCATACATTATACCATTGCTCAAGTGAATAATGCTGCATATTATAGAAAACTTATGGCTTAACATTTTAATTTCCACATGAATTCCATTTAATGCACAGCTGACATCTAACCATTTGTTAGTGTTGTGGCCTAAGCGTCATTTAATATAAACCCAGTGTATTGCTGATTGAAATGGTCCCCTCTGCAGCCCACCATTCTTCTTTGGGGGGATTGGTAGAGAGGTGAAGGGCATTTGTATAATCATGCAGTATCCATTTTGAGGTCATTTTTTTTTCCAGGTTGAAGACAAACCATTGCTTAGAGTAATAGCACTCCTGTATTATATGTATAATTTTCTGTTAACTTTTTTTCATCATCCAAATTGCTTTTTCCAAGCTAAGGATGGAGTAAGGTTTAATTACCTTTATACTTGTTAATTGTGATATTGAAATGTTTTGGTAGCTATGTTAGTGAAGTGTAGTACACTGTACTGTTTACTTAATTTTCCTAACACAAAAGCATAGAGAGAGAGGGATGTATAGGTTTATCTGATTATATGACTGTGGTATGCATTGTAAAACTGAGAGGAGTGTGGTGAATATAGGCAGAGAGGAGTACTTTGAGTGAAACTGAAGTGGAGAAGCTGAGAAAGCAGCAGCACCATATGAATACTAGCTAAAGGGTTAACACTAAGAATCTCCTTGGTTACTAGTCATATCATACCTCTTTCCTGCTATCATACTCTAGAATCTCTCAGGTTACTAGTCAAATCAGACTCATTCCTGCTATCATACTCTTGAATCTCCATGGTTACTAGTCAAATCAAACCTCTGTTTCTTGCAGTCAAGCTTTAGAATCTCCTTGGTTACTAGTCAGATCACAACCTCTCCTGCAATCACACTCTAGAATCTCCATGGTTACCAGTCAAATTAAACTTCTATTTCATGCAGTCAGGTTTTAGAATCTCCTTGGTTACTAGTCAAACTTCTGTTTACTGCAGTCAGGTTTTAGTCTTTCCTTGGTTACCAGTCAGATCAAACCTCTTTCCTGCAGTCATACTATAGAATCTCCATGGTTACGAGTCAAATCAAACCTCTGTTTTCTGCAGTCAAGCTTTAGAATCTCCTTAGTTATTAGTTAGATCAAACTTCTGCTTCCTGTGATCAAGCTCCATGTTGTTGGCATTGTTGACTTTTAAGTTAACTCCTCATCGTCAGAGTGAGAGTCTTTGGAGATGGAGGGATTTAAGTAACCTCTCCATGGATTTCTTCCCTCCTTTTATTTCTGTCATAAATTTTTTGGTACATTTCCTCTTTTTGCCTCATGTACTCTTTTGAATTTATCGAAGTTATGTCCCATTTCTCTAATTGTTTATGGATTGATGGGAGTAAAAGTACAGTTTTAGGCCAAGTTAGATTGAAAGGAGCATATGACATTTTAACCCAGCCATTGAGTTGCGTTTGATCCCAGGAGGAAGCCAGCTCAACTCAATGCCGGTCCCAAGCCCGGATAAATAGGGGAGGGGTTGGTGTCAGGATTGGGCATTCGGCTGTAAAAATTTGCCAAGCCCTGACACGGTATGGTTCATTACCATATCGTATATTTTACTGAATATCAGGTGTTTTCAGTGGCTAAATTGAGTAAATGTCCCCCCCCCACCTCCCTTCCGTCTTTATTTCTCTCACTGTCTCTTCATGTGAAGTCTGGGTGGCTGGGTCGTTTAGAATAGTCCACACATACACACCCTGCCAGTTTCTGTCAATTTGATGTCGATCCGCCATGCGTGTGGTGGTTGTGTGGGGATGGACATCTTAGCAGGGGGTCGCTAAGAAGGGGTCTTAAAAGCGATGCCCTGGCCCTAGGATGTACTGCGCGAACCCACAACAGGCACGTAAGGTGAACGGCGAGATGTCACAAAGGTGGGACGTTCCGGCCATCACATGCACTCGGCCCTTGCGTGTGACAATCATGTGGTTGCTTGTTTTTTATTTTTTTCCATTGAATAATGTCTTTTCAATTTTGATTTTAATAATTTTTATCTAAAATGTTTATTATATGCTGTGTGGGTGTTGGATGTACCTGAGAGGACGCTTTTGAGGCCATAACCCTTGGGCACAACAAACAATCGGGCTATATGCCATTTTCACCCTGCCTGGCACCATATCTGTGAGGTCATCAACATCTGAGGCACTGATGTCATTCCTGATGGTGTCGGACTTGTTGAATTGAGTATAGTCTGGGCCGATGTGTTGCTCGTTAATCAGGACACCAGCACTTATCTGAATGTCACACGTGGGACGCTGATACATAGGCACATCCTCTCAGTCTTCACGTTCCCTTACACAGTTGGGCAAGAAACCCCAACCACCTGTCATGATTTAGATCTGTTTCGTTCACATCTACATGCAGCACCTGAATATTCTGCATAATAATCCTAAGGTGCCTCCATTCTTTTAGGTTTCTAAATGGGTGAAATTGTTTTATATTATATATAATATAAAACATCCTCCATCCTACTTAATATGTGTCACCAAACGATAAGGTTTCCAAATTGGACGAACTTTTCCATATTAGAAAAGTAGGTTTCCAAATTGGGCGAACTTTTCTTTTTTAGAAAAGTAAGATGTCACCAAAATGTCACCAAGCTAACCTTACAAAAGTATCTGCACAAAGGCCGTGATATGGCTGGCATGATTCGCTCAGTAGAACCCTCAATGTAAATTAGTTGGGTAGAAGGTGCTACGTGCACGCGACCGGAAATTTGTTTGCGGCTGGCGTTCGATCCTGTTCTCAGTGTGAGCTAACCATTCCGTGCACACCAGCTCCTGTTCTTGGTGTGTTTTCTTTGTCACGCACACCAGTTCCTGTTGGTGTGTTTTCTTCATGCACACCAGTTCCTGTTGGTGTGTTTTCTCCACGCACACCATTTCCTGTTCTTGGTGTGTTTTCTTCATCTCAGGCACACCAGTTCCAGTGTTAGTGTGTTTTCACCTTCTCACACACACCAGTTCCTGTTGGTGTGTTTTTTCCTTCTCACATACATCAGTTCCTGTAGGTGTGTTTTCTTCTCACACACCAGTTCCTGTGGGTGTGTTTTCTCCTCACACACACCAGTTCCTGTTTTTAGTGTGTTCTAAAGAAGATCAAGATGAAGGTCAAGAAGAAACTGAAGGCTATATTTAATGCCTCCAGTTTGAAACGTTTCCCCTAAAATCAGACGTTTACTGCCATCAATCAACATACAGACATACTAACATGTAAAACTGCAAGGCCTCTGCAGTGATGATGATGGCAGCATGTCCAATGGTAGGGTGGTTGGGATGGGCATGGTGTGGGTCCGCGCAGCTTACCTCCTCGTGGTGGACCTGGGTAGAGTGATCTTCATGTATATATTGTTGCTTTGGCTCCAGGTTCATTGGAAATATGGACCCTGTGAGTGCAGCCTGAAAATATCCCACTGCATCCCACAACCCTTGTTTGGGAGACGAGTCAAGGGATGTTTGTCCTGCAGCCCACAACCCTTGTTTTGGAGAGAAGAGTTGAGGGGTGTTGAAATTGTCCTCCTACAATTCACGACTCCCATTTGGGAGATAAGAGTCGAGGGATGTTGAAATTGTCCTCCTGCAGCCCACAACCTTTGTTTGGGAGATGAATCGAGGGATGTTTGTGTAGGTAGGCAGTAGAAGCACCCAGTATGTCAGTGCCACCACATGAATTCATCCCTCTCCACAACCATATATTAGAGCTACCAGAAGCACATGAATGAAGATCACTCTAGCTGAAAGCTGCAATTTATTGACAAACTTTGGCTAGCAACACACAGTTACTTAGTGGCATTAAAATATGGTTGTTGGCATTAACATATATGCTTGGTGACATTAAACTATATGCTTGGTGACAAACTATCGGCTTGGTGACAGTATGATATATGCTTAGTGATATTACAGTATACTGTTTGCTTGGTAACTACCTTATATGACTGGTGACACAGAGGTCGAGATGTTTGGTAACATAATAATTTGTGACCTAGTGGTTTAATGATGAAGAGGTACTGTACTTGGATTACTTTGTGGTTTGGTGACATCCAAAAATAATGTTGACATCCTAAAGCGAATCAGTTTCATTTAAAAAAAAAAAAAAAAAAAAAATCCACCATGCAGCAAAGCATAGTGTAATAATATTGTATTTTATATGTACATGTTTGAGATGGACTTTTCTAGGGCAGTATGAAGGTACAATATTTGTCTCATTATACCAAAAAATTTCTTCTTTTTGGTATTTTCTGTTATACCACAAGGCCAGTATTATGTTTGTTATATTTTTCAGATATATTTTGCCTTGTTTTACCACATACTTGTTTCTGGTATATTTCCTGTTATGCCACAAGTCTGGTATTATGCTTGTTATATTTTTCCGATAAATGTTGCCTTGTTATACCTCATATCGCATATTTTTGTATGTTTCCTGTTATACCACAAATCCAGTATTATGCTTATTATATTTTTCAGATATATTTTGTCTTATACCTTACATCGCCTCTTTTAGTATATTTCATTTATACAAGTCTGGCAATATGCATATTTTTCAGATATATTTTGTCTCATTTCAAATAGCTTCTTTTGATATATTTCCTGTTATACCACGAATTTAGTCTCATGAATGTAGCTGTGTGGATTATTTATTTGTATTATGGACAAAATTCGCAGTGCTTGCAGCATTGCAACACTGAATTTTTGGCTTTGTGTAGGTAGGTTGTTATGACACTAGGTTATGCTGCTTTGAAGTCTGAAGTGTTTACTAAGAGTAGTATTCAGACCTGTGGAATACACAGGATGCAACTCTGACAGAATGTCTTAATTGGGAGAAGAATTTAGAAAACTTGTAAAATGCATACTGTAGCTGTTCTCATAGATGTTTTGTTGAGTTTTATGTTTAAAGATTGCTTGTGTTGTGTGTGGTACCTGGTGTGAGAAAGTGTACTGTGGTGTGAGAGGTTGCATTGCAGTTTTTGCATATTGAATTTTCTGAGTTGTGTTTTGTGTTGGCATTGTAACAGGGAAGGGTGGTGACTGTTGCATTCTTGTTAGATGTAATCTTGTCTTATAGGGTTGGATAGTTTCTTAGGGGTGTTGTCTGGTGGAGGTTTCTGAAGGGTGTTATTTGGTTGAATGTGTGTGTGTGTGTGTGTGTGTGTGTGTGTGTGTGAAAATATTGTGCTGGGTGGAGAAAGAGGAATGTTGGTGAAGCAATTAGTATACTGTAGTGTTTGGTGGTTTTCCTCTTTGTTTCTCTGTGGTGGAAGGTGATGCAACATACAGTTGCAGGGTTGAGAAGAGTGTTCACCTGGAATGATCAAGTGTCTCTCATAATTATGATCCTTGTGTTGGAGGACTTTTGTTCTTTGATAGAAGTGATCTGAATTTGTGGCCTTTCTGCATCCAGTACATTTAAGTACTTGGGTAGTGTGATGAGTAAGGATGGAGGTTTGGAGGGTGAAGTGCTTGAAAGGGTACAGCAGGGAAGAAAGGTTGCTGGTTCTTTGAAAGCAGTGATAAGAAACAGGGAAGTGAGCATGGAAGTGAAAAAGTTACTACATGACAGTATTGTGATACCAACTCTAACGTATGGAAGTGAAGCTTGGACGTTGTTGGAAGGACGCAAGTCAAGAGTGAGAGCAGTGGAAATGAGTTATTTAAGAGGAGCCTGTGGAGTCGCATGGAGAGACAGGCTGACGAATGAGGATATAAAGGAGTGTTGTGGTGTTGATGTGGATGTGATAGGAAGCGTTATGAGGAACACACTGAGGTGGTTTGGCCATGTGGAGAGGATGGAGGGTGAAAGACTGACAAAGAGATTGTATGTGAGTGAGGTGGAGGGGGGAAGAGGGAGGGGGAGGCCGAGGATGAGATGGAGGGATGGGGTGGAGAGGTATATGAGAGAGGGGGGTGAGTTGGGAGCAGGGCAGTGAAATGGCAGGGGACAGGGCGATGTGGGGGCGATTTGTTTGTGGCCACCCCAAATGAGATTGAGACGTCTGGCTGGCATTATTCCAAAGGCTTTGTTTTGTGTTGTCGTAAGCTTTTCTATTTTTGTACCATTTAAATGGGGGCCTCATCTTGTCCTAGTGTAAGTCACTGTTCTAATGAATTGTTCATAGAATGTTTTCAAGACATTGAGAGTATGATATGCCTTTGCTCTGATGTTACCTTTATATTGAGAAAAGGTCATGTGTGCCCTTAGTAGATCTTAGAATTGTAGATGTCTTTCCAGTGGGAGTGGTTGCTTGAGTAGGGTAACGTGAGGGTGTGTGTGAGGTGTTTGTCTGGATTTGGGAGGGTGATGGTTTATTTGGTTATTGTAGCAGTCATTTTATGTAAGCCTGTGTTAAAGTGAGTGTACCGTAGGTACTGGATTATCTGCTAACTGTTGAGTTTGTGTTATGAAGCAGTTCCTAAATTATTGGGTTAGGGAAGTTGCTAGAGATCAAGCAGCATGGAGAGCTGACATTAGGTGCCCAAGGCTGACACATGCAAGCATGTTGGACCCTTTATATCTGAGATAGTTTATTATTTTTTTTTTTTTTAGATGGTGAAAAAATATACTTGAATGAGTGAAAGTGAGAGGAGGTATTGTAGGCCAAGAATGTGGATGGATATGATTAACGAGGACTGTTTACAAGAACAGTTAAAGATGGTGGGGCTAGGGAATGGACTGGGTTGAGTTGATTGCATGAAGTATGTATGGAGGAGTATATGATAAAAGTTTAATGTCCCATATTTAACTTTATTAAACTTTAGTAATCCAAATGAGTTGTTTTCATTGTAACGTGAAGTGCATCTGTTTAAAAATGTATGTACAATATACATCTGCCTGTGAAGCTTAATATACGATTCTTGGGCTTGAATAGTGAGTGTGTTAGTATCTGGTTCTCTTCATTACTAATTTTGTTGATCGTTTATTCCACTTTTATGTTTTCCGTCCTTGCACTCTGGACCTCACTGTACTCCATCCTTAACTGGGAAAAAGAATGTGGGATGGTAATAATGATCAACTTTTTAGAGTGTCAGTCTTTTGATTCTTGGTAAAATCCTTTTCAATTTGTTCTTGCTGCAACAAGATTGTTCTGTTCAACTGAGGAATGTCTATGAAAGTTTTTAATCGACACGGTATTGTTTTATTCAACTCAGGAGAGGTTTAATTATGAAAGTTTTAACTGCAGCTGCATTGAACTCCTTCAGTTTAAAGAGCTTATCTCAAGATGGAATAAAAGACTAGTAATAATTAATAATATTATTAATAATTCCAATCGGATTGAGCTGGTGAAGGTTTATATCCAAGGGGTGGTTGGGGTTTATTGCTTACATAATGCCACTCGGGGATGAGTGAGGCTGGTCACTCTCATCTTAAATGTCAGGACCAACATGCCTAGCCCAGGGCTTCTACGCTCCTTATGGGGCAACATAGGATTGGATGATGGATGGATGAATAATAATAACAATACTGTGACATGAAAATGACATCATCTTGCTCAGTGGGTTAATATTTATTATAAGAATTGTTTTAGATCTTTTCAACTGTTATGGTACACTGGTATGTAGATGTTATTTTTGTTGTAGCAAAAGTACAGTACCACACTGGTCTAATTAATGCAGTTTATGATTCACACCTTCCATGATAGCCAAGTGTCATTACATGATTATTTTGTTTATGTTGATAACTCGTTAATATTGTCAGCACTGTAATGTACATATGCGGACTTAAATACTGATATAATTAAGGTAATAATGATGCAGCAATTGCTTTCAGATATAATGCAGTTTAGGAGAGTTTTTTTAAATGGAAGAAGGGAAACTCTGCATCTGTGCATTACTGTGCATCAACTCCAGAAAGTGTCATCAGTCAGGTGGTTGATAGTTGTACAGTAAGCATTATTTTTTTTCCCTTGATGTATTAAAAATGCCTTTGTCAATTTCTCCTTCCACCTTTAGCCCTCTTCCCCCTCTTCTTCACTGTCTTCTGCCCATCCTCTTCCCCTCTTACTCTTACCCTCCCTCCTCCTGCTACAACCTCTCCTCCCTCTTCCTTTCTTTCCTTCCTCCCCCTCCCTCTCCCTCTTCCTCTCCTTCCCCTCCCTCTTCCTCCCCTCCTCCTCCTCCTCCCTCTTCCTGTCCTCCCTTATCCTTCTACTTCTCCTCCCTCATCCTTCTTCCTCTCCTCCCTCTTCTTGTTGTCCCCTCCCCCTTTCCTTCTGTCCCCTCTCCCTCTCCTTCTCCATCTTCCTCTTCTCCCCTCCTTCCCATTCTTCTTCCTCTTCTGCTCATCCCTTTCCCCTCTATTTGTCTCTCCTCCTCCTCCTTCCTCTCCTCTCCTCTCCTCCCCTCCTCCTTTTTCCTTTCTTCCTCCTCCTCCCTCCCCATCCTTCTACCTTTTCTCCCCTTCCCTCTTCCTTTCCTCTTCTCCTCCCTTTGCTCTCCTCTCCTCACCTCCCCTCCCCCTTTCTCTTCTCCCCTCCTCCTCCCTCTGCCTCTCCTCCTCCTCCCTCTTCCTCTCTTTCCCTCCCCCTTGCTCTTCCTCTCCTTCCCTCTTTGTCTCCTCTCCTTCCCTATTCTCCTCCTCCTCCTCTCCTCTCTTCCCCCTTCCCCTCCTCCTCTCCTTCCCTCTTCCTCTCTCTTGCCCTTCCTTTCCTTCCCTCTTGCTCCTCTCTCTCCCTCTTGCTCTTCCCCTTCTCCCTCCCTCCTCCTCTCCCCCCCTCCTCCCTTTTGCTCTTCCTCTCCTTCCCTCCCTTCCTCCTCCCTCATGCTCTTCCTCTCTTTCCCTCCTCCCTCTTCTCACTTGCTCTTCCTCTCCTTCCCCCTTCCCCTCCTCCTCTCCTTTCTTCCCTCTTCCCCTCCTTCCTCTTTGCCTCCTCACTCCCTCTTGCTCTTGCTCTCCTCTCCCTCCCTCTTGCTCTTGCTCTCCCTCCCTCTTGCTCTTGCTCTCCTCTCCCTCCCTCTTGCTTTTCCTCTCCTCTCCCTCCCTCTTGGTCTTCCTTTCCTCTCCCTCCCTCTTGCTCTTCCTGCCTCTTCTTCCTCCCCCCTCCCTCCCTTCCTCCTCCTCCATCTTGCTCTTCCTGTCCTTCCTTCCTCCCACTTCTCCTCCTCCTCCTCTCCCTCCTTCTTGTTCTTCCTCTTCTCCCCCCCTTCATGCTTTTCCTCTCCTTCTCTCTTCTCCTTCCCTCTTCCCCCTTCTCCTCCTCCTCTTCTTCCTTCTTCTCCTTCTCCCCTTCCCTCCTCCTCCTCCTTTCTCTTCCTCTCGCCCCCCTTCTCCTCTTCCCCCTCCCTCTTGCTCTTCCTCTCCCTCCTCCCTCTTCACCTCCTCCTCTCCCTCCCTCTTGCTCTTGCTCTCCTCTCCCTCCCTCTTGCTCTTCCTCTCCTCTCCCTCCCTCTTGCTTTTCCTCTCCTCTCCCTCCCTCTTGGTCTTCCTTTCCTCTCCCTCCCTCTTGCTCTTCCTGCCTCTTCTTCCTCCCCCCTCCCTCCCTTCCTCCTCCTCCATCTTGCTCTTCCTGTCCTTCCTTCCTCCCACTTCTCCTCCTCCTCCTCTCCCTCCCTCTTGTTCTTCCTCTTCTCCCTCCCTCTTGTTCTTCCTCTTCTCCCCCCCTTCATGCTTTTCCTCTCCTTCTCTCTTCTCCTTCCCTCTTCCCCCTTCTCCTCCTCCTCTTCTTCCTTCTTCTCCTTCTCCCCTTCCCTCCTCCTCCTCCTTTCTCTTCCTCTCTTCCCCCTCCTCCTCTTCCCCCTCCCTCTTGCTCTTCCTCTCCCTCCTCCCTCTTCACCTCCTCCTCTCCCTCCCTCTTGCCCTCCTTCCCCTCCCACTTGCTCTTCCTGCCTCCTCTTCCTCCCCCCTCCCTCCTCTGTCTTGCTCTTCCTGTCCTTCCTCCCTCCCACTTCTCCTCATCCTCTCCCTCCCTCTTGTTTTTCCTCTCCTTCCCCCCCCTCCACCTTCCCTCTGTCATGCTTTTCCTCTCCTTCCCTCTTCTCCTCCTCTTCCTTCTTCTCCCCTCCCTCCTCCTTCTCCTTTCTCTTCCTCTCCCCCCCCTCCTCCTCCTCCTTTCTCTTCTCTCCCCCCCTCCTCCTCCTTTCTCTTCCTCTCCTCTCCCTTTCTCTTGCTCTTCCTCTCCCCCTTCTCTCCCTGCCTCCTCCCCCCCCCTTCTCTCCCTCTTACCCCCTCTTGCTTTTCCTCTCCTTCTTTCCTCCCACTTCTTCTTTCCCTCCCTCTTTTCTCCTCCTTCCCCCTTCCCCTCCTCCTCTCCTTCCTTCTCCCCCCTCCTCCTCCTTCCCTCTTCTCCCCCCTCCTCCTCCTCTCCTTCCTTCTCCCCCCCTCCTCCTTCCCTCTTCTCCCCCCCTCCTCCTTCCCTCTTCTCCCCCCTCCTCCTCCTTCTTGCTCTTCCTCTCCTTCCCTCCTCTTTCCCACCCCCTCCTCCCTCTTGCTCTTCCTCTCCTCCAAGGGAGGAGAGGACGAGGTGGGTAGAAGAGAGGAAGGGGAAGGAAAAGAGGAGAGGAAGGGGGGGTGAGTGGAAGTCATTAGCACGAATTAAATAAAATTCTGGCATCAGCAGCAATTAAATAAGATTGTGTGGCATCAGCAAGAATTAAAATTGTCATACTGGCAAGAAAAAAATTAATAAGCCTTATACCATTTTATTATTCTACACACAGCACAAGCTAAATGAAAGCGGTTGGATTAAAAAAAAAAAAAATGGGAAGGGGGGGGTAGCAGAGGAGAGGAAAGGGGGGTGGAGGAGAGGAAGGGGGGGGTGGAGGAGGAGGAGAGGAAGGGGGGGGTGGAGGAGGAGGAGAGGAAGGGGGGGGAAACAGGAGGAGAGGGAAGGAAGGGGGGGTAAAAGAGGAGAGGGAAGGAAGGGGGGGTAAAAGAAGAGAGGGAAGGAAGGGGGGGTAAAAGAAGAGAGGGAAGGAAGGGGGGGAAAAGAAGAGAGGGAAGGAAGGGGGGGTAGAAGAGGAGAGGGAAGGAAGGGAGGGCAGAAGAAGAGACAAAAAGAGAGGAGAGGAAGGGGAAAAAAAGAAAAGGAGGAAGGGGGGTGTAGGAGAGGAATGAAGGGAGGGCAGAAGAGGAGGATAGGGAGAGTGGGAGGGGTAGAAAAGGAGAGGAAGGGGTGGAAGAGAGGAAGGGGGGATAGAAGTGGAGGAGAGGAAGGGGGGGTAGAAGTGGAGGAGAGGAAGGGGGGGTAGAAGAGGAGAGAAAAGGAAAGGGGGTAGAAGAGGAGGAGAGAAAAGGAAAGGGGGTAGAAGAGGATAGAAAGGGAGGAGGGGGATCGAAGATGAGAGGAAGGGGGGGGGAGAGGGGAGGATAGGAGAGGAAGTACAGGAAAGGGGAGGAAGGGTTGGTAGATGAGGAAAGGAAGGGGGGGGGGGTAGAAGAGGATAGAAAGGGAGGAGGGGGATCGAAGACAAGAGGAGGGGGGGGGACAAGAGGAGGGAAAGGGGGGATACAAGAGGAGAGGAAGAACAGGAAAGGGGAGTAAAAGAGGAAGGGTTGGTAGATGAGGAGGAGAGGAAAGGAAGTAAAAAAGAGGAGGAAGGAGGGGTAGAAGAGGAGGAAGGCATAGTGGAAGGAGGAATAGAAAAGGAGGAAGGGGGGGTAGAAGAGGACAGGAAGGGGAGTAGAAAAGGACAGGAAGGGGGGTAAAAGAGGAAAGAAAGGGAGGGTAGGAAAGGGGAGGTAGAATAGAGAAATGGGGGAAGAAGAGGAGAGGGAGGGTAGGAGAGACAAAAGGGGGTATAAGAGGAGAGGAAGGGGGAGGGTATAAGAGGAAAGGGGGGTAGAAAGGGAGGAGGGGATAGAAGAGGAGAGGAAGGGGGAGAAGTAAAAGAGAAGAGGAGGGGAAAGGGGGAGAAGTAAAAGAGAAGAGGAAGGGGGGAGAAGTAGAAGAGAATAGAGGAGGAGGAGGAAGGGAAGTACAAGATGAGGAATAGAAGTTGTAGGAGTGGAAGAGTATAAAGAAAATGGTGGAGGTGGAAGGGAAGAGGTGAGGAAGGGAGATTAGAAGAGGAAAGGAAGGGGGGGAGAGAGGAATAAGGGATAGGGAAGACAGGGTGGGAAATGAAGACAAAGAGAACAAAAGGAGTAGGGGGAATACGAGAAAGGGGGGGTGCACAAGAAAAGGAAAATATGGGAAAAGAGGAGGAAGAATGGGGGAGGATGTGGAAGATAGGAGAGGAGGAAGAGACAGGAGAATGAAAAGAATACAGGGAGGGAAGGATATTAGAGAAAGGGAGGTGCAAGAGACAAGGAGGAAGTGGATGGGGTAGAGGCTGAGATAGGAGGAGAAGAAGGGAAGGGAAGAAAGGAAAAGTAGGAGAGGAAGAGGTGGAAGAGAAATACTGGGTGGAAGAAGAGGAGGAGGGGGTAGACAGGGAGGAGAGAAAAATAAAAAGGAAATGGGAGGAGGTAAAGAATGAAGAATGGGAGAGGGAAGAGGAAAAGAATAGAGTAGTGGAGAAGACAAGGTGAGAGGAAGGACGAGAAGAGTAATAAGGGGAAGTGAGTGAACAGGAGGAGGAGGAAGAGAAATAGTAGAGGAACAGAGGAAATGGAAAGGGATGGAAGAAGACTAAGAGAGGAAGCATAAGAGGAAGAGGGAGAGCAGAAGGAAGGAGGGGTAGAAGAGGAAAAGGAGAAGAGGCAGATGAGAAAGAGAGTAGAAAAGAACAGTAGAAGAGAAATGACAGGAAAAGAGAAAAGATGGAGGAGACAGAGGAAGGAGAAGAGTGAGAGGAGAAGGATGGAAGGAGGAGGAAGAGGAGAGAGATGGAAGGAGGAGAAGAAAGTTGGAGGAGTGGAAGAGGAGAGGAGCAGGAAAGGAAAGGAAAAGGGTGAATGAAGAAAATGAGTTAGGTGGAGGATGAGATGGAGATAAAGATGAGAAAAATGAAGAAGGGGAGGAAAAGACAAAAAGCAGATGGAAGGAGTGGTAGAAGAAGAATGGAAAAGAGCAAGGAGGAAGAGGGTAATGGCAGGAAGGGAAGGAGATGGAAGAAAAATGAAGAGGAAGAAGAGCGGACAGGAGTGGTAGAAGATGAGCAGGAAAAGAAGGGAGGAGAACATGGAGGAAAGGGAGAGGAAGAGGGTGAAGGGGACAGGGGAGGGGAAGGGGGGAGGAGGAAGAAGAAAAAATTACGAGAAGGGAGATAGTTGGGGAGAATAGTAGGAGAGGAACAGGGAGATGAACAAAAGAAGAAAAATTAAGACAAAGGGGAGGAGGAGGTGAAATGGAGACTGAGGGTGAGGAGAGAGACCGATAATGAGGAGGTGGAAAATAGCAGTAGGAAAGGAAGAGGCAAAGACAAACAAAAGAAAAATTATTAGAGGAAGACAAAGAGAAGGAGGGGGGGAGGAGAAGTGGATACCGAGGGTGAGGAAAGAGAACAAAGATGAGGAGGAGGAAAATGGAGGTAGGAGAGCAAGAGGGAGAAGATGAAAAGAGAAATTAGGAGGAAGATGGAAGACGAAGAGAAGAAGGAGGGGTGGAGGAGATGAAGTGGAGACTGAGGGTGAGGAAATAGAAGGAAGATGAGGATGTGGAAAATGAAGAGGAAAAATAGAAAGGAGAAAGAAGAAAGCAGAGGGGTGGGGGAGGAAGATAAGGAAGGAGAGGATGAGGATAGGAAGGAAGCATTATAGATCAAATGCATAACAATAGGACAAACAAAAATAAAATGCAAACAAAATCTCTTAAATTGAGGTACAATGCCCACAAAAAGTTTGATTATGCTTTACAGTAAGTGTTTAGTTCCGTTATATTATTAATATGGAATTACAATACCCTTGACAGTGAGGGACAACTTTAACTATATTTCATCATTAACTGTTCCTGCTGGCTATTATCATTAACCATATAGATAGCATTTTTTTTTTTTTAATAAGAAATTAAATTTTCATGTCTTCATGAATATTATCAATACTACCATTATCATTGTCTTAATGTTATTATTACTGTAAATGATTCACATGATACATCAGTGTGGAAATGCAGAAACATCTGATTAAAGTGTGAAGCAATTGTTTTTTATTACTAATGATCCTATTTAATGTGAGATGTCAGGGTGGAAACTGTGAAACTTGCCCTAAGAGTACAGAAACTTATGTCCATGAGTGTTAGAAATAAAGATAAAAACCAGAGACTTCAGTAAATTCCTCATTTAGCAAGATTTCACATGACATTTTTCACAACAAAACTACTGGCCAAATTATGAACATTTTTCACATAAAATTGTGCTGGAACGACGTGAGGTTAATACAACATCACAAAAGCTTGTAGCTGCATTCTGTAAAAATTTACTTCCTTGTCTATGCATTAAAATTTATTAGGCATATACAGTACAATGGTATTTTTTTATATGGAATATCTTGTACTACTGGAACCTAACCATCACTCAAGATCAATTTTCACCTAATACAATAGTTTTCAGGCATATGTCTTCATTGTTAAGTGAGGAATTACTGTTTATAAGTCAAGATACTTTTTATTGGCATTTTACAAGAATAAAAAATAACTTAAAAAATACAATTGTAATAATGTGCAGAAAGTGCCTTAAAGTTTTAAATGAATGTGTTACTTTTATCCTAGGTATTATGAGGTGCCCCAATGACACTGAAATTCAGAGTGGATGATCGTACTGCAAGACCAGTTCAACACTTGACAGTGCAAGTGTCCTACATGCACATCAGTGCTGTTCAGTTAGTCTTTGTGCTGCTATAACCTCTCACAATCACTTTCATTCCTCACAACCTGCCTCTTCTGCTTTTCTTCAGTAATAGTACTTCCTATGCAGATGACCAAGCAGCACTTGCAACGCCCAAACTAAATAAATGGCAGCCCATGTCAAACAGTACCAACAGTTACTTAAACACCAGCACACACACACAATAATGACTGCTTCATCAACTAAATCAGCAATCACTATTTTCATTCCTGATAAAAAACTCAAATGCACCTAAAGTCTTCCTTTTCAATCACTCATACTCTACACATCTCATAATCCTGGACTTACTTTGGATACCCACACAACCAAACCTACAAGCATCAGTATAAAGGCAACTCATAAACTTGATACCTTAAAGACACTAACAGTCACTACCCCTGGATGACAGAATGAACCTTTGATGCAAGCAGGGCTCCTCTACACACCAACCCAAAAAGGTTAACAGCCTAAAGCACCACCATACCACAACAAGACCTCCACACGACTAAATGAGATTGTCTTCTCCCAACCTCACATTAAATACCTATTTTCTAGTCACTGAAACAAGTTCAACTAAGGTTGAAATTATTCTTTCTTCCTCTTCAATACCAAGCTGAAACCAGAGGTGATAATGTGATAGTTATGAAGTGTTATAGAGGGGATATAAAGCAACAGTAATTTAATATTCTGCCAGGGAGCTATGGAAAACAATCTTCAAAGGGATTAAAAATTTCAGCCTTGTCCAAGTGAAAACCTCAGAATACATGATTATCTACTCAGAGTTTTTATTTAAAAATACAATTCATTGGTCCCAACCTGCCAATAGCTGTGATTGCCATCCATTTTATTTTTATTTTTTAATTATTACATCCTGTATGGTCACTACCCAGTCACTACAATCATCTATAACCTCCAACATTACACACAATACCTCAACAACATCCCTCTCTACCGAATACAACATGTACAGGTTCCGTGTTCCCAACCTAAACAACCTCCATCCAAAAAAAAAAAAAATGTTTTGTGAAAAGCATATGATATCACTTGAAAACATAGGTCACTGGCCCCAACCATCAGCCAATGGCTGTGATCATCATCCATTTAAATGCAAACAGCCATTACAGTAATTCAAAATCTCCATCCAAACAGCATCGTACACTACCATCAGACATCTACCGCTCAGAAAGTACCCTTCCCAGAGATATGAATACACCTAGCGGGACTGCAAAGCAGTCATTATCCTTTCTTGTTACAATGCCAACACATAATTAACAACTCATAATCCACAATGCAGTTCCTCACACCACAACACACTTGCTCACCTTATGCACCCCACTATCACAACACAGACAACCTTTCAACATGACTATAAAAAAAGACCTCTGAGAGCAACATGTTGAATTGGCCAGGGTTCCTACAGTGCACCAGGTTCACATCCAGGTGAATCTGGTGTTGCAACAATAACAGCAGCAGCAGCCGCAGCAACAAAAACCCTACTTCACACACCAAATCTTCAACAAGCATGGGGTTATCACACATCCTTGTCTCAATCTCCTAAACAAGCTTCAGCCATTATAAACTTATCAACATTCAGCAGCTTCCTATGGTCCTTTCACCGCAAGAAGTCCGTTCAGGGTGGGGCCCAACTGGTGAATCACCTCTAGCAATGCTGCCAAATCAACCGTAGTACATGCCTCTCTCTCTCTTATTTCCCATCTATGTGCTATTTGAAATTGTTTTTTATATTCTGTTAATAATAAAGGAAGCTATATAGTACACTGAGTATCACTTTTTAGAATTATAACAACGATTTGAATGAATTCTATGACACGTGGCAGTGCTTTTTTCCCATGCTGCCACGCCGAGGTCGGCGAGGGACCCAGGGTCAGAGAGAGGATTAGGCCTACAGGGAAAGCCTCTTAAAAATAAAACACGCCTAGACTTTTACCTCATAGGTGGTGTGGAAAAAAAGTTGAAAATAAATAATAAACATATACTATACATATATATAAATATATATATACAGAGAGAGAGAGAGAGAGAGAGAAACAGGTGGGATGGGGGTAGGTAGGGAGACAGTGATAATCCGATAATTGGTGGTCAAATTGGCAACGTCGCACTCGGGGAAATCCCAACTTCTGCCACACCCTGAACGGACTTCTTGCTGCGAAAGGACCATAGTCATACGTAAAACCTATCACAATCCTTCAATATTCACAGTCATATGTTTTCTCCTGGTCCATGAATGACATAGCTTACAATCCTGTTCACAAACCTTCATTATTCCTCAATGCACATATACCATTCACATATCTCCCTACCATTCATAAAACCAACTTGTTCATCACTCACCAGGTATTCAGATACATTCCTCATTTCTGTTATTATTCTAAACACAGACACAGGACAACCAAGGGACTCTCAATCCAGAAAAACACAAACACGTAGACAACCACCACACCCCAACAAGACCTCCACACAGACTTGTAAGGTTGCTTCCTCCCCCCAGCCTCACTATGTATCTCTCCACAATAAGTGAGTTTATTTTTAACTGACAGAACAGGACCAATCCCAAGAAACATTATGAAACTTAGTTATGAGACAGGAATGAGTCTCCTTGGTTACTAGTTAGACTCTCCAGTCTGGCTCCACTTTGTCAAAGGAAAATGAAAATTAGTCATTCAAACCACCAAGGAAGTACTAGACCTATCACTTGACCACTATCCCAAATTAATTAAAAAGTGACCTCTACCCAAATAAAATGTGCTACCATTTTTGTTTTATTTTTCCTCCTTTTTTTCTGTTAATTTATCTTGTTCATACTCACTACCTTGCCACTACAGCCATTCAAAGCCTATAACACTACACGCACTGCCTCAACATCCCTCTTCCTTTTCTAATCTCAACAACATCCCTCTTCCTTCTCTAACACTATATTTTCCTCTTCTTCCTCTACTCAACACACCTCCCTCTTCATCCTCTACCCGGCACTACACTTCCCTCTTTCTCCTCTAACCAGCACTACACTTCCCTCTTCCTCCTCTACCCAGCACTACACTTTCCTCTTCTTCCTCTACCCAGCACTACACTTCCCTCTTCTTCCTATACCCAGCACTACACTTCCCTCTTCTTCCTCTACCCAGCATTACACTTCCCTCTTCTTCCTATACCCAGCACTACACTTCCCTCTTCTTCCTATACCCAGCACTACACTTCCCTCTTCTTCCTATACCCAGCACTACACTTCCCTCTTCTTCCTATACCCAGCACTACACTTCCCTCTTCTTCCTATACCCAGCACTACACTTCCCTCTTCTTCCTATACCCAGCACTACAATTCTCTCTTCTTCCTCTACCTAACATAACACCTCATGCAATTTTTTTTTCCCCTAGCTAAACACTATCCATCCTAAAGGGACTGTGTTCTGAAAAGCATATATTTTTTTTCATACTGTTGAGTGGCTAAAACAAGTAGTGTGCATACTACATGATGAGGAATTTCTTTTTTAATGCAAAAAAGTAACTGAAGGACAGAAGCCTGCATGATTGTTCCCTCCAAGAAAAAAAACGTAAAAGGGCCAAATTCAAGATGCGCTCATTTTGAGATGTCAGGACAAATTGCCTTGAAACTGAAGATTTAGGGTGATAATTTCTGGGGCATCAAGCTTGTAATATTGTAAACAGCTTTATGATATTCGCACTAATATATTTTACAATGCAATAATCTCGTAAAAGCCTGACCTTCCATTTTTGTAGTGGCATATTTTTCAGTAAACGGTAACCACTCTTCTAAACAGTATATAATTTCTCTCTGTATTGATATGCATCTGATATGGCATCCTTAAGAAGTGTTAATACTGTGAAATGTGATTTTGCCACAAACTGGTCCTGGCAGAGCTCCGGCAGTGGGTTGTTTTGTGAATCAGGTTCCTGAATAACAAACTTGGTCTTATGATTCAATTATTGCATAGCATTCAGTGTCAAGGCAATTTGTATGCACTAACTCCAGGACTATATAAATCCATTCTGTCACTTCTTTTTACTCTTCCTTCCTTTTCAGGTGACTTTACATTAAGTGACAAGCCTAAAGGTTTCTTGTAAGCCAAGAAATCATTTACAATGCTGGGTGGTATATAACCCAACCATATGTGTTCCCTGCAGGTGAATAAGTTCTTGGCGGAGGGTTAGTGCCCCTCTCCATAAAATAACCAACTCAAAGACAAATGGCCACCCTTTATGGAATTATAGTGTCTGGCTATAGACATATAGATTATGTACAACAAGTATTAGCTGTGTTAAGAAATGTCTCCCTATACTGAGAGATAGAAATCAAATGTAATACTATTCTTGTACAGTAACACAAAAGAGAGGTGGGTGAAATCATGTATACAGTATCAACCGTACTGAGATATCACTCATTACATTTTGAATTTTAAGAACACTGACCCCCTCCTGCACAGATGCTTGTTTTAGTTACTGTGTGTAGTCACTACCCATCACCTACACCCATTCAAAACCTACACTACTGCTTCAGAAACATCTGTTCTCATCCTACACCCAGCACTAAATTTTACAGATATATATTTGATTTTTTTTTTCCTCCCCCCAGAACGGCCCCCATTCAGAAGGAACTGTGCTGTGAAAATATGTGGAATTTCACAGTACAGGTCATCTGCTCTGACCACCTGCACTATTCACAGTCCACCAATAGCTGTGGCCATCAACCTTCATCATCTTTTTTTTAACATAAACTTTATTTTTATTTTTTCAGACTATACGTACCTACTACCTATACACACAAGGCCACTACAGCCATCCAAAAATCTCCAGCCAAACAGGAACCTTCAAAAACCATCACCAGACACCCACCCTTCAGAAACAACTCTACCCAGAGAAACATCAATACACCTATTCTCTCTCTCCCTCTTTAACTTGGTCTAAAAATGCCTTGTGATCTCTAATGAATACGGAGTTGTAAGAATACAGTATATAAGCACTAAAATGTGATGCTTGTTATGAAATGCTAAGGAAAAAATGTATTCAAAACCTACACAACACAGGGTGCTTCAAAAACATCTGTTCTCATCCTATGCCCAACACTAAATTTTACAAGGATACATATTTTCTTTCCCTACCCTCTTAAAACGGCCCCCATGCCAACAGAACTGCACTGTGAAAAGCATATGGATTTTCACAGTACTGGTCAGCGGCTCCAACCATCTGCAATACCAGTAGCCTAATCGCAGTCCGCCAGTGGCTGTGACTGTCATCCACTTTTTCTTTCTTTCTTTTTTTTATTTCTACTATTTCAGATCGTACATAGCTACTACCTAGATATACATGGCCACTACAGCCACACACCAGAAGCCTTCAAAAACAAAAACTAAGAGACACCCACCTTTCTGGCACAACCATACCCGGAGAAACACAATTACACCTATACTCTCTCTCTCTCTACTCTAACTTGGTTTAAAAATGATTTATGTTCTCTCATGAATGCTGAGTTGTTAGAATACAGTAAATAAGCATTAAAATATGATCCCTGTCACAATGAAAAGCTATGGAAAGAATGTAGGTCTGTAATATTTTGATTCTGCAAGTGGGAAATGTTAAAGAAAGTTGCAAAAATAGGAAAATTTGTGTCAAGTTAGAGTGAAATGAGTATAACCAGACTTCAACACAATCGTCACCTTTTTCTACTTCAGTGCCAACACAATATACAACTGGCAAACAATACACTATGCCCACAGTGTAATGCCTCCTCCCACACCACAACACACTCACATTTACAACAGTGTAATGCCTCCTCCCACACCACAACACATTCACATTTACCACAGCGTAATGCCTCCTCCTACACCATACCACACTCACATTTACAACAGTGTAATGCCTCCTCCCACACCACACCACACTCACATTTACAACGGTATAATGCCTCCTCCCACACCACAACACACTCACCACACACACTATCACACCACACTACCACAAAACACTCACCACATGTATCACAGTGTAATGCCTCCTCCCACACCACAACACACACACCACACTATGACAACAGACAATCCTTCAACATACATCTCTGGGGCTGCCAGGATTTCTGTAGTCAGTCAAGTGGGATTACAAGCCAAGATTTACTAATACATTACAAATATTCTTCAAAACAGCATAATCTTAATCTAATGGGCTTATCATCTATTGACAAAGGAATTAAATTTATCATAAGACTTAATCTGTCTGCCTGAAAGGAAGGTGGGGGGGAAAGACTGTCAATACAGGTGGAGGGTCAGAGGCCTGTAATGATTTTTAGCACTACGACAACAGAGTCAATCTCCCAATTTCTCTCTCTCTTTCCTGATAGTAATATCTGACGTGGGAGCAAAGAACAAAGAATGAACAAGCTTTACAGAGGGAGAACTATCAGTACCATGCCTAGTGAAGTAGACTAATCATCATCATTTTCGTAACCAATTATTTTTCAATCATCATCGTAATCATTTTTTTCAAACAGTCATCCCCTATATTCATTTTTCTTTGCATATGGATGAAATATATAGGGCCCATAAATCAAAGTGGAAACCCAATAGAGAGAAACTGGCCAACTGCAAGCCCAATGAAATGGCTCATACACTCATTCACTCACCATTCAAATCCCAAATCTTCAGTGCGTGCGCAGACACATACACACACACACACAAAATCATGGGGACATCACACATCCTTGCTCACTTCAACACTGATATTAAACCAGTGTCATGTACAATACTTCACTCTCTCATTATTTCTCCAGAATCATAAGCCACCACCACCTAATCCAAGACACCAGCACCATCACAAACACCCAAACGATACACAAAGAAAGTGCAACAATGTAGGAGAAATATCAACAGCATAGCCTAAGAATAGGCATAATGATAGTAATTTTTAAAATGAATAAACAATTGGCTATGATTCTGGACAGTTTACAACTTAATACAACATAATCTGCCTAACTTAACATTGCATACTGCACAAAATAACCTGCTCAACACATAATATCGCTGATTTCTGAGATGCCATGAGTTAACTGACGATAGCGACCTGTCAAGCAAGTTAGTTCTTGCACATGCTTAAGAAAATATGACAAATGACTGATATGAAACAGTATTGGGGAACCTTAGCATCTTTCCATATAGTTATAAAATTTTAAATTCCTGAAGATGGCATTACATGGCTACAAATAATAGAGATATTAAGATAACATATTACAATTCAACACATACATAACTATAGTCAGTTTACTTTCATCTGACAAAACAAGGCAACTTTTATAACTTCAGTACTAAATCATTAGTGTATAAAATTCAACAGGCCTTAGTGATGAGATAGGGATGAGTCTCTTTGATATTTTAATCAAATTAACTCTCCAGTCTGACTACACTTGGCCATAATCCAAGCTAAGAGGTTATGAATCTCTGTGGCTACATAAAATTTGATAAGCCTTAGTGATGAGGTAGGGATGAGACTCCTTGGTTACTATTCAAATTAACTCTCCAGTCTGACTAGCTAGAGGTTATGAATTTCTGTCAGGTGAAAGCAAACTGACAATAGAATAAATCAACAGGAATAAACAGCCACCAAAAAAACACACCCACATATAAATATACAATCAGCCACAGGAAAAAAAATAAAATATAAATATAAACCATAATTATTAACGACAAATGTTATTATATATGCAGGGAAAAATCTCAACTCATTAATCTCTGACATAAATGAAGAGAATCAACTGGGGATGTTTAATGAATGGAATCAACTCAAGATGCTCATTAACCTTCAACATGAATGAACATTAACTAAGACTGCTTGTTAGTTTTAAATTATCAGAGCTATTTAGGGCAACATATTTTTCTTCATAATGCAGAGATAAAAAAAAAAATAAAGGTTGCAAGAAATCACACACAAAAGAGAGCCAATGTCAAGATCCATTAATTCTGAAATTCCAACACACATTGAGTTTAAAAGACTGGAGGTCATAGGCAGAGGGAAATACAGACTGATGATGACAATTTCATAGCTGACCTGTTGCCAATTAAAATCAAACAAAGAAGGACAAGAGTACATATTTTTTTCAGCATATTTTTTCCTGAGGCAGACTGTGCAGTACACCACCATGACATGGCAATAACAATAATGCAAAAATAAAAAGAAAATGGGCATAAAAATATAACAACCAACATCAATATTTCAGGAAGGATAATATATGCAAAACATCAATTTTTATTGTTTGGTAAAAAAGCACTACAGTTTCTGTAAAGTCCTGTTATCTGCCACATTTATTTACGATCTTTTGGGCTGATAATACCTGCCGATGTGGTGGTCCCAGGCTTATTTCAGCTACTAAGAATCAGAGTCAATGCTGGAGAAACTAAATACTGGAATTTAATCAAAGGAATGAGGCAATATAAGCTTTTGATTGAGAGTTAAGCTCTAAAATTCTTACAACAAAGATTATCCTCTAATAATATTTTTCAGACGTGTGTGCATCTTTCAGCAGTCTACTTTGGAAAATGATGTGCATACATCCTTAGTAAAATTTCTCAGCCCATTTAGCTACATCTCATTCAAGAAGCTAGATGATAAACACACACACAGAAGCTACAAACAACTGACATTGTTTTACTTAGTCAAGGAGCAAACACTGTATCGGCAAAAATGCCGAAACTGACGCACTATTGGTCCACAAAAGTGGTTTGGTTACAGCACTACTACAGAAGAACACAGGACCACAGCAACAGCAGCCCTCAATTTACTAAACCATAATACAAGGCTGCCCACATACATCTGATGGTGTCAGCTCAGTCTCTGGGTATGGGGGATGCATGTACTTTGACGACTTTATTCAATTATGCTCTGTTTAACTGGGGATTAACCATCTTTCCTCTGTAAATGCTAGTTGAAACAAGACTAACATGGTGCTAGTCATGAAGAAGTGCTAAGGCAAGGATGTTGGGCCAATGCTATCTTATTCTGCCAGTGAGGTATGGGAAATGAATCTGCACAAGGACAAAAATCTCATGTCTCCTTGTGTCATGCCTCTGTGTCATACCTTGTGTGTCATGTCTCTGTCTGTCATATCTGTGTGTCATGTCTCTGTCTGTCATATCTGTGTGTCATGTCTCCTTGTGTCATGTTTCTGCATGTCATGCCTCTGTGGTAGTTCAGTATGTACATGGATGGAGCTAAAAGAGAGATAACAGACAGGGATGTGAACATATCGCCGTGTCTAATGAGAGAGGGAAAGGTGTGGAAACTTCCTGAATTGTTGCTTGCTGATGATATATACTGTATTGTGACGAATGTAAACTGCATGGCTTGGTGAATGAGTCTGGGGGTGCATGCAAGAAATGGAATCTAAAAGAGAATGTATATATGAGTCAAGTTATGATCTTTGAGGGAAAAGAAGTCACAGCATACACAGTGAGACTGGATGGTGAGGAAATAGAGAATGAGAGTGAATCCAAGTACTTGAGTGTGATAAGTAAGGATGGAAGGAAGTATCTGAATGGGTACAGCAGAGTAGAAAGGTTGCCGGATCATTGAAAGCTGTGATAAGGAGCAGGGAAGTGAGCATGGAAGTGAAGTGAGAAGTGTGAAACTACAAAAATGAGGAAGTAAACTCTTGTTAAGAAAAAAACTTTGTGATGGTTTGGCCATGTAGAGAGGATGGACAATGACAGACTGACTAGTAGTGTATGTGAGTGAGGTGGAGGAGGAGACCAACGATTAGATGGAAGGATGAAGTGAAGAGATACATGAGGAAGGGGGGTGGAAGTGAGCATGGAAATGAAACTTGGACCCTGTTGAAAGGACACAAGTCAAGAGTGAGAGCAGTTGAAATGAAGTGAGGAGTATGTGGAGTTTCATGGACAGACAGATATACAAATGAGGAAGCAAAGATGCATTGTGGTGCTATTAGGAGAAATATTTTGAGATAGTTTGGCCATGTAGAGGATGGAGAACGAAAGACTGACTAGAAGAAAGTATGTGTATGACACAGAGAGGGAGGGGAGGAGGGGAGACCATGGCTGCGATGGAAGAATGGAGTGGAGAGATGCAAGGGAGGGGGGTGTGGGTTGGAGAGAGGACAGTCAAATGGCAGATGACAGTGCAACATGGAGTTAATTTTTTTGTGGCCCCCCCTTATGGGATTGAGATGTCTGGTAGTAGACAGATAAAAGTCAAAGGAGCGTAAAAATTTCAGCTTACTAAAATGAGCGAACTTTTAGCAATTACTGAAACAAACGAAAGAGGAGATATTTAAATTACTATATAAAAAATTAAAACAATGGATACAAACAATCACTATAAAGTAAGAAAGGGTTATGGGTATAAGAAATGATGCAGGGTAGAGATGGTAATGCTGACTGAGACTTCACCATATAAATCATCATAAATATAATAATGAAAATCAATATAATATTCATTCACTATTATTACAATCACCACTGCAATCATCATCATCATCATCACCATCCTAGCCTCCTCTTCCCACGTAAGGATGGGGTAATGTGTGGTTCAAAAAGCAAGGACAAACACATGGGATCAGACATGTTATGTATGAACCACCCTGTATTTTTTAACATCTGTGGCATATAACCAAGACTTTCTGCATCTGTTTGTAATGTACAGGCATGTGCAAAAGTATGCCGACAATACTCTGCCTGCACAAACTTGTATTTCATATTTATCACTCTTCCCCAGATGACTAGAGAGTAACATTCCTTCTCTTGTTTGTTTTACTGATGCTTGGAACAGACACAATCATATGGTAATGATCAGATATTGAAGCTGTCAGGTTATACTAACAGCATTCAGTTCCTTTACAATCCCCCTAAAGGGGAATGGAGGACTATGAAAGAATCCAGTCCTTACCATTAAAAATATTTCAAACAACACTTTCCATTCCTACAGCTGGCAGGTAAGTGCCTACATACTTTTGCTCAAGCTCAGGACAGAAGTCTTGCTAAACATTTCATAGCCTATGGCTGTGTACGGCTGCCCATTTGTCTATAACCTTAGTCACTTTACTTGAATCTGGTGAAGAAGTCTTCTTTCAGAGCTGTCAGCAGGATGTAATGAAACTGGTTGTTTGATATGACTAGTAATCAAAGTGGACATCTCGTGACTAAAATGAGTAACAAGCCAAGTGGCTTCTTGCTACCCAGGATATACGTTACTACATTTGGCGGTAAAATACAACTAGACTGTCACATGGTGGTGTAAGGAGTTATGGCACTCCCATAAGGTATTACATCAGTCAGTAACTAGTCCCAGGTCTCTTGCAAAAAGAAGAAACAAAAAATTGATGAATGAATGGGTGGCTGTGAATGTGTGATCCAGCATCTCGTAGATGTGAACAAAGTGTTAAATGTCCGGCTTGCAATATTCACTTAACAGCGTATGCCCAATCCTTGAAGCATTGCCTGGGCCATAAAAAATAAAAACAACCATGAACACAACCCCATCATAGAGCATTCCGCCCCCTTACTGTACGGCCACAACGTGGTTATTGCAAGCAAGGGCTGCGTGCATGTTTACTTATATAATCATCCACCTGTGTGCCACTTATCCTTCCAACATATGCAACGAAGACTCCTTCTCTTTGAACTCCGAAAGCCCCCATACTGTATACCGATGTTGGTATATGGGGGCACACAATGGTGGGTTGTGTGTGCTGTACAAGTGACTTACCCAACCACCCAGTCATTCCCCAATCCCCCAAAACCCCACTAGTAGCAAAGGGACTTGGGGCCATGCTACACGACTGTAAAATGGCAACTAATTCAGCGTGAAATTTTAAAGTTTATTTTTATGATGCAGACTTTTCATTCATTTACTGCCAGCATAAAACTTAAATCTTCTCAGTCTGATTTGGCGCTTATTTTTTAACATGTGTACTGGTACTTAACGTTCTAACTTCCACATGGGGGAATCGAAAGGGCCAAGGTTCGTAAACAATGAGTAACGCCAACACTGCATGGTCAATTGGTGTGGGTGATTGAAACGGAAATCATTGCAACAATATACACGAGTACCTGAAACAACTGACCAAACCACAGTCTATACAAATCTGTCCACTGTGTATCAATTACAGAACAAACAACATAATAACAATAATCATATGCATAATTCACTGGAGTGTCTTTTACGTGGCTCTGGAGGCTTGCTAAGAAATCATGTTAGGAAATCACCACAGCCACAAAGACGAGCGACTTTCACTGAACTAACACCAGACATTGTTCAACGGAGAGAAATACTGTACTAGCAGTCAAAGGCATAAAAAATAACATGAGGAACCTTTATGTCTCAAAATTCTTGCAGTATATCTAGCTAACACTTATTGCAATCTATCTACTATCTATGTGTATCTGTGTAATGTTTATCTATCTGTATACCTGTCTATCTAACAACTTGAAATAATGCTGAGCTGAGGCAATAGCTTAGCAAGGAGACATGCTAATCATGAAGAAGTGCAATAGCTTAGCAAGGAGACATGCTAATCATGAAGAAGTGCAATAGCTTAGCAAGGAGACATGCTAATCATGAAGAAGTACAATGGCAAGATTCCAAAACTATCTGCAACTGGTAAACCTGGAGAATTTACTTACTATACTCTTGTTACTCTACCCTGGCATAAAATAAGCATCTCAACAATAGTTTATCAAGCAGAATGTTAGTCATGAAGTAGTGCAATGGGATGGATGTAGACCTTAGTACTTTGTTTTTCTACCACTGAGATTTATTTTAAAAAAAGACGGTGAATGGACAACCCCTGGGCCAAGTTAAGCTGCAAGAACTATGATAATTGAGCACAGACAAATATAAATAAATAAGTTAAAAATAAAGATCGTTATTATCCTTACACTCCAACGCATCACTCTCAGTTGAATAAAACCACCTTGTGTTAGTTGGAATAAAGACAGTTGCTCTCCCACTTACGAACATCTGAGCTAAGAAGACTTACCACCTTGAGATTTCATTCAGCTTTACGGCTGCCAGCCTGAGAGGGCCAGGGATTGACTCCTGGCACCGCATCATCCTACCCTATCATCAATCATCGTTGTTATCGTCATTGTCGCTGACTGGCATGTAATATCAGCATCTAGATTAAGTTAACTGGCCTTGTATACCCTAGTGGTGAAATGATCTAGTTTTGGACCCTAGCACTATCACGGATTATAATTATCATCATCATTTGGCATTATCATCATCAGTCCTAACTCCTTTTCCCACCGAAAAATGGGGTGAGGAATACTTTATTAATTAACCCCTGGTGTATTGGTGCTGGAGTGGCACTAATAGGATGGAGGGTGGGGGGGGGCTGCCTGATTACATTTACACTTCTCAGTGCCACACCTGTCCCCCAAGAGCAGACTGGTGGACTACAGAAGGGTAACTCAGCCTGCAGTCCACTAGGTTAATGTTCTGCTGTGCCTGGGGTTACAACTAATAGTACACAAGACCTAAGATGAACAAATCCATTTTACATCAGCTGCCTGGCTCATTTTCCTGGTTATAGTCCCTCAAGTACTTCCTTATTCCCAGAAAGGAAGATGGTGGACTGCAGCAGATGGGTGACTTCATGCCTGCAGTCCACTGAGTTCCCATAAGTCTCTCCTAATATGAATAAAACAGTCTGGTGGTAGCAAGTATAAACTAGGCTCTATGACCGCATCACAAGGTCCCATACTACAGGTTTCTTAAGTACACTAAAAGCTGTTATAACCCCCCTCCCCCAAAAAAAAAAATCTGCAACTTTCTTCCAACCCTTGCAGGATGAGGTAAGGTTCAATTAGTCAAAAAATAAATAAATAAATAAAAATAATAACAATAACTATTCTGTCTCCTTGGCATGCCAAATGGGCCACACACCCACTCACCATTCAAGCCCCTGGAATCCTGACACCACCACACAGGCATAACTATCCAAACACACACACACACACACACACACATGCACTTCATAACACCTATCCCATAACCCATTCAACACCTTTCCAGTTAAATAAATGCTGTTAGCCCTTGTCATATGCTCCTCCATACAAAACTCATCCTCTCACCTTTTACCAACCCCATATCATCTTTTATCTATTCGTCATTTGTATCTACTCAGTAAAAAATTAACTATACACTAAAATTGATACTAGTCCCTGGTTTTAATGTATATACACACTCTATCTATCAATCTACTGCCAGACTCTTTAATCCTGTAAGGGATGGCCACAAACAAATCGTCTCCATGTCTCTCTGTCCCATGCCAGTTCACACCCCCCATCTCTCACATACCTCACCAATCCTCCACATCATCCTCAGTCTCCCCCTCCCTCTCCCTCAACTCCCTATCCCAAAAAAGGACAGTGGACAGTAGGGGAAAGCAACTTCTAGTTTCCTATCCAGACAGGACCACAGAAAGAATATTAAAAAAAAAAAAGTCACAATAGGACGCTTACCAGAGAGTGGAGGCAGATGGTTGGTATTATCGTGATTTGGCAGCTGGTTGGTATCTGACTTTCTTCTCCCCCTTCCCCCTCTCCGTCAGCAGTTTCCACAAATGGGTCAACTCACACACTTGAAATATATGGTATATACACATTAGTCCTTTGCTTCCAAACCTTGATTAACAAAAGTATCTGGTTGGCAGCAAGAACAATATCACCTGGGGACAGTAAGATTTGATTACAAGGCAA
Source organism: Coenobita brevimanus (assembly GCF_032717465.1). Lineage (NCBI taxonomy): Eukaryota > Metazoa > Arthropoda > Malacostraca > Decapoda > Coenobitidae > Coenobita > Coenobita brevimanus. The sequence continues at coordinate 28,192,195 of NC_137039.1, read as the reverse complement.
TAAGAAGTTGTAAAATGCCTTTAATAATAATAATAATAATAATAATAATAATAATAATAACAACAACAACAATCATCATCATCATATTCCGGACCTCCTTTCCCACCTTAGGGTAGGGTGAGGAGTAGCAGTGTCCAGACAGCCCAAATCTGCCCAATCCAACGGGCCATGCTTCCATTCGCTCACCATTCAAGCCCCCAGAATCCTGGCTCTATCTGATATGCCAAAAACTGCAGCTGGACATAAACGTATCCAATAGTCAATAATAATAAAATAATAATAATAATAAAAATGCAGTACTCCAGTCTGCGGTCCACATACAGCATACTCGTACACTGGCTACAGTTTACATAAGGGACAAAAAATTTCACCATATGCTGAATTAATCTACTTTTCAATACACAGAATTAAAGAAATCAGACTATATCACACTCCAGGGGTTGTTGTTGCTGTTAATCAACCCTGGTCTGTCTAGATGAGCAGACCCATCAACTGCAGGGAAGCAACCACCCTTCCTACATATTGAGTCTGTATTCCCTTGCAGCTGACAGCAGGGAATAGTGTGAAGGTTTAGTTCCTGGATGGATGTCGCATCTGCATCTCTCCACTCAGTTTACAGGGGCACCAAAGTTGGCTCCACTTCACCCCGTAAAATGGTTACCATCCACAGGTGTACGTGTGTTCCTAGGTTACAGAAATGAAATCACGAGTACGTTCAAGTCTCATCCTTCCTCTCAAGTCTTCCATCCTAAACCTAGCCCTCCCAGGCCTAGCATTCAAGGTCACACTACACATCCATCTAATTACTGCCATCTGTACATATGAGCCAACGAATATCCTCTTCCTTTACTGCCCAGGTCTCACTACCATACAGCACTACACTCCTAACACGTGCCCAAGATGAATAAAATTTCCTGATGGCAGCACACATAAACCATACCACATTACAATGTCCAACTAGACTTATTTTACTTGGCCTAAGGGGCCTTCATGCTGTGGCACTGATGTGAATGAGTGGTGGGGCTGCCCAGTTATTTAAATATCCCTCAACACCTTCCCCATCCCCTGCATGGAGGATGATGGGAAAAAAAGATGTTCATCCTTGGTTTGTATAAATCCACCATGAAAAAAAAAAAAATTGATGATAAAGAGGGATGGCTTCACCTGGTGTCACTAATACACAACCTCCTTCAACCCCCTATTTCAAAAAAGGAGGATGGTGGACTGCAGAAGAGCAACATCCACCTGCAGTCCACTATATTTTAGAATCTACCTTTTAATTAACTTTTGTCGCTTCACCCACATATAAAGAGAGATACACGTCAAAGCAGCCAAACCACACATGCTCTACGGTAACATGCCACACATACCTTCACTATAAGCGCGCGTCCGTGCGCACACACACACACACACACACACAGATTCATATCCCGATGGGCCTGAAGCCATAACAAGAACAAAGAGGCATCACATTCACACACCACAGTGTACATGCAGGTGGTGGGGTTAACTTCCATTATAGTTTCAAGTTTGCTGGAGATTCTTCCTCCTCTTCTTTCCGCCTCTCTCTAGGCAGCTTCCACAATTGACAATCAACTCACGCATCTGAAAATTATATTACACATCAGTCCTTTCCTTCTGAACCTTGATTAAGTTTACCTGGTAATAAAAGTATTTGGTGTCATTGCTGTGTGCTTCCTTTTTATGAGTGAGAGAGAGAGAGAGAGAGAGAGAGAGCTCTTCCTGCAGTCCACTTCACTCGCATGACGATCACCTCTTCCAAGACAGCCTACCTGGTGCAGTTAAGGAAAACAGCAGAGACAGTGGTCATTGCATCCAGAACAATATCATTTGCGGACAAGTTCTTTATATGCATGGAAGGAGCACAAGGTTGCTCCAAGAAAAATTTAAAACACAATAAAGGAGAGCCAAATTCAAGACCCAATCATTTCAAGATGCCTGGACACACTCCACTTAAAACACAAAAGATCATGGGCAGTACGAAATACAAAGACAGTTCCAGAGCTGACCTGTTGCATACATGAAGTACTGGAAGTAATGGTAATTCTTGCATTAGAGTTTACATGTTAAAGAGTGAAAAAAAAAAAGAAAAAAAAATGTACTAAGACTGAATTGATGTACAGTACCTCAAAAAAGTATCAGAACAACTATGTGGGATACAAACTGAAAAACCAACGATGTGATCTGAAACACGCCTGAGGTGAACGTATGATTTCAAAACTATCTACTTTCTTGAGGAACTGTACCTTTCATTACAAAAAAAAATCAGACCACATTCATTACCAGACCCAGCTCTCTCTCTCTCTCTCTCTCTCTCTCACACACATCGCTCGCTGGTGCAGTGGTAACGTTCTCGCTTGCCAACTGGTGGACGGGAGTTCGCGCCTCGCTCAGGTTGCGGAAAGTTTCACTGACGAAGTGGGTGGTTACTGTCCCCCTTGAGCAAGGGGACGGGTGTGTGCGTGTGTGAAGGTCACAGCCTTGCCCTTAGATCGGACTATATGAGCTCCCAGCTCCCTTCCGGGAGGGTAAAAGCTGACAATCACGACCATCAAGTGATCCTGACCGACCCGGTGAATTACACACACAAAGAGGTGATTCATGGCAGATTTACCCCTTAATACACTAACAGCATTAAAAAAAAAAAAAAAACTCATTTACTTTGTGTTAATCATAGGGGAACAATAATACAGGCAAGTGCAAGTGCAATAAGATCATATCATATCAATTCATTTATAAAGGCTCCAGCCTGCTTGACCTCTGGCAGCCTCCCTATTCAGTCCCATATCCCTGAGGTCAAACTCTATGACGTCATCCCAGGTCTTTTTCGTCTGCCTCTCACAACTCTACCCAACATTCACACTTCTCACTTTACGCACCCAACGGTCATCCTCCATTCTTTCCACATTTCCAAACCACAATCTACCCCTCCTTATCACAACACCAATACACTCCAGTCCGATCCTTCCTCTCAACTCTTCATTCACATCTCTCACCCTCCACATCCAAATGTCATCCTGCATCTTCTCCACATGCCCAAACCATCTCTCTCTACCAATCCTCATCACAATAATGTTTTCATGCACTGTATATTTTTATATCCTAACTCCAGTTGCAACATCTGTCAACTTACATGAAAATAAAAAATCCCTTATATATGACGTCGCGAGCGTACAAAGACTGAGAGAAAAAAAGTTATCACTTCTATATTTTTACTTTATTATGTACAGAACTAACCATCTACTTGATATCTCCTTGCTGGGTATTATTTAGCTAACTACTGCGGGTGTTTATACATCAAGATTTCTTTTTCCAGTTATCTTTACCCTACAAATCTGCACACACACATACACACACACACAGGTTCATTTGTGTAACACTGGATGGTTATGGTGGTAATTAGCTTTAACTCATGTCTATCTACAATATCTATCTGTTGCAAGAAGCCTTAATCCCATACGGGGTGACCACAAACAAATCTCCCATTATATATTGTCCTGTCCTCTGCTATTTGGTTGACCTCCCTGCAACTCAACATCCACTCTCAAATCTCTCTCCACCCAATCTCATCCTTGGTCTCCCCCTCCACCTGACTCAAAACAAATCTCCATGTTGTCCTGTCCTCAGCTATCTGGTTTACTCTTCTCTAACTCACATCTCACTGTTTCATATACAGTATATATATATCTCCCCTCCATCCCTCCATCTCATCCTTGGTCTCCCCTCCTTCTCTCCCCCTCCACCCGACTCACACACATTCTTCCAGCTATTCAGACTCTTACACACTCTTTCAGCCAGTCTTTCACACACTCTTCTAGCCAATCTCTCATTTTCCATCCTTTCCACTTAGCCAAACCATTTCAAAGTATTTCTCTGAGCATTTTCAATCACAAAACAATTTCAAATGAGTCACACCAGGTGGCTAGGTTTCACAGCCATGAAACTTTACCATCAGTTTGTTTTCTATGGGTGCTGGTTACCTCTGCATAAATATGAGCTTTTCTACTTTCATTTCGTAATTCTGACAGTGTTTCTTTGTATGTGACAGTATGTTGCAGCACAGATGATTTGCCACAAAGCACACTCAAGGAAATTATCCTACATGGAGTTTCATTGATGACTGACACTGTTTAGGCAGAGCTGATGGAGAATATGAGACAGTAGAAGGTCAAAAGGAATAGGAAAGTGAGCCGAGAGAGAGAGAAACTGTTGCATGATAGTACTATGATCCCTACTCTACCATATGGAAGTGAAGCGTGACCTTACCTTGTGACACTCTGGGTATCTCAGCCACTCTGCCTCAGTTACACAGTGCCGCTGCATCACTACATTCTTGCATATACTCTAGTCTTTTGCAGTGAGGCTAGGTGTACTGTAGTAGGTGGCAAGAGGTGGTGTGTCTCCAATCTTCTGCAGGGAGGCATCCAATTTCGGCTTGTGCAGGTTAACATGTTTGTGTGTTTGTGAAATACCTAGGTAGGGTGTTCCAGCTTGAGGCCTGTTGTAACGAAGCTACTGGTTTTGTTTTGGATCGTTTGATGTGGCAGGATCTTCACCTCTTGGTATGCAACTCTGATTCAAGCTTGGGTAGTACCAGCCTCCTCCACAGGACTAACATGCTGGCCTCATCCCTGGTGAAAGGATACAAGACAAGGGTGAGAGCAGCGTAAGAGTGGAAAAGTGATTTTTTTTTTTTTAATGCGAGAAGGAACCAAAGGCTAAGAGCCCACAAACAGTACCTTCCAAGAAGAAAACAAAAACAATACAAAAGAAAGCCAAAGTCAAGATCCATTCATTTCGAGATGCCTGGACACTGCATTTGAAAGACTGGAGGTCATAGGAAGTAGGAAATACAGACAGAGGGAGACAGTTCCAGAGATGACCTGTTGCATAAATGAAGGACTGGGAGTAATGGTTAACTCTTGCATTAGACAGCTGGACAGAAAAGGGATGAGTTTGTTGCTAGACGGGTGCTATGCACCCGTCGTAGAGGTGGAGGGATGCAAGCAGACAAAGAAGCAGCGACCATGGAAGTAGCGATAGAAAAGAGATAAAGATGCAACAGTGCGGTGAAGGGGCAGAGGTTGAAGGGAGCCAGTAAGAGGAGGCGAGTTAATCAGCCTTTGACTCCATCTTACTGAGAAGAGCTGTATGAGGGGAGCCTCCCCACAAGTTGTACTTTACACAGGGGCAAATAATACCATGTATAAAGTCAACAACTGTGCAGGGGTAAAGAAGGTATGGAGTCAGCTTAGCATACCTAATCTCTTGGAAGCAGATTTTACAAGAGATGTAATATGATCTTTCCAAATCCCCAGTGAATGAAACCCCAAGCATGTTCAAGGATGATGCAGGATTGAGCTGGATATTATTAAACATTAGAGGGTACTCATGTGGAAGATTTTGTCTGGTTGATTGGTGTAAGAATTGAGTTTTTGATGCATTACAAACAACAAGATTATTTTTACCCCAGTCAGAGATATGAGCCAAGTCAGACACTAGGCGTGCCATAGCCTCATCCCTTGTTTGATGATGTAACTGCTGAGATGGTCGTTGCGGAAACTGAATGGAAAGGTGGAGAGTGGAATCATCAGCGTACAAGTGGATAGGGTTAGATGTACAGCTTACATCATTGATGAATAAAAGAGAGTTGGTGATAGGAGAGAGCCCTGAGGACCATCGCTATTGATAGATCTAGGAAAAGAACGATGGCCGTCTACAACAATGGCTATAGAACGACCAGAAAGGAAGCTCTAGCTGAAAGCAGATAGAAGGATAGAAACCGTGCGAGCAGTTTGGAAATTGAAGATTTATGCCAGACTCAATCGAAAGCCTCTGAAATGTCAAGTGCAATGGCAAAGCTTTCACAAAAGTCCCGAGGAGCATGTGGAATTATATGGAAAAACAATGACGAATGTTGAAGCTGACAAGCATCGTGATGTGGATGTGACTGAAAATGTTATAAGAAATACTCTGTGATGGTCCACTCATATGGTGAACAGAGATTGAGACTGACAAGGAAAGTGTGTGTGTGAGTGAGGTGGAAAGAGAAACTAAGGCTAAGATGGTGGGATGGAGTGGAGATATCAGAGGAACTGAGTTGGAGGTAGGTTTGCCAAATGGCAGAAGACAGAGCAACATGGAGGCAATTTGTCTGTGGCCATTTCTTGAGAGATTAACATGTCTGGTAACAACTAGACAGACAGACAAACAGGTAGATAATCAGACAAAGTCAAAGGGCATCTGCTGGTGCTGCATGACTTCCTGTATATGTCTGCTACTATGACCTCGATCTTAAAAAAAAAAAAAAAAAAAAAAAAAAAAAAAGGCTATACCGGTATGGGTCAAACACCTTACATTCTGCAACTGTGTATTACTCTCTCTCTCTCTCTCTTTTAGAAGTGTACATTAGTGATTATTTAGTGCATAGTTTCTTCCTTTCCTATACAAATTCTGATGCTTGATCTTTTTAAAAACACTTCCCTACCTTTCTTCCTGCCTCCCCGCCTCCCTTCCTTGCTGGATGGGGTAGAGGGTGGGAGACAGCCTTAATCCTGTCTATTCTTTTCTCACATGTTTGTTAAATCTTTGTAGCCTCACACCCACCTTTTTTTTTCCCCCCCCACCGGAATGCGTGAATATGTGGCATTTCTGCTTCATGAGAATGCCTGTATAAACTTGTTGAGAATTCCTCACTTAACTCTCCATTCACTCACAGATGTACAGCAGCTGCCCATTCATAAAATTTCACCATCAACCTGACAACCCATTCACTGAGACAGCTTTCTCACAGCCCATTTTTACAATCACCCATGGAACTTTATCAGATGCCTTCTCCAAATTCACAACCCTAATTCATTCACTTGATATAGTCCTGACTACTTCTTCCTTCCCCTTTCTCATTCTATCTGTGTGTCCTCTCTTCCTACATCTCCCTTGCCATCCTGTCACATTTTATTACTTTTCCAGTACAGGTGGCTCTACACTGAGTGACAAGCCTAATGGTTTCCTGTAACTAAGGAAACTGTTTACAATGCTGGATGGTAACTATTTAACCAGATAACGGGGTGGTGTGCTGTCTGCTATGGTGCCCGTTAAATGGGTGGGCTGATGCAAAACCTGTGTCCATCCAGTAACCAAGCCTCCACAATATTCACCGCGCCTCACTGTTGTTAGCTGTAAGTTGTAAGGAAACATCGGTTCACTGCATGGGATGGCCCTGCTGGGATTGCTGCTTTCCTAGATATGATGGATCTGCTCAGCCAGACAACTAGGGCTGATCAATAAGTTTTTAGTCTGTTGTGGTATTTCTCTGCAACTGCTAGGTACAGAATATTCCTTTACACTCACATTCTCCCTTAAGGGGGTATCACACGGTACCTGAAATCATGGTTTGCCGATGGATCACGTTCCTGGTTTGCTGGAACCAGGCACAAACTCTATCACCCATGTTCCTCGAACGCTGCCAACGGTCGGCAAAATGTGTAAACAAAGCACACCGGAGTCTGTCCCACCGTCTCACAAGAGTCACATGTATCAAACACAGCATGGCATTTCTTGAATTTGCCGAGGGGAGAGTGATTGCTGCATTGGCTCTTGCAGTGGTGGCACTTGAGAAGAAAGAAGCGGTGGCAGACAAAACCATGAGAAGGCGGCTGTGGAGCCACCTTCTCGTGACAAGGGAATGGCCTCATTTTTTCAATGAGGGCAATTTCAGCAGCCCTTTTCCATACTATCTGCCCAGATCCCATCGTATCTGCAGTGTTGAATGAACAGCGAGATACATACAATACTCCTTCACCCAGCGTGGTGTGCTGCATCCGCTCCCCCATGTAAACAACAATTATTGACATTGTTATTTCACCCTTGCACGAGATAAAAGGTTATTTAAACTTTCACAAATAATAATATTTATAATGGAAAGTTACAGGCACTCTAGGAGGGAATTGTAAATTTTAAACAATAACCAAAATACTGCAGTACAGCCTCCAAGTTCTCCATTCAGCTCGCTCTTGTATCAGAGAAATCGTTTTGTACCTGAAATCGTCGGCAGGAATGGTTTTGAACAGAATCAAGTTTTGCCGACGAAATCATCGGCGGCTACCAGGGTTTCGTGGGCAGTTACCACGATTTCTTTGGCAAACCATGATTTCAGGTACCGTGTGATACCCCCTTTACCATGTTCTCAATGACTCTTTCCATAATATCAAGTGCCTGATTTAACAGCTTCAACACTTCAGGTACACACAACCAAAAAGGTATCTTTATACAAGTGACTATTGGTTTCACAATGGGGACATTGCTAATGTTTGTATTTCCTTCCTATGGCAAACAGTTCTGAATACGTCATCACAAGCTGCATAAACCTGATGCTTTTTGAGGTGCTGATGACATAGCAGGCATACAAGTAAAGTACAGTAATCCCCATACTACCCGAATCCCCACTTTCCGGACACCCAACTTACCAGACATTTTGGTCCTGGGATATATATTATTATTATAAAAAAAAAAAAAAAAAAAAAAAAAAACGTAATTTGAACTTGGTGCGCACAGCGCGGACCAGCTGTGTTTTGGTGTGTGGTTCCACCGCTGTCCGCTAGAGCGCCCCTGCATCCTCCCCACTTACCGCCCGTCTCTTGTTGTGAGTGCACGCTCGTCATAATGGCCGCCCACATGCTCGTTTTTGTGGTGGTGCCCTACCTGCTGCAGGCTCTCCTGCCACTTCTTCGAGTGTGTGATGATGGCCCCGCCTCCTAAGAAAAGAGAGTGGTTTTGACTCTGGAGAAGAAGTCCCGTAGATATTGGACAAGGTGGATGCGGGATGGTCAACCTTACGCATCCTCCATGAATTCAACCTGGCCCGATCTACTTTGATATCAAGAGATCTCGCAACAAACTCGTGCAGTACACAGCTGACTTCTCGTCAAAGAACAAACGCAACGTGGAGAGGAAGATGATGTTTACTCCCAGGTATGCTGAAGTCGACCGCTCCACGTTGATTTGGTATTGACAACAACGTGCTGCTGATGTACTGGTGCATGGCACGGAGCTGAAGGCTGCTGCTAAGAAGTTCGCAAGGCTTCACGATGACTTCAAGGCATCTGAGGGTTTGCTCTTCGTGTTCAAGTTATGACATGGCCTTACCAACTGTTAAGTCTCATGGCGAAGCTTTGGATGCCAACGAAGATGGAGTAGAGGAGTTTCGGCACAAGGAGAAGGGCTTGATCAACAGGGAGAGCCTCACTCTCGGTCAAGTCTACAATGCTGACGAAACTGGTTTATTCTATCGCTCTCTGCCAACGAACACTATAGCCGAGGAGACAGAGAAGCGTGTACCTGGCTGCATGCTCTCCAAACAACGGATATCTGCTTTGTGTTGTGCCAATGCTAACGGCATGCACCGGCTAAAGCCCATCATTGTTGGACGTGCAAAGCAGCCTAGGTGTCTTCGTGGGGTGATGGATGTCCTTCCTGTTGTTTGGTACCAATCTTTGAAGGCATGGTTCACTGCCCAGATCTTCAAAGACAGGTTCCACCTGTCAAGGAGGTCATCCATTACCAGACGGAGAAACTGGGAATCCCACGCGACCAGGTAAAGGCCCTCCTTCTCTTAGATAATGCACCTGCCCACCCATGCGATAAGGAGAATGGCTGCATTAGGTGCATGTTTATGCTACCTAATACGACTGCTCTCATCCACCCAATGGACCAAGGAGTGATCGTGGCAATGAAGAGGCTGTACTGAAGGAAGTTCCTGGATGAGGTGATGGTTATTCTCAAGGACGAGCGCAGGGAGGGACGGGACACGCGAGGCCAGCGGACTTTGGAAAACCTTCGCCACTACATCAAGTCTGCAATCTACAACTGGGCCAGTGCATGGAAGGAAGTTCCTGTCAAGACTCTTGAAAATGGTTGGTTTCGTCAGCTTCTCGGAAAGGATGTGGAGCACGATTTCCTAGGTTTTGACATGGATGACTTCCATGCACATCTATGTGCACATGGGTATGATGATGTGGACAAAGTGCGTGAGTGGTTGGATGACGACAAGGGCGATCCTGGGTATCAGACCATGTCTGATATCAAGATCGCATCTTCAGTTGCAGGTGTCAGTACTCAGCCTGAAGATTCTGATGAGGATGGCGACGATGATGCGGACTCCACTCAGCATGACACTACTCCAGCCATCCCCAAGCTGAGCGCACTCCGGGAACACGCAGAGTTCGTTCTCGACTACCTGGAACACCCGGACTGTGACAGGGAGATGGGGCCCTTGGGACTTGTGGAGGAAGCGCGCACTTTCAGGCAGCGCATCATTAATCGCCAAAATCGTCGTTCCTTGCGTCAATCAACCATTGACAGCTTTTTCAGACCCGTGACCCCTGCTGTGCCCAACCCTGGCTCCACACCACTGCCTCACCAAGACAGGCCCTCATCCTCCAAGCCACAGCCCAGCACATCAGGCACAGTGGAGTCGCCACTGGACGTGAGTTTGCACCTCTCTTCAGAGTCGTCTGCAGTGGGTAGTCCATTGCCACGTCCCAGTGACGCACACCTAGGCCACCTGCATCAGCTACTCTCAAACTCTTACAGTGAATAAACAGCAAGAACTCACCACTAGACCACACGGGAATTTACAGTGCTGTGCAGTGAAAAAAAAACAGTGTGCAATGTTAAGAAATTAGAATTCTGAGTGCAAAGACTTAAGTGCAGAGTGCAACACTGATGTTATTAACGTACAATGGAGCGCAAATTAGACTAGAGTGTGTAGTGTTAAGAAAATGGATTTATGAGTGCAAAGACTTAAGTGCAGAGTGCAACACTGATTTCATTAAGGTACAATGGAATGCAAGTATGACTAGAGTGCGCAGTGTTAAGAAAATGGAATTATGAGTGCAAATTACTAAGTTCAGCGCAAGACTTCATGTACAGTGTACTGCAGGTGCTTCAGGTACTCCTTTTTACTGTCAGAGTCTGAGAGGAGGCGGGTTATTCATCGAGATGGCCAGTGCGCCGTGACATACCGCACCTTCCTTGGCAATGGTACCTCCTCATCACTGCTGCTCATTTCTTCCTCCAGCGCCACGTAATCCTTGTCCTCCACATCATCATCAACTGGGGAATCGCTGTCACCTGTGATGGCATCAAGGGCGGCTTGAATTTCGAAAACAGAGACCATGGTGTGCCATGTTTTTACTGTGTCACTGCTAACAGGTAAGTGACAGACAATGGCATGCGGGACTCACGCAGAGTCAGGGAGTGTGGTCTCCCGCGTATGCCTACCAATAATCGCCTGCGACTCTTGAAAAATGTGCAAATGATGGACCTCGCAATTGCAAAATGTACCAGTACATCATTGGGTCTCGGTGTGAAAAAAAAGTTGTAACGTACCCATACATTGCTGGGACGTTGCAGGTTAACCTTTGAAATATTTCTTTAAAATAGCTTGTCAATGAGATACTTTAATATTTTGCCATGTCTAAGTGTAATCTGTAAAGTATACAATCATACATTTATCATTTGAATAATCTGTTTAAAATATTGGCAGCATCAAAGTTTGCCATCCAGGAACTCCTCCTGAGTTGTATGCTTTTAACTCACGCCAGGTACATGGAGCTGTGAAAAAAAAAAAATGCAATGGGATGTCAACAAAAGGTATTCACTGGCATGACAGGTAGTATCAGTGTTATTCCATGTGATATTTGTCATTCGGTTTTCTAAAGATGCAATGGTGTCAACAGTGGGTTTACACTGGAATGACTGGTAATGTTTCATTCTACTGTAAATTATTGTAATGTCATTCAGTTTCCGGTGTACAGGCAGATTGTAAAATGAGTCATTTCGTGAATGAAGATTAGTTTAGGTTTATATAGGTTAGGTTGATCTATGATATGGTTAGGTTAATTTTGGCTTAATAAAGAAGGGAACGGTAACTTCCAGCATAAAGTCACTCAGTGCATATGACACCGGGCCAGATTAATCTGGATGGCGAATGACAGTAGGAAGCAGCTGTTATATACATTTCCCGGTGTCATTCATTATTCGGTGTCATTTGCCATTCAGATTTGTGAGACACAGAATTAACAGAATGCGGTGTTATGACTGAAAATTTACCCTAACTTAAAGGTAAACAACAGGAAGCCCATACATTACGGTAAAAAAACAGAGCAAAACACTACTTGGTGGTGGCACACTGACGGTGCTGGTTCAGCATGCCATCATACCCTCATTATTAAAGACTTTAAAAACGTCAGCATTAAAAATGAGTGCACCGACCAACACCGAGAAATGTTTAAGTCAAAACATTGCAGAATTATGTGCTCAATACCTAAAGGCAACATACACTTCTGACAGTGACCGATAAATTGACGCTAAATGGGGTAAATAATCAAGGCGTGGTCCGGATTCCCACCCTTTCTTTGTTGGATGTGCTGCTGTGGTTTACCCGCATATCTGGAGGCGTCCTTACCTCTGCACATGGCGTCTTGGATGGATGAAAAGAATATAAGTGGGCCTTAAAATTTATCTGTAATGACACCGTGAATAAAAATAAAGCTTACCTTCCCCTGCAGGCGGATGACGAAGGATGTAATTGTATGATATTCACCATCCCACTCCTTCTTCGTCAACCGCCATCTTGTAGTCGAGACTCGAGAGGGCTACCGTACTGCTTCGTTTGGTTCAACTTTGTAAAACTTTTTTTTTTAATTGTTATTTCTGCATTTTTTCGTTTCAATAACAAATGTTATTAACAAAGCTCTTTTAAATTTTTAACAATTGAAAATATATTTAGGTAAACACCACTATAAAAATGACTTCCCATCTGGCGCCTCTTTTGAAACTTTCTTCGCTAAACCTTTTTCATCCGTAGCTAATTTCCTGATAAATCCTCAATTAACTCTGCTTTTACCCCCCTCTTTCCCCCTCAGTCGTCTTCCTCGGAGTTTACTCTTTCCACAGTTGCTTAGGAAAAGCTTTTCAAAACTGAAGATTACGGACAAGTGCATAATAACAAAAGGAGGTGGGTGGTCTTGTTCAGCAAAACATTTGTACAGTGTTTACAAATGTGTGCAGAGGTTTCACTAACCCTTTCACCACAAGCGCTCTCCCCTGACCTATATAAAACCGTTTAGAGGTAAGCAACATATAAAACCGTCTAGAGTCACAAGAATAAAATAGTGTAGAGGGATCTTAAGTACCCTATGCATTGTCAGTCATGATTGCGTAAACATGATTTGCAGGCATAAACGTCGAGTATTGGAAGTCTGAATTTGATTATCTCGATAGTAATGACACTTGTACAATCATGCCTGACGGTGTATGGGAATTGATAGCACAATCGTGGTCCTGTCCTGTTTGGATTTTGATCATTTCTTATGCCAGTCCTTCATTCACACTTTTTTTTTTTCCTGGGCTCTATACCATGGTCCCTATAGCACGAATTACTGCTATACATGTGGAACCAGTACTCATCTATACAAGGTTCACGTTACTATTATAGTGGATGGCAGTCATAACTAACCGTGTAAGGGGGGGGGAGAGAGAATTATACGGAGGTTAAGAGGCGGGCTTGTTCGAGAAGGGTTTAAGGGTTTGTATGGAATCGGCAAAGCCTCCCAGTTAAGTTAGAATAGATTAGGTTAGGTTGGTTGTGTTTGGGCTACAGCTTTGAGTCGAGATTTTAAGTTGCGTACATTTGAGTAAGTTTGATGTACTGAGTGACAACTCCTGTCGGCTCGCTCGTCAGTAAACAAGCTACCGCGAGTGTCCATGAACCTTCCATAAATACCCCCAAAAGAAGGTATATTTTGATTAGTATAACCTTTTTTTTTTCTCAGGCTCTCTGGACCCTACCTTATCCTACATTGGGGTATGAAAGGTCTGGGTGACGATGTTGGTGTGTATTTTGTTTAATTAGCTTTTTATTTAGAGGCTGGAGAGGAGCGCCTTCGTGCGGTGGCACTGCTGCCTGGTTATGCAAACTCCTCTCATCTCCCCATCAACTGAAAGGGGGATGGTATACTGCAGGAGGGGAGCATCTTTTGCCTGCCCTCTGCTCAGTTCATATTTCAGATGAACCTGTGGTAGCAGTATTTCAGAAGTACATTCAACTGCCGGTAAAGGAAACTATGTTCATCATTAAGTTTATGCACTTTCAGGTAATTTCTATACAGATATTGCAAATGTGCTTTTCAGCAATTAGTACAAAAGGAAGGGGTGGGCTTGTCCAGCTCTCATTTCTGGCTGTTATATATGTCAAAAATAGGGGTATGCTATTTTAGTTTAGGCTGTGGTTAGGATTACGGCAGCTGTACGTATACACTCATAGACTAAGATTACGGCAGCCATAACCTACACTCACGGACTATGATTACGGCAGCCGTAACCTACCCTAACCGAACTGAACCACCAAACGTAACTGCCAAATTCTAGCACTTTAAGCTGAATTCTAGCAGTATTAACCTAACCTAACAACTGTAGCATTCATTGTATGTATAAAAGCTTTGCAAGTGCTGTAATCATAGTCTGTGAGTGTACATGTATACTTATGGCTGCCATAATCCTAACCACTCTCTTTATCACAAGATGACCACATAGTATTTTTAGTCTCTTGCATGACATTTTCTCAATATTGGGGGAGGATTAGGGATCTTTATGTTATTTGGTTTGGAAATGCATCCTTATTGGGATGTCATGTAAATTACTTCCCTTGTGCAAGGTGAGACCTTGACCCTGCAACAGCTACCTTTAAATTATTTCTGACTGTGCTGCACCCGTCCTTTTTTTTTTTCTCTCCAGTGCTATACAGTACAGTACAGTATTACAGTGTGGGGTATTTAGCTGATAAGAATCACAAACACCAGACCTGGAGAAACCTGACCCATCTAAACTAGGACCAAAGTAGTGGATCATTTATGTGTATAGGCTAAATGTCTACAGTACTGTATATGTGGTGTTTTTCCCACAATTCTACACTTTTTTTTTTTTTTTTAAAGTCTGAAGAAGCTAAGGAGGTAGTAAATGGATGGCTTACCATTGACAGTCAGCATTCTTATACCCACTGCAGAGTCATTCAATACTGCCCGTTTTTTGTGACACAGTTTATGGTAAAAAAAAAAAAAAAAAAAAAAAAGATAAGGTATTGCCAACCATTCATTTAATATCTGATGGTCCAGACTTTATTGTATATGACCATTTGACATGAAATCAGATTCTGAAAGTATCCACACTTTGGGCTTGAATCCAAACCTACTTGATGGCATTTGTTAGGTTGGGCACAGATTGATGAGTTATCCTGAAAATTAAGGCTCTGTTTAATGTATGACCAAGCATTTTCAGTTGGAATTAGTTCTTGGTTGTTCTCCATCCATTACATATCTTAGATACTGTTATCACTTGAGCATTTTCATGGACCAGTAACACATTGCACCATCCTCCATGAAGGTGTTTCAACCATGAATATCATACACAGCATGGAAATGCTGTTCTAACACCTGCAAAGGCCAGTCACTGTTCATTGTAACATTCTTTAGTGGAAATACAAGCTACCTCTCCCCATGACACCTCTAAAAGAGCCCCAGATCATAAGTTGATTTGAGTGTTTCATACTTTTCCCAGTGTATTGATGGTCATACCTGCTGACTGTTCATGGACACCTTATCCTAGCACCACTTACTCTGGCACACTGGAAAGAGATGTCATCACATACATGATATGCCCACTACTCTTGTGTCCAAGGGCAATTAAAAATGTACCTTGTGCAATTTTTCTGGCATCATGGCAACAGGCCAGTTCATCCCTTTTTGGAGATGGTTCTAAATGATGTGATACATTCCCAGGATATCAGAGTGCTTTCTTTGTAACTCTGCTGCTGTTGTACTAGGGGACTTCAGTGCTTCTCCCCTTGCAAGAATGTTTGGAACTGGACAGAGAGGGAGTGACTGAGTGGCATGGAAAGCCTCCATTAAGTGATCAATGCTAACACATGCAAGCATGTTGGAGCCTATGTAAATGAAAGATTGAACAAATGAAGATTTTTGTTGAAATGAAAATTCCTAAAACTAAAACTTGCCACCGGTCCACTAGGTTTACGTAGGAATATGAAGCATATGCAAAAATTGTAATATCGTTTTTTTTATCATTATTAATGAAACATTAACTTTATATGAACATAGTACCACTTCAGGATATTATGTAATTTTGAAATTTTGATGGTTTAGTTCAAAATGATGATCAAAGTGAAAAAAGAAATGTGTTAATTCAACCATGCAAACAAAAGTGAATACAGTGTATATAATGATCCCACATAAGCTGCTTTCCTGATAGCTAATTCTGTGTTAATATTACAGGCACTTCATATGACATCATGTCTCCAGTAGATAAAAATGTGAGAAGAAAACATCCAACCATGTCAGAGAAACTGAATCATCTCTACCATGAATATGTTAGCAGAGATTTCATCACTGAACTGATTTTCAACCCCAGGTACTTTTGGATATCAGCCATAGTGTTCCTGGCTGCTGAAATCATCGTCAATATTGTTATTATCCAGAAAGTTAAATGTAAGTACAGTACTGTACTCTCTCTTTCCCTCTCTCTCTCTGTCTCTCTCTCTCTCTCTGTTAATATATGGTACAGTATATATACCGGTATATAAATGTGTACTTACTGGTATACTGTATACAGTATTGTAGAGAAAGAGTTAATGGTAGTGAAAATTCTAGGCTACTTGTTTTCTAATGTCATAGTATATCTCAAAGTATATCAGTATCTGATCACTGGTACCTGTAATCACATTAATTCCTAATGCTTGTTGTATCATCCAATTTTTGTCAGGTATGGGATACCCTTCCACTTTGAAGCTACTTATGCAGCACTGTACTGTACAGTACCATAAATTGTGCTGGAACATTCCATATGTGCGGTGTAGATGGTAAGCTGCTAGGTGCCGTCAAGAGTTTTTATGATGGTAGTGATGAATGATGGGCACCCCAACCTCCCTACTGATTATAGGTTGTGAGCCATATACTGTATTATGCATGCTATTTCTTGTGTGATGCAAGGACAGCCCAATCAACGTTAGTGATGTTAACCTTGTATCATTTTCCAATTCTCATTACCCGTTTCAGCTTCTTGCTGTATGTCTGCATCATTACATCTGGTTCAGTGACTGATTAGTAATTTCGTGAAGCAGCCAATATGTTTGTACTTGCAACACCAGCAGACTAAACTGTCCCCACAGCACACAAGGTTAGAGGGCACAATATACTGATCACCCTGTACTGTATTTTTATCACAGACACTGAGATAGACTGGGTGGCATACATGCAGGAAGTGGAGGGAGTTGCCAACGGAACCTGGGATTATACTCAGCTGCGAGGAGATACGGGCCCACTTGTCTATCCAGCTGGTATGTTGATGCTTTCATGCCTGGAGAGGGATGCCTTCACGTGGTTGCACTGGTATGGCTAGGATCCTCAACTGTTTGGTCATACAAATATCTCAGACGTTCATCTCCTTCTCAATCCCATGAAAGAAGGATGGTGGACTGCACTAGGGGAACTTCAGCATGCAGCCCACTGGGTTCATGTTCAAATGAGCAGCACCTAAAGGCATACAGTACAGCTACTTTCATTAATGGAATTTAATGTTCCAGTTCATTGACTATGATATAATTTTTACTTTAATCAGTCCACCAAAAGACAGTTTTATTCAGCCTGGAAAAGATCCTTGGTAGTGAAACTGTTTATGAAAGTTATATATTACCTCTCCAGTTTGAATACTTCTGAGTTGAATAAAATAATCTGGAGAGAGCAAAACTGAACTGAGAAATACACCACTGGATTCAAAGAGGTAATGTAGTTAGGTGCTTCTGTAACTCACCATGTCTTTGTCTAGTGAACTTTTCTCTTGTTTATCTCTGTAATTCAGAAGCTGTGTATTACTGTCAGTACATGTATTGAGTTATATACTTTAAACTCAATTATCCAGCATAATTCAGCCAAGCCCACACGCTGGATATTGCAAAACACTGGGTATTGCATAGTACCCCCCATCAGCTCAGTATTCGGCACTGAGCCGAATATTGCATTATCCATCTCAACTTTCTAGCCTAAAAACTTTCCCATGAGTAAATGATGAAAATTAAGGATAAAATACAATAAGTAATGATAGAATACAGTAATACAGTGCTAGTTGGCTGCTGTTTACAAACCGGTTGATACACTTTGATGCTGGGTATAGCATAGAACTGCCAGTTACATCCCATTTTGGCACCAGATATTGCATAATTTCACCGGTTATTGCATTGGGCCAGATATTGCATCATGGATAATTGAAAGTTCATGTTTGCAGCATATCCCATTTCACTGGACCTTATTATTATTATTATTATTATTATTTTGAGTAGTTCTGCTTATTTGTCGTCTCTTTCTCTGTTTTTAGATCTGATTTAACCCCAGCCTTAGGTGGTATTTAGGATTGGGATGATGATGATGATGATTATGGTATTGGTGATGACTTCCAGGGTCTACATAAATGTGTGTTAAAACTGGTAAGGCATGTGATTTGTATTTGAACAATACTAATTTCACTAAGCAGCATAAATACCATTCCATATAATGTGCCTTGTCAGAATATGTTATTGTATGAGTACCAGTATGTGAAATTAACATTGGCACTTAGTAGGTAGGTGGGGGCACCCACCATCCACTCACTTGATGTAGTGCTGCTCTCAAGCGCCTGCCCTTTCCTCTCTTCCTTCCTCTTCTGTCTTTCTTTCCTTCATTCTTTCCTCTTCCTTCTGTCTCTGGATGCCTCTGCACTGTGTGACAAGCCAAATGGTTTCCTGTACACCAGGAAACCATTTACTGTGCTGGGTGGTAACCATATAATCATATTACGACACCTGGTGGTTTAGTGGGTAATTAAGGCGCTTCAGTCGGATTGAGCTGGTGTGGGTTTATATCCAAGGGATGGTTGTGGTTCATTGCTCACTTAATGCCACTTAGGAGTGAGTGAGGCTGGTCACTCTCATCTTAAATGTCAGGACCAACTTCCCTAGCCCTGGGCTTCTATGCTTCTCATGGGGCAACACTGGATTAGATGTTGAATGAATATTGACACTTGACCCATCAGATTCTGGCTGCATGGATCTACAGCAGTTGTTTGATGCTGGCTGGAATAGAATGCTAGTGTTCCTGCCCATACAAGGATTGATGTTCTCTTGAGTGTTGGTTATGTATTCATCATTATCATCATCATCATCATCATGTCAGCATAAACAGAAGTGTAGGTACCCAGAGCTAGGCTGCTTAGTTTCAGCATTTAAGGCAAAGAGAGAATGGTGTAATATGTAAAATAAATTGCTGAGGAAGAGGTGTTATAAAGTTTCATAAGCTGTGAAGAATATGAGGCACAGTGTTAATGCACTGAACCTGGGGATGTCCTTTTTATTTAATTCGTGCCATCTCTTGCAGAGTTTAATCACCTTATGTTAGATGCTTTGAACTGGGGGCCTGCATATTGCCTGGATAAACCTGTACAGTACAACAAGCCTTTCCTAAGCTGATCAAAATAATCTGTTAGCAGTAAAAATGACCTAGGAAGGAGGTCATTCTGATTCAAGGGAATAAATACTGTACTGTGCTCTATTTTTTCATTTTGATGCAGCCTAGAATTGCTGTCTCCAAGTTCTGAATACTTAGTTGTAATGGTAGATTAGTACTACAAGAGGAAGCTAGTCACAGAGAAGTGCTGTGGAAGGATATAGAGCCATAACATTGTCTTATTCTGCCATTGAGCCACACAAAATAAGCTGGAGGAGGACAAAAATCTGGGCCAAGTTAAGTTGAAAGAATTATATTTTCAGGGTTTGTGTACATATACCTTGGCCTGTACCACATCACCAGCAGAGGTACCAACATCAGTCTGGCTCAGTATATGTTTGCTGCCTTGTACATCATTCTCTTGACACTGGTTTTCAGGATATGTCATAAGAGTAAGAAGGTTAGTTGGCAGAGCTGATAGTTTTTTTCATCTTTTCTATTTCTTTTTTATCTTTTTGAACTTGGCCAAGTACTGCATGTATTTGCTGCCCAGTACATCATTCTCCATTCACAAATCTAAACAATATGCCACAAGTGCAGAAAGCTTAGTGGGCAGCATTGTTTGTTCATTTTCAGTTTTTCTGTGTTCTTTCAGTTCCAAATTTTTTTATAATTTATTGTAAACTTAATGGGGGAAAAAAAAAAAAAATGTCAATAAAGATTTCATGTCATGAAGACTTACTGTATTGATCATATTAATAACTCTTGATTAATTCTTGTTCTGCGAGTTTTTCTTGCTTCTTGACCCTACCTTACCCCATCCCTGAGTGGGAAAAAGAGATCAAGATGATGATGATGATACATGACCTGAATTTCTGCAGTTACCACCTTATATGCTGATCTTCATTTGTTGCACGTCATACCGCATCCACTCCATCTTCGTGCTGAGGCTGTTCAATGACTGTGTAGCAATGGTTTTTGTTTATGCTGCCATCAATCTCTTCATCGACGGCTGTTGGGGAATAGGCAGTCTTGTGTACAGGTGAGGTTTTCTGCAACTGATGTTTTGAAGAGTCACCAAAAAGTAGTACAGTACATTGTAGTTGCTTGGAAGTAATAGTTTGGTAGATTATATGACTATTCATGCTTTTGAGGCAAGACCTGTTTAATGAACTGAGCATTTAGACTAACTTACATCAACTCTGAATAACTTTTTTTTTCTGCATCTTTCACTATCTTAAATGTCGAGACCAACTGCCTAGCCCTGGCCTCCTACGCTCCTCATGGGGCAATGTAGGATTGGATGATGGATGGATCTTTCAGATCTTTATGTTGAGGTTCATATTATATGTTAATGACCATTCTTTATCAGTACAACCCAAAATATGTACTGTACATGCACACTTATATTGAACATTGGGTAATATCTGTGTGTGTGTGTGTGTGTGTGTGTGTGTGTGTGGTGTGTGTGTGTGTGTGTGTGTGTGTGTGTGTGTGTGTGTGTGTGTGTGTGTGTGTGTGTGTGTGTGTGTGTGTGTTAAGAATCATTTACTTCAGTTGGAATCTTGCACTGTAAATAATGTATATTGTTTCAGCTTGGCAGTGTCAGTAAAGATGAACATCCTCCTCTTTGCCCCGGCTCTATTGTTAGCCTACTTATACTGCCTTGGCCTCAAAGATACTGTTAAGCAGCTTACTATATGTGCAGCAGTTCAGGTAAGATCACTTTTGCAAGGTTGTTTTGGGAGTACAAGTATTAATTGACATATAAACACAGATTTCTGCACCAGAAGGTGGAAGAGTGTGATGAGGGGATTTATTGCAGTGTGTTACTGTGATAATATTTAATACTCATTTATACTGCTTTTCATATACTGTAGTGCACTGTTCCAATCAGTTAGGTGTAATGTATCCTTTAGGTACCATGAAGGACATTTGTTTGCATACTATTCCAGTGCATCTGCATGTCAGTCAGGCATGTCTGTCACTTTCTTCCATGGTGTAATGCATCAGAAACATCTGTGGCCACAGAGACTTACCAAGCCTCTTCCTTTGATCCAAAAGCAGTTAAGAGTTCCTAAACAGATGAGCATGCGGGGGGGGGAAAAAAAAAAAAAAAAAAAAAAAGGAAACCCATTGGCTGGATTCAGTTTTACTTTGTGTTGTCATGAAACCTTCAGGATGGTTTCAAGGAAGTTGAAGATAAGTAGAGTTACATTTCTTCAGCCACAGGACTAAGCCATGATGATTCCCCAAGGCATAGGGCACTTGTACAAAACCAAAGCTTTCCTTAGGTGCCCCATCAGAAGTGTATGGACTTAGGGCTAGGCCACTCTATCTATAGTCAAACGCCATAATCCCATGAGGGGTGGCTGTTTGACTCTTGAGTTACTTTTTTACGGGGAGGGGCACTAACCTTCCACCAACCCATTTGTTGACACGTAGGAAACACGTATGGTTGGTTATATGGTTACCACTCAGCATTGTTAACGATTTCCTGGCATACAGGAGACCATTTGGTTTGTCACTCAATGTAAAGCCACTTGAAGAGGAAAAAAAGAGTACATGTAATAAAAAGTTACAGGGAAGATGGGAGAAATAGGAAGAAAGGTGAGCAGACGCAGAAAAGGAATGATAAAGGTGAAGGAAGAAGTAGGCAACTTTACATCAAGTGAGCCGATGATGGCCGCCACCACCTACAACCACAAAAACCTGTAATTAGAAATTGTACAACAGTACTTACATTTGTGTAAAATTTTATTATATAATTTAAGGCTACAGTGACAAGTTGTTCACTTATTAGCAGTATTAGGTAAGCAGTACACCCCAACACCTTTTGGATCAATGCCTGGCTATGCAAAAACTACTTAATTCCTTTAATCTTTCTTATTGCTGGTATTTCAGGTTGCACTAGGATTACCATTCCTGCTGGAGAACCCAGTTGGATACATCAAGATGTCATTTGATGTTGGGCGTGTATTCCTCTTCAAGTGGACTGTGAATTGGAGATTTTTGCCAGAAGAAATATTTGTGAATAAATTGTTTCATTTAGCATTATTGGTCCTCCATGCGATGCTGATCCTCCTTTTTACTAAAACTCACTGGAACAGGTGAGTTTGTCTATCCATCCATCCATCCATCATCTGTATTTGCAATTTATTCAATATACTTGCACTTGTTTTCTTGATAATGTTACATGTCTGTTTTGGAGTGAAGAGGGATGTCCTGTGATCGAGTGGAAAGGACTGCCTGTCTTGAGAGGGTTGTTCTTCAGACTTGGTGCATGTGGGTGTTAAGTAATTTATGTTTGCATAATGGTCTACGATTGTTTGTTTGTTCTTTGTTTGAAAGGATGTGTTGGGGTTGGAGGTGATAGCATGGGTGTTGGAAGTGCATGTTTGTGATTTAGTGATACTGTTAAGTATTTTGTAGAGTCGAGAGGAGCCTGTGGTTCACTTGCAGAGAAATCCAGGCAGCTAAATGGTTAAATTATCCCTCTTTACTACGTAAGTGAAAATATGGGTACAGTAATTATCGTTCGACCCCATGTTCATAGTGTCTGAATTAACACAAATAACTTAATTATATTGAAACTGAGTTCTTTATCACAGATACCTAACCAACTATGCAAAATTATTGACTGTGGGAGTGGAGACAGACATGGCGTGTCAGCTGCTTATCCTGCCACTGTTCCTAAGCAACTTCATTGGTATAACAGTCAGCCGCTCCCTCCACTACCAGTTTTACATCTGGTACTACCACACACTCCCCTACTTACTCTGGTCCACACGCTTCTCTGTTGTCTTTAGGTAAGTTGTAGTGTAATACTGAACTGTATGCTAAAACTGAATTCTTTATCAAAGATACCTAACCAACTCTGCAAAATTATTGACACTGGGAGTAGAGACAGACATGGCATGTCTGATGGATCCAGGAATCCCTGGACTTGAATGATGGGTGAATAGAACCATGGCCCACTGAACTGGGCAAACTTAGGCTATCTGGACGTTGCTACTCATCCTGCCCTAGGGTGGGAAAGGAAGTCCAGGTGATGATGAAAAAAATTAAACTGATCCATTATTAGTACTATTGCTAAGTCTAGCCAACTGTATGAAAGTAAAATCAATCAGTCAGGGAGATACAATTGCCATACATTCTCTCAAAGGAATATCATTTTGGTGTCAGCTAGGGTACAGCTGATGTTTTCTATGAAGTGAAAGTTAAACCAAATGCCAAACCAGCTGCCATAATTACTTCCCAACAGTTGGTGGAAACTGTCAGAAAAAAAAAAAAAATATGAGATTTGTAATAAGATTTGTAACAATGTTCGAGTCTGAGCTTGGACTTTGGGTACTTATGATTGAATGTTTCCCGCCAGAGAAGGAAGGAAGAAATAACGAACAATTAGCATCAAGCCATAATATGGCAATATGACACTGTAGGAGTAGAGGGATAATAAAGGCCAGAGGAAGCACAGTAATATCCAGAAGAGAGGTAGGACAGAAGAGCAGAAGAGGACAGTAAGAAGGAAAAGTTTGGAGACAAAAAGGCCCCTTATAGTCACCATGTTGGGGAAGTATCCCCCCTCCCCCTCCCCCTCCCCAGGGGGATTCTGCCTGAGTTATGATTATGTGGCTGGTTACAAGGTTTCTAGCCACACTTCACTTCCGTGGTAGTATAGTATTGTACCTCCCAGGGTTGATGGTAGCCTCCCATTTGATATCTAAGTACACATTTTTTTAAATGCTGGCTGATGGAAGTCTCTTTGTACTGAGTCAAGTGTTCTAGGATGATTAAGGATACCATAATGGTACTTTTAGTGGTGAAAAAAAAAATAATAATAATAATAATTTTCACTTTAAATTTTTTGGTTCCCTATCCACTTACTGATAACAGTTTGTTTTTGCATAGAAACATTGGCAGAACCAATGCCTTCCTTTGAGTCCCCCAGAAAATAATGAATTTGTCCAATGGAAACTATTCACTTACAGTCAGGATGAGGATGATGAGGATTAACAAGTTTGTCCATGGTATACATTCAGGTTATTGGTGCTGGGACTGATAGAGTTGTGCTGGAACACCTACCCTTCAACCTGGTGGAGTTCTGGCCTGTTGCATTGCTGCCACTTGGCCATCTTAGCAGGTGTCTTCATGAACCGACCCACTGACCAACGCACCCAGCAGCTCAAGAAAGCCATGGAGAAAATCAATTAGGATTCCAGGTGGCTTAATGTTTAGTTCATTTTGGCAGGCCCCATCAATCCAGTATTGTATTTTTGTAATTTTTTCATGCCATCATTAGATGATTTATTTAGCATTGGAGGCACTTTTTGAACTGTAGTAATTATATATAAAGTATAGCCTTCTTTAACCCTTTTACCTCATTATGAGAGGTTGGTCATATATCACCCCTCCCCCCTTTTTTCCCCTCCACCCTTTGGTGGCATGAGATGAGGCAGAGCCCAGAATGCAAGAGAGAGAGAAAAAAAGAAAGAGCTACGTAATCAACAGCATGCCCGGTGATATGGCCCACAAACTTGTGCCCTCACCATTCAAGCCTGAGAATCCTGACACTACCCACCAGGCCAACCTTTCCACACATATGCAAACTTATGCCTATCTTACAGTCAGTGTGACAACTGTCAAGTTAAAAAAGGGGCACCAGACCCTTTTCATGCTCTCATTTGTACAAGTTCATCCAACCAGCTCAGTTCCTTGTCAGTTCCCTAGCCTGATTAGTCTCCACACCTTATTTTGTCATATACATATTCACCATATCTGTCCACCTTCTTCTTGGCATACCACACCTCCTCCCACCTTCAAATATGCACACATCCTTTTCACCACCCTATTTATATCCATTCTCTCCTTATGACCATACCATCTATGCATACTCTTGTCCATGGACTTCGATAATGCCCATCTTCCATGAATCACACACACATTTCAGTATTTCTGTATTCTCTCTCCTCTCCACATTCCATGCACATTTCTCAGTAACTCCATTTTCATTGCTCTAACTTCTGACTCTTCATTTTCATACTATAACAAAGTCTCATGAACATATGTTAATGTGGGCAGTAAAACTCCTTCATGCAATCCTCACACAGCTGCCACACTCAGATCCCTGTTTTATGTCTAAGTCTTCAATGCCCCAGCCACCAGTTATCCCTTTATCACTGTACTTTGCCTCCTTTACACACTTACATCTCTGCTTCCTTTACACATTTACATCTCTTTTCTGTCAGTGCACCCAGGTACTGAAACATCACCAGTCAGTAGATCTTAATGTTGTAAAAACACTAAGGTATTTAGAAGCAAGAATAAACTAAAGAAATACAGTACATCATGAGAGTGAAGGACTAAAGATGATGTGATATTGTGCCTTTGTTTGGGTAATTACAGAAGTAATGTTCTGCTACACAAAAGACAGAATACAGTACTGTACAGTAAGTACTTGTATGTAGCCTTTTTGTATATTGCCTTTTTTTTGCAATTAGATTTACAATAAAAAAATAAAAGCTCCATTACCACCTAAAAAACTGATTTACCAATTTATAGTACTGTACAGCTGTTTGAAAAACAGTGTGAAACTATTTTTTAACATCCCTGACCTATGATGACAACTTACTGAGACATGTCTCAAGTCAGGACAGAGAAACTTTCAGATTTTCTATAAATGACTGGTCAGGGGTGAGCAATTGGTGTCAGGTGAGTCCGTTTACCTTGACTTTCGATATTACAGCACATACTCGCAATACATGTCCTTGTCTAATTACTCTTCTGGTGAAATAAAATGTAGACATTCATTTGGCATAAAAGGTTCAATCCAGTTTTGTTCCAATATGAACTTGTACTAAAGTTGTACAAACAGGGTAGTGGATGTTTGTAATTAATGTCCAGGCCTTGTGCTGTTTTCTGTACCGTTCAGGAGCGTGTACTTGCAGTTTGTAACCCCTGCATAGGCAGGTTCTTACAAAAATTACATCAGAATACAGATATTACTGAGGATAGATTTTCAGGTAATGTAGTAGTACAGTATTAGTAAAATGAAAATTATTACTGCTGTATGTTTAAGATAACTGAAACATTGAGGCAAAAATAAGTGAGAATAAGTTTTAAAATTAATTCTTCATGGAAATTTGTGTGTAACCACCTATGTTGGGTACTCAGGGGAACAGAGAATGTGGTGTCTATCTTACCTAGTAAAACACTGGCTGGTAGAGTCAGTATGCTTCAGGACCAAGGAAAGGGAAAGGGAAAATGTTCCCCTGAGCTAGACCTTACAAGATCACATAGCCCTGCTAGTTGACAGGAGAGCGCTACCCATCCCAGCATGGCAGCAATCGGGTGTGGCTTGATCTCATGACCCCCCAGTCCCAAGTCCGATGCTCTACCACTGAATAACCTTGCCCCCTTCTGGACCAGGGAGAAATGATGTTAATGGGACAAGAGTGCAGTAAATAAGTGGCTTTTCAATTTTTTTTTTTTTTTTTTTTTTTTTTTTTTTCCCCCCAGTGCCTTTGGTTTAGTGTAATACAAAAAAATGAATTCATGAAAAAAAAAATATATATATATATTTATATTGATACAGTTGTTGCTTAATTAGCTGGTCATTACCAAGTTGATGGTAATGGAAATTCTTTGACGATGCACTGTAACAGATTCCGTCTAAAGCCATTTCGTCCTTAATTACCAGTATACCTTCCACAAGGGAAAAAAAATGATTAATAAAGATTAAAACCCATGTCTTCCATAAGAGGACCTTAAAAGTATACTGGAAGCAATGTGGAAAAGTCTATGAAAGAAAAAAAATTTTCAGAGCAACCAGTAAAATTTCAGAGGTCTAAAAATTTAGGTTTTGGCTTGGAATCACCCCACATATTAGTGGGAAATGTAATTTGATTTTATAAAAATATATACAGTATATAAAAACACTTTGAAACACCATGAGTCGACCATCTACCAACCAGTCCTTTACTGCTCCATTAGGAGCATATGGGCCAAGGACTGGCCTATTTATTTCAGACATTAATGGTTACTTACCACAAGGTTAGGTATCTAAAGGAAGCATAAAAGTACTGTCATAAATGAAAGGTGAGAATCAAAGAAATTAGGACTAACCACTTCAGTCCTGCTACCCAATGATTTTACTAAAATTAGGAAAGCAGCCATATATTTAAGTGATAATGGCAGTTAGGGACTCCACCAAAAAAAAATAATAATAATAAACAAATAAAATAAAAAATAAAAATCAAGATAAAAACATCAAAGTAGTGTGCAGTTGTTAAGGAATCTGTGTGGCTTGCATAGGTTAAATAGGATGAGAAATAGTGGAATTTGTGAGATATGTTAAATAAGGAGGTCTGTAGGTCTGAGATTGTGCTTAGGTGATGTGGCCACATTCAAAGAATGGATATGACGAAGTTTGTGGAAGGGTGAGTGAATTTCAGGGAAGGGGGCAATGTGGGAGTCAGAGCCAAGAGCAGGATGCATGGATGTGGTTAGTGGGCATTTTAATGAGTAGGGTGTGGACACTGAAGAAATGGAACTGACCAGTAACAGAAGTGGTTGGCTGGAATGTGTATGAAGGTGTACATGATGTGGTCCACCCCTTTTTTAGCGTGGCAGTTGACAGTGGTCTCCATCTAACTCACAGTCATTATGAAGTGCATTTTTGTATATGAAATGTTAGTTCTGTAAGGTGGATCTGAGAATTTCAGAAGTTTGAAAGATGAGTAATATAAATGTATGATCCATTTCATTTGGCACTGTACTGGGAGTTCTGTTCTACTTTAGACCTTTCCAGTTCCTTGATCTTCTCCACCACAGTGGGAATCAGGGATGGAATGATGATGATGAAAAGCACTCAGCAGGACTGTTGTCACACGAATGCTTTCCAGTACTGTATAGATCATTCTGTCGCTGAAATTGATAGAATGAGGTGTGTAATGCATCCAAGAGCATAATGGAGTGGACTTTCTGACTGCCACTTGGTGATGGTGAAAGTCAAGGTTCAAATGAAATGGAGGAATAGAAGAAGGAAAGGACAGGAGAAAGTAGTTCATACAAGGAGGGTAGAAAGGTTGCAAGAGGATGGAAAAAAAAGCAGAATATAAGAGAGACGTGGAGGAGCGATTGGGTAAATATTGTTTGGAGCCGATGGGGGATGTGGAAGGCATGTGCAAGATATTCACAGAAGAAATCTGTGCAGCATGTGAGGTGATGTGTTGGGCGAAAAGAAGACGAAAGGGGATTCAAGGAACAGCATGGTGGAATGAAGAGTTGAGACAGGCACAAAAGTAGAAAGCATATAGTGGATGGATGGGAAGCAGGGAAGTGGAGGAAGCTGAGAGAGGGAAGAGAGAGTTATATGTAGAGAGAAAGAGAGGTGAAAAGATTAGCAAGAGAGTGTAAGAAGAGAGTGGATGAGGAATTTGGAAGGAATTTGAGTGTAAAGTGAGGGAATATAAGAAAATGTTCTAGAAAGAGATAAAGAAACTGAGACAGGGTGATAAAGAGTTAGTCAGGGAGTGAAAGATAAAACAGGGAGATTGCTAGTGGAGAAGGGAGAGTAAGTGAGCAGATGGAGGGAACACTTAAAGGAATTGTTGAACATAGAGAATGAAAGTAAAGCAATTGTAAGTGGCTGGGGAATGGCTGGGAGAAGGAAGGATGTGAGAAGAGAGGAAGAAATCAGTAGGATGAAAGTTGTGGAAGCAATGAAGAAAATCAAAATAGAGAAAGCCCCAGGAATTGATGGAGTATGTGGTGAAATTTTGAAGCATGGGGAAGAGATAGTAGTAGAGCACATGTGCAGATCATCCTGGGAGGAAGGTATAGTCCTGGAGAATTGGAAGTCAGCTATAATTATTCCCCTGTACACAGGAAAAAGAAGTGTGTGGTAATCAAAGCGGCATTTGTCTTCTTAGTGTAACAGGAAAAGTATATGGTAGGATACTTTTTGACAGAGTTAGGGAAATAACAAAGGAATTAGTTGGAGGAAAAAAGGGAGGTTTTAGGATGGGAAGAGGTTGTGTAGATCAGATATACTGTACATTCTTAGGTCTTTAGTAGAGAAGTTTCTGGAGAAGGGAAAGAAGTTGTATGCAGCCCTCATGGATTTGGAGAAAGCAAATGACAGGGTGGATAGACAGAGAATGTGCTAAGTATTAAGAATATATGGAGTAAACTGAAAGTTGCTGAATGCTGTGAAAAGAACGTGTGACGGTGCTAAGGCTGCAGTGTGTGTGGAGAGTGAACTGAGTGAATTTTTCTGTTTGAAGTTTGGACTGAAACAGGGATGTGTCATGTCTCCATGGTTGTTCAATCTGTATATGGATGGGGTTATAAACGAGATACAAGGTAGGGCAGTAGATGTTGAAGTGGCTTTAATGAGAGAGGGCAGTGTTTGGAAACTCCCTGTACTGTTGTTTGCAGATGATACTGTGTTAAGTGAAGACAAAGGGGAACTGCAAGGTTTGGTGAATGAGTTTGGGAGAGTGTGCAAGAAATGGAATCTAAAAGTGAATGTAGGGAAGAGTAAAGTTATGGTCTTCAAGAGAAATGAAGTCACTGAATGTACAGTGAGGTTGGATGAGGAGGAAATGGAAAATGTGAGTGTGCTTAAGTACTTGGGTAGTGTGATGAGTAAGGATGGAATTTTAGAGGGTAAGTGCGTGAAAAGGTACAACAAAGAACAATGATTGCTGGTTCTCTGAAGGCAGTGATAAGGAACAGGGAAGTGAGTATAGAAGTAAAAAAGTCGCTGCATGACAATGTTGTGATACCAATTCTAACATATGGAAGTAAAGCTTAATGTATGGAAGTAAAGCTTGGACCTTGTTGGAGAGAGACAAGTTAAGAGTGAGAGCAGTGGAAATGAGTTATTTGTGAGGAGCATGTGGAGCAACATGAAGAGACAGACTGATGACAGTGAGGAAGTGAAGGAGCATTGTGGTGTGGATGTGGATGTGATAGAAGGCGTTAGGAGATATACAATGAGGTGGTTTGGCCATATGGAGGGGATGGAGAGCGAGAGACTGACGAGGAGAGTGTATGTGAGTGAGGTGGAGGGGGGAAGAGGGAGGAGGAGGCCAAGGATGAGATGGAGGGATGGAGTGTAGAGATATACGAGACAGGGGGGTGTGAGCTGGAAGCAGGGCAGTGACATGGCGGGGTACCGGATGACATGGAGGCGATTTTTGTGGCCACCCATTTCGGGATTAAAGCATTTAGCAATAGTTGGACAGACAGACCTCTTACTAGAGTTCTTTGTAAACTTTAATAATTATGTAAAAAAGATGGATTTTTTTTCTTTTAAGAATAATATTACAAAACAGTTTGGATTCCAAGAGGAATCATCCTGTAATTAACCTGCTGAGTTTCAGCAGCAGAATGGTGGATATTATACACGAGATGGAGCTGGGTAGATTGTCTACCTGGATCTGAGAATGGCAAGCAACAGGATGTCACAAAAGATTACTATGGAAATTCAGAAGTACTGGACATGCAAGGGAAAGGGCTGGTTAGTACTTGGATGGGTGACCGCCTGGGAACACCAGATGCTGTTGGCATCCCTACGTGTCAAGTGGGGTTGGTGGAGGATTAGTGCCCCTCCCTGTAAAACAATTAACTCTAAGCCGTTGGCCACCCCGTTTGGGATACATGGCGTCTGGCAATGAATGAAAAAAAAAATTGAGAACTATTTGGTAAGACAGATGAAAACAGTTCTAAGGGGCAAGTACTGTATTCTCAATGGTGAAGTGCATCAGGATTCAGTGTTTGTCCCTGTTATGTACTGGAACTGACATGTTAGCATGGCTGAGTAACTGTGGGAGTGTTTGCAAAAGTTATGAGCTGTACTTGTAATGAAAATTCAATAGTTACAGAGTTCTAAATGATTTGGCACCCATTTTTAATGTGGCAGCATCTGGACTGACTCTGTCAGATACGTTTATGTAAAGCTACATAACGTGGTGAATGTTTTTGGTGTATACAATAAAGCCAGGATTCCAGGGGCTTGAATGATGAGTGAATGGATGCGTGGCCTATTGGATTTGGCAAATTTGGGCTGTCTGGACATTGCTACTCCTCACCCTGCACTAGGGTGGGAAAGGAGGGCCAGATGATGATGATGATGATGATGATGATAAATGATTGGACAAACTATATTGCTGGAGCCAGACATGAAAAATGGACTGGGGGGGGGGGGATGAAATAAGAGACAAAAGATCAGGTTATGAATATAAAATGGGAAGCTATGAGTACAAAACTGGTGGCAGTGACTTGAGTCTATGAGAAGCAAGTAAGGACAAAACCTTGAGGTTTTATCATGGTCATTCCCTGCTGGGGAGTTCCCAGGAGCGAGCAAGGTATTTGAGGTGATTGATAATTTTATCATCATAACTTATGCATGGAAGAAACACAGTGGGTGGCCCTTGCCATAACTTCCCCCAGACTGACATCCTCACCACAACTTCCCTGGACCAGCATCCTGGTTACAGTTGCTCCAAGACTGACATCCTGTCACAGTTGCTTTACAACTGTCACTCTGTTACAGTTCCTTCCCTGCTGAAGGCACCCTTTCCACAGCCAACAGTCAAAAGTGAATAAAAATTACTGTCCATGATCACAGTACAAGGTCATCACACCTCAGATACCTCACTGAACAGTGATATTATCACTTGTCAGACTCATCCATAGTAAGTATACCCAGCTATCTTGTGACACTTCACATTGCATCCAGCATAGTTAGCTTCTATGGGGAGCTGCAGTGTTCCACCACTAAATCTGTTGTAACCATTCTCTTAAAAGTTCATGTTAATGGGCTGTGCATTTGCCAAGGTGAGTGTGGTGGAAAAGCAGGGTGTCATTGGTTGGTATTTTAACAAAGTGTAGCAGCTATGAAAGCAGCCCTTGGACTGCTCAGAGTACCTACCAAACGAGTCTATGAAGAGTGATCCTGGACATTGATTGAGTTTATTTTATAATCCAAGGTTTCAGTAGTCCAAATGGCTGTGACTTATCTGAGGCAGTGTTTGAGGCTGTTGCTCTATCCACAGCATTTAGTCTTTTGTGTTGTGACTTGTTTAACGTGAAGCAGCTGAGAAGTGGTTGCAAGACGTTGTGGTAAAACTGATGAATTCCTGTTGTAAGGAGAAGAAACCTTTTTGATTCTCGGCAGTCTTTGAGGCTGTGACTGGTAAAATCAGAGGCAGCTCAGAATCAGTTAAAAGAGTTCGCAAATTCTGATGATGTCTAGTACGAAAGATGACAGTGTTCATTTGTAGGATGAATATTAAAAATCAGCACTTAAGTTAGTGGCATATCATAAATATTTCATTTATTTTATACATGTATACTGTATATATATATATGATATTCTACGTATCACACTGGCATGGAAGATGGAGCATAAAGTTTATTCTGATTTAGGCTTTGCAGATAAATTGTGTACTTGAACAGAACTATCTATATTAGCCTCAATGTTTGGCTGTTCAATCAGCACAGTGTGCATCTCTGGTGAGGTGGGGTGGGTATGGTACTCCCTATTATCACCAGTTGTCTCACTGAACCCTGTCTGACCTGGCTCACTCTTGCTTTCTGCAGTGAGATCATACATGTGCTGTGTCTGACTTATCTTGTCATGCTGTGTCAACTCAAAACCATGTGGAGGATGAGTTTTGGTATCCTCACTCAAATCATAGTTTTGCTGCTGGGTTGTGACTTTGGTGCTTGAGGCTGGTGATGCTGAGGCCAAAATGTCTCCAGTAATGACCTGGACTGTCCCTGAAAGGTGGTCCCCATTGTCCACAGACTCCCCTGATGCAGTGCTCCCTGAGATTCGCACAGGGTTGGAAAACACTGTGGAAATGCCGTCAATGGTGATCACATAGGAACTATAACCACTGACATTGTTTTCACTGTTTTGAGTTCCTGAAGTACCACCAACCTGCAAAATGCACATCAAAATCTATAAATTATACTGTATAAATATTTTCAAAGTAAATCTCACTGTACCTGTACAAAATTAATACAAATTTTTACACAATTCAGTATACAGCAGTACTTTATTTTACACTATAATAAATTACTGGTATAAATACCAGTTCACACCCGGGCACGCATGCAGAAGGAAAGGCATATAGAAGAAACTGCTTAGGACAAGAAGGACAATTCACTCTGGGAAGTTGTTTTTCACTTATACAATGTCCATTTCAACTGAAATTAAAGCATAAAAATATTTTTGAAAATATTTTTGAAGTTTTAATGCAAATCTAGATATTTATTTCTTACCTAAAATACTGTTGATCTTTTGGTAGCTATAATACTGATGAAATGTTAAACACTCACCGGATCCTGTCTATTTCATTTAAGATCAAAATTACTTATCTGACATGAAATACGCACGGCACAGTGCTTAACACAACTGGCACATCAATAAATAACCACTTTCTGTAGCAATATAATGCCTATCCTTGATTCTGTAAGCATGGCTATACACTGAAAGGAAGCAAGAGTGCATGAATTGAGTATGGTCATGACAATGATATCCAAACATTCAGGGGCGGGAAACAAGGCATCACAATATTTAGTACATCCATCCATCCATCATCTAATCCTACATTGCCCCATGAGGAGCGTAGGAGCCCGGGGCTAGGAATATTTAGTACACCTTACACAATAAGTGATCACTAGGTAATCATATAATAGCACACTGTCATGGGTTATGTAAGCAAGTATAATAAACCATGAATGGAAAGAAGCTACTATCTCCTAAACATACAAAGATTAAGTCTCAAGCAACTACGATTTGGTAGCACACACACAGCAACAGCAATCATTTTAAAACACATGAAGGATGCAAAACATGAGTCCTGGACTGCACACAACTATGAGCATATATGGTCGAAAATTTGTATGACTATCTTTCGGTCAACTGTGTCTTGACTGATGATAACTTTGTTACTGATACTACAGTACTGTAATAAATTTACTTTATGTAATAACACTGTGGTAGGTGAGGGTGTTCACCATCCACTCACTCGATATAGCGCTGCTGTCAGTGCCACTGTCGGGTGTCTGCCCTTTCCTCTCCTCCTTTCTTCTTTCCTTCCATCCTCTTCTGTCTTTCTTTCCTTGTCCTTCTGCCTACGGGTGACTTTACACTCCCTCTTCTGTCTTTCTTTCCTTCATTCTTTCCTCTTCGTTCTGCCTGTGGGTGACTCTACACTGAGTGACAAGCCAAATGGTTTCCTGGTAACACCAGGAAACCATTTACTACGCTGGGTGGTAACCATATAACCAAATTTTGGCTCCTGGTGGTTTAGTGGGTAATTATTGCGCTCCAGTTGAATTGAGCTGGTGCAGGTTTATATCCAAGGGGTGGTTGGGGTTGATTGCTCATGTAATGCCACTCAGGGATGAGTAAGGCTGGTCACTCTCATCTTAAATGTCGGGACCAACTGCCTAGCCCTACACTCCTCGTGGGGCAATGTAGGATTGGATGATGGATGGATGGATGAATAAGGCTACATCAGAAATACAGGAATTCCTTAGTACCATCAGTACTCCAGTACAGTAGTATTTTTACTGTATTAACTTCTCCAGCACAAGAGAAACCTAACCTCCTCAAAATCTCAAATTCATCTGGCAATGGCCACAGTAAAGTAAAACTCATTCTCATGCTCAAGACGCTAATATTTCACTTTGGATATTTACTGTGGCTGATGAATTCCTCAACCACAATAAACTTTTGGATGTGCTATTTCCATATGGGATCCAGGAAGGGATCAAAGTCCTTTTGCTCTTATTCAGGTGAACAGTACATGCAACAGCCCACATATACTGGGTTATTGCCATAATAATAATAATAATAATAATGCAAAACAAAAATAAAAAATAACATACATACATACATCACCTAATCTTGTGTTGGTCCCACAAGGAGTGCAGAAGCCCAGGGCTAGGCAAGTCGGACCTGACATTTAAGATGAAAGCGACCAGCCTCACTTATCCCCGAGTGTCATTATGTAAGCAATAAACCCCAACCATCCCTTGGATATAATCCTGCACAGACTCAATCTGATTGGAGCACCCTAATTACCCACTAAAAACCACCAGGCACCATATGTTGGTTATATGGTTACTACCCAGTGCAGTAAATGGTTTCCTGGTGTACTTGTCACTCAGTGTAGAGTCATCCATAGACAGAAGGAAGAGGAAAGAATGAAGGAAAGAAAGACAGAAAAGGAAGGAATTGAGGAAAGGGTAGTCACCCGAGAGCAGCACTACGTCCTGTGGGTGGATGGTTGGTGCCCCTACTTACCACAAAATAAAAATAATAATATCTACATCCACCCCTCCACTCACTGTAGTCTGTGACAGAAGTGTTCCTGGCTGGAGAGGGTCTGAAGATATCCTCTGGAAGGTTGTTACTGCCCCGCCACCACCACCCCTTGATCCTCCTGCACCATCTGCTTGTTCCACTCCCATCAGACCATCATCCTGCACACATCATCAACATCATCATCATCATCATCATCATCATCCCAAACTTATATTCCACTGAAGGTTAGGGTAAGGTAGGATCCAGCGAGCAAGACAGAACCTGATGGTGAGAGACCCATTTATACCCATTTACCATTTTTCTTTACAGACGTACATCCAACACCTAAAAACATGACAGTGATCAATACTCAGGCAACATATTAATAATCGTATGTAGACTGTCCCTAAACTGAGACAGGCGAAAATGACAACCTTCCATTTCTATTGTACAGTATTTTGATCATCATCATCATCCGGACCTCCTTTCCCAGCCTAGGGCAGAGTGAGGAGTAGCAATGTCCAGACAGCCCAAATTTGCCCAATCCAATGGGCCATGCTTCCATTCACTCATCATTCAAGCTCCCAGAATCCTGGCTCTATCGGATACGCCAAAAACATTCACCACAATCTGTAGCTTCACATAAACGTACCTGATTGAGTCAATCTAGACGCTGCCACATTAAAAAGGGGTGCCTAATCCCTGATCATGCACTTCTCACAACATTCATCCAGCCAGCTTGATCTCTTGAAACACACCACAACAAAATGTAAGCAAAAATGTACATACATTATATATATATATAAAGAGAGAGAGAGGAGTGTTGGAAGAGGATGGGACGAAAGGAATGAGGCACAGCACGCTGGTACGCTACATTTAGGAGACAATGAAAGGGGTGAAAAGCTGAGGGAAAATAAAAAATAAGATGACAGTACAGTGGAAGTGGAGGGATTGCATATACCAGTAAAGACAACTGACGTGGAACAAAGTGTATGAGTCATGGAGTATGACAGAGAGGGGCGCGTGCGCGCACACACACACACACACACACACACACACACACACACACACACACCAGAATACTGTATATTGTCCCTTGAGATTTAACCTCCCTCCTCAGGTCACACACACTCTTGGCTGCCTTTCAGTTTAACTTCCCTCTTCCTTATGTACTGTATTATGAAACTTATCTCCACATCAAATCCTTTATCAGTACCCCTCTTATGTTTCCTCTTTTCGCTCAAGAGAGAGAGAGAGAGAAATTTATTATACTGTTTATTGTGGATATTGTACAGAGTATAAATAAGAGGGTGAGAGCATTGAGTCAGGGCAAGACACGATCTGATTCAGTCTGAATTGTGTGTGTGTGTGTGTGTGTGTGTGTGTGTGTGTGTGTGTGTGTGCCTGTCACCCCACCAGCCAATCATAGTGGACTGTAGGTGGGGCGATTTTGACGTCAAATCCCAGAGGTGGAGCACTTACCTTCAAACCAACTTGGACAGAATATATAATCACTGCCACCTTCACCTTCTCAAACTTGAACTTGACATACATACACCTCGAGCTGACACATTTGTAGTCTCTCATTCCATTCTGCCACACCTCAATCATCAACAAAGCAACTCCTTCCTTGCATCTTCCTCGTCCATTCATTCCCGATCTTACACATTTCACACCCTCTCACTCCTCCACTTCACACCCTTTCATCTTCATTTCACACAATGCCATCAGGGCATATCATGCACTCTTGAACATATTCACCACTTCCACTCTCTTGCTCTCCCCATTCACACCTCTCACATTCCACATGGCCATGCGAATATGCCCATTTGGTTGAAGCCTGGGCAGGTATTGGACCCTGCGGGGCTCTCTGAAACGACTGCCATGATTAAGTGATTTTGGGTGGAAGAATCTGGGAATTTTGATAAATAAACAATTTTTTTTGTCCAGTATTATATGTAGACAAATCAATAAACATCTTATTTTCAGTAAAGTGACACAAAAATTGTATAACAGAGGGTAATTCAAGTTGACCACACTTGCATTTTACACTAAGTTCTCTGGCGAGCGGTGGCATCTTTTTCCAGTTTGTGGGGGCTCCTATTGGCAGGTTTTCCACAATTTACTGTAAACTTAAATGTCAAACAGAACATAGAAAGTGACAATGAGGACTGCTTCTTGTGATCTTGTATGTCATTTACATTTTTCTAGTGGCATGGACTGCATAAATAACTTACAAGAATATGCAGACATGTCAGAGAAGAAATATACTGGTAAGGATGTGGTGCAATGGAGCCTCTTAAGTTGACAGGTATATGGACCATAACCTTAAATGCAATAAATTAAATGGAAACCAGTAAGTTCTTTAAACTTTTCCATGGCAGATGACTCATGCAAACAGAAAAGTATAGTGCTGCACATATATCTCACACATAATTACTTTCTTAGAGAAGTGAGTGATTATCTATCCATTTATCATCTAATCCAATACTGCCCCATCTGGAACATAGGAGGCCCAAGTCTAAGCCACTCATTTCAGACACTTAAGGCAAGAACCACCAGTTGTCCTCTCCTATCCAGCAATATGTGAATACCAAACCCAAACTATCCTTCTTAGACCCTTACTCACCAAATCTGTTTGAAATGCCTTAACTCATTAGACCATCACGTGTAAATGGAACTGCAGTAGGGGCAACAGGGCTAATGCATGACAGCCCACCTTTGACAGTCATTGTGTGTTTCAGAGGACTGTCTCAAACACAAGTCCAACATGGGTCAAGCAATTAACAGTATGAAAAACTGCCTTTAAGGGGTTCAACAAATCACTTACAAATCTACATATAACTTAAATTTCATTAAATCAGATGTTTCCTTTCCTTAGAAACCTTTAAACTTAACATTTTTTCAACTTCATTACACCCAGTCCAGTAGAGCTTATCACTTTTTCTATTTCATTCCACCCAGCCCAGTAAAGCTTAAAAATGGACTGCAGTAATAAATATTTACCGTAACTAGCTAATCAAGCTTCACTGGTAGTAGCAGTAGTCACAGTAGTAATAGCCACAGTGGTTGTAGTAGCAGTAGTGGTAAGTAGTACTGTAGTAGTAACACCAGTTGAAACCCCAGGTTCATCTGGATGTGAACCCGGTAGACTACATTTTGATGTAGCCCTCCTGCTAATCACCATCCTCCTTTGGAGGAATAGGGAGGCAGCTGAGGAACATTTGTAGAACAAAGCAGCAAACAAGCCTGGTTATACCAGTGCCACTGCATGAAAGCATCACTCTCCAGCACCATCAAGTATTATTAAAAAAGAAATAATCCATCCTGCATTATTAACTATTTTACCGAGTCTAATAGTGTCATACAAGAATGCATACTTTACTCTTGAGCAAATCAGAATTCCATTGCTGCAGTCTCCCCCCCACCCCCCAAATCTGGGCATAAGCTTCACAGCCTGCTCCCAAGGCCCAGCAGTCCCCCTACATACCATACGCCTCTACATGTCACGACTGGATTGTATACTAACAAATAAAAATAACATCAAATGACATGATACTATGCTTCCCCTTAAACAACCCCAATTCTAAGGCTGATCATAGTACTGCTTGTGGTTAATATGAATTGAAAGCTTGACCAACACTCAAAACCAGAAAATTACTTCTCAGAAATAACCATGAATTGTTAAGGAAAAAAAATAAATGTGATGTACCAATGGATTTGTAACTGTGCCTAGACCACTGTGTTGTAACTAAGTCTGCTGCCTGAGGGTAATGATTCTGTGATGTTACTAAGCTGAATTTGATGTGGATGTGCTGGAGAGAATGCAGAATGTCACACTGACTAGGAGAGTGTATGAAAGTGACATGGAGGGTGAAACCAAAATCGAGATGGAGGGATGGAGTGAAGAGGTATATGAGTGAGGGTAGTGTGAAAAAGAAAGAGGGTAGCCTGATGGCCTGAAAATGACGACATCATATGTGGCCACCCCTTCCAGGATTAATGTGTCTGGTTAGTGTTAGACAGATAAATAGATAAAGAGACCAGACTGCATTTCACTTTCATGGAAGTATGTGCCAAGGTCAATGGTAACCAACCATGTACTACAATACGGTGTTTAAAGTTGTCCAGAAAAGCTCTGATCAAGTAAAAACTTGCATATATCGCACTACTTTTACCAGAATGGGTCTCTGTATAACTATTAGTCAGCTGTGGCAAGGTTTCACAGTGAATATTTGAAGTCCAAACTAGTATGCATATAAAATATTTCTTCCTTCTTTCATAATTCACTGTATTGTAGGTGGAAATACAGACCTGTGTTAATTATATACATATGCAAAACCAACTCACCTGCACAACAACACTGAACACATCAGGCTCCATCTTGCCAGAAATAGCCTGAGCCATCTTGTGTTTCTCGTGTTGCCGCATGTGAGATCTGCCAGAGAAGGGCGATGTGTCAAAGATTCTGCTCTGAAATACTACACAACCAACATTATATAATTTGGAAAGAAGTACAGAAATGAAGGAAAGAATATGAATAAAGTGAATTCATGTAAGGAATGAAAATGGAAGAATAATAACACTTGGATAAGGAGCAGATAAAAAGACTGACCACAGCAGAGGGGGGGGGGGAAATGCTGGTAAGTTATATATATATATATATACAGTATATATATATCCATCATCCAATCCTACGTTGCCCCATAAGCAGCATAGAAGCCCGAGGCTAGGCATGTTGGTCCTGACATTTAAGATGAGAGTGACCAGCCTCACTCATCCCTGAGTGGCAGTACGTGAGCAATAAACCCTAACCATCCCTTGGATATAAACCTTCACCGGCTCAATCCGACTGGAGCTCCTTAATTACCCACTAAACCACCAGGCACCAAAATTTGGTTATATGGTTACCACCCAGCATAGTAAATGGTTTCCTGTTGTACAGGAAACCATCTGGCTTGTCACTCAGTGTAGAGTCACCTACAGGCAGAAGGAAGAGGAGAGAATGAAGGAAAAAAAGACAGAGGAGGGAGTGTAAAGTCACCTACAGGCAGAAGAATGAGGAAATAATGAAGGAAAGAAAGACAGAAGAGGGAGTGTAAAGTCACCTGCAGGCAGAAGGATGAGGAAAGAATGAAGGAGAGAAAGACAGAAGAGGATTGAAGGAAAGAAGGTTGGAGGAGAGGAATGGGCAGACACCCGAAAGCAGCACTACATCGAGCGAGTGGAGGGTAAGCGCCCCCACCTACCACAAATATACTGTATATATATATATATATATATATATATATATATATATATATATATCCATCCACTCACTTTGTGTAGAGCTGCCTACTTCTTCCCTAGCCTTTATCATTCTTTTTCTGTGTCTGCCCTCCTCTCTTCATATTTCTCCCATCTTTCCAGTCACTTCTTATTGCTTTTCTTTCCTTTACAGGTGGCTTTACATTGAGTAACAAGCCAAATGGTTTCCTGTAAGCCAAGAAACCATTTACTACGCTGGGTGGTAACCATATAACCACACCATATGTGCTCCCCACGTATCAACAAGTGGGTTGGTGGAGGATTAGTGCCCCTCCCCATAAAACAAATAACTCAAAGTCAAATGGCCACCCCTTGCGGGATTGTGGCATCTGGCAACAGATAGATAGATAGATCTATACATGAGTGGTAGGTGGGGGCGCTCGCCACCCACTCACTCGTAGTGCTGCTCTCAGGTGTCTGCCCTCTCCTCTCCTCCATCCTTCATTTCTTTCATCCTTTTCTGTCTTTCTTTCCTTCATTCTTTCCTCATCCTTCTGCCTATGCGTGACTCTAAATTCCCTCTTCTTCTTTCTTTCCTTCATTCTTTCTACTTCCTTCAGCTTGTGGGTGACTCTACACTGAGTAACAAGCCAAATGGTTTCCTGTGCACCAGGAAACCATTTACTATGCTGGGTGGTAACCATATAACCAAATTTTGGCAACTGGTGGTTTAGTGGATAATTACTGCGCTCCAATCGGATTGAACCGGTGAAGGTTTATATCCAAGGGGTGGTTGGGATTTATTCATGTAATGCCACTCAGAGATGAGTGAGGCTGGTCACTCTCATCTTAAATGTCGGGACCAACTGCCTAGCCCCGGGCTCCTACGCTCCTCATGGGGCCAATGTAGGACTGGATGATGAATGAATGAATGAATTATATATACAGTATTTATATATATATATATATATATATATATATATATATATATATATATATATATATTTTATTTATATATATATATATATATATATATATATATATATATACCAGGAAACCATTTAATACGTTGGGTGGTAACCATATAACCAAATTTTGGTGCCTGGTGGTTTAGTGGGTAATTATTGTGCTCCAATCAGATTGAACCGGTGAAGGTTTATATCCAAGGGGTGGTTGGGGTTGACTGCTCATGTAATGCCACTCAGGGATGAGTGAGGCTGGTCACTCTCATCTTAAATGACAGGACCAACTGCCTAGCCCTGGGCTCCTACGCTCCTCATTGGGCAGTGTAGGATTGGATGATGGATGGATGGATGTATATACAGTATATCTATCTATCTATCTACCTATCTATCTATATCTATCTATCTATCTATCTATACATATATATATATATAATATTTATTGCTGCATGACAGTATTGTGATCCCTACTCTAACATACAGAAATGAAGCTTGGACCCTGCTGGAAGGACACAAGTCAAGGGTGAGAGCAGTAGAAATGAGTTACCTGGTATTTGAGAGGAGCAGGTCTAGTTACATGGAGAGACAAACAGACAAATGCAGAACTGAGGAAGCATTGTGGTGTTGATGTGGATGTGACTGTAGTTAGGAGAAATACTCTGAGATAGTCTGCCATGTGGAGATGATGGAGAATGAGAGGCTGATTAGAAATGTGTTTACAAATGGGAGGGAAGGGGAAGGCAGGATGAGATAGAGGGATGGGGTGGAGAGATATGACAGGAGGATGTGCTTTGAAAGGAGGGCAGCCAAATAGTAGAGGACAGAGTGACATAAAGACACATGTTTGTGGCCACCCATTATTGGATTAAGGTTTAAGGCTTTAGACTGACAGATACAGAAAGACAGATAGAAAGCTATGAAGACACTCAAGAATGGGAAGGCACTTCCACACAGCAAGTGTTGATGAGGTGTATGTAGAAATGATAAAACAGTGAAAGCAGTAAAAAGAAAAGTTTGTGAGAAATATACCAGAAAGACAATGAAAGTGAAGCTGTATTAGCAAAGGGGAAGATGGATGTTATTGCCCCTTTATACAAAAGTAATGCGATTCACCCGAGTTCAAATATTACAGTGGAATACTTTAAACTGATGGAGTGTTACAGGACAGATATATCTACATATAATGACAAAGAAAGTAATGCAGACATCGCAATGCTGGGTGAGTAATGAACAAGATGGTTTATGATTTGTCAACCAGTATTTGCAATAAGGCAGTTATGGATGCGGCAGCAAGTGAGTCTTGGAGATTTATAGTATTTGTGGCTCTGGATAAGTGTCTGACAAGATGAAAAGTGTTAACAATGTGTGGTGTCGATGGTGAACTGATGAATGCTGTTGTGATGGTATAGTCATGGCGCACAACTCTGAGGTTGTCATTATTGTACCCTGGCAACCTACCATTCAAAAGTGCGTCCGATTTCGTATTATATTATACACTAATATTATTATGCATGAATATACTATGCACGAATATTATTATACATGAACATATTATACACGAATCACACGCGTCTAATATTATACACGAAATCAGATGCACTGACAAAGGGTAGGTTGTCAGGGCACGATAATAACAACCTCAGAGTCGCGCGCCGTGACTATAGTGAAGTATATGTAGATACGTTGATCCCTGATTGAGTTATTCAATATCAGTGTTAAAGTGACACAAGTGAATGTGATGTTTCCATCATAAGTG
The DNA here is from genome assembly GCF_032717465.1 of Coenobita brevimanus. Lineage (NCBI taxonomy): Eukaryota > Metazoa > Arthropoda > Malacostraca > Decapoda > Coenobitidae > Coenobita > Coenobita brevimanus. Next base: position 28,148,335 of record NC_137039.1, on the reverse strand, counting down.
AAGGTATGAAAAACATTAAAACATGAGTTCTGGTAATTTTTTTTTTTTTTTTTTTTTATGTGCTCGACTCTGGGCATAGGCTTCTCAGCCTGCTCCCAAGGCCCAGTAGTCCTCCTACATATCGTACACCTCTACATGTCACCACTTCGGCGCTAACACCCACCGTCAATATTGAATACATGCTAGGGCTGTCTCATACAGGACTGGTGTATTGGTATTAGCAGGGGTATTTTTACGACATGTCGGCGGGTCTTCTGGTAGATCGGTAAAGTCTGCCGTAATGAAATTCAAATCCTTAAACTGTTCCCTGCACCAGCGGGGATTTGAACCTGGGTCCGGTAGGACCGCAAGCCATCTCTCTACCGACTGGGAGTGAAGATACTCATACATGGTGAGGGAGGAAATGTTTCAAAACAGATGTCAGCAGATGATGCTACGCTGCTTCCCAATAGTGGACAAAATTTTTTTAGACTGGTTCAAAGCTCCATGAACATCTGAGTATCAAGGCCTCAAAGTATATGCATATATAAAGTAAAGTGGCTGGATGATGAAGGTCATTCACAGTAAGATGTACAATGAATGGAGGCAAACTGATGAATGAATTTAAGTACTGGTACTTTGGTGCACTGACAGAAAAGATAAGCAAATGTGTACTGGAAGTGGAGAGTAAAGAAGTCCAAGGAAGAAAAGTTATTGGTGCCATAAAGGCCCTCCATACAAAACAGAAGAATGAATACAGAAGCTGCAAGTGGACAGCATGATTGTGTATTTGTGGCAACATTAACATACGAGTGTCGGATTTTGGTAAGACGTATCAAGGAATATGAATTGAGATGGATGCATTAAAATCAGAAAAGAAATTACTGTGAAAGATAAGAAGAACATGTACAGTGCTGACTAGAGAGTACATAGAGAGGCTGTTCGGTTGGTATGACCACAATGAATGGCTATGAACACAGTGGTGCAAAGCAGTATACTGGAGTGAGTTGGAAGGTGGGTGGAAGTTTGGTTGGCAAAGAGGATGAATGTTTAAGTGTGGACTCCAGGTACTGGGTTTTAACAGAGTTGCCAAAAAGGTACCTCAATTGCATGATGTGTTATGACAAGTTGTGGTGCTCATACCTATTAACGTTGGTATATTAAAAAAAAAATCAAGATGACATTCCTTCTAGAAATATAAACCATTCAATTATTGATATATATATATATATTTTTTAATGCGAGGAAGAAAGAACCAAAGGCCATGAGCCCACAATAACAGTTCCCTCCAAGAGGAACACAAAATACATGAGAGAGCCAAATTCAAGATCCGATCATTTCGAGATGCCTGGACACACTGCGTTTGAAAGACTGGAGACCATAGGAAGCAGGGAATACAGACAGAGGGAGACAGTTCCAACATTGACCTGTTGCATAAATGAAGGACTCGGAGTAACCGTTAACTCTTGCATTAGAGAGTTGGACAGAAAAGGGATGAGAGTTTGCTGCTAGACGGGTGCTACACGCCTGTCGTAGAGGTGGAGGAATGCATGCAGACAGTTCAGAGGAACAGTGACCATTGAAGTAGCGATAGAAAAGAGATAAAGATGCAACAGTGCGGCAGAGAGACAGAGGTTGAAGCGAGTCAGTAAGTGGAGGAGAGTTAATGAGACGAAAAGCCTTTGACTTCACCCTATTGAGAAGAGCTGTATGTGCGGAGCCTCCCCACACATAAGAGTTGTACTCCACACAGGGGCAGATAAAACCCTGTATAGAGTCAACAACTGTGCACGGGTAAAGAAGGAATGGAGTCGGCTTAGCACACCTAATCTCTTGGAAGCAGATTTTACAAGAGATGTAATATGATCTTTCCAAGATAAGTCCCGAGTAAATGAAACCCCAAGCATGTTTAAAGATGATGCAGGATTAAGCTGAATATTATTAAACATTAGTGGGTATACCTGTGGAAGATTCTGTCAGGTTGACAGGTGTAAGAATCGAGTCTTAGATGGATTAAAAACAACCAGATTATTTTTACCCCAGTCAGAGATACGAGCCAAATCAGACATTAGGTGTGCCATAGCCTCATCCCTTGTTTGTTGAAGTAACTGCTGAGATGGGCATTGTGTGAACCAAATGGAAAGGTGAAGGGTGTCATCAGCGTATGTGTGGATAGGGTTAGATGTACAGCTTAGAAGGTCACTGATGAATAAAAGGAAGAGAGTTGGTGATTGGACAGAGCCCTGAGGAACACCGCTGTTGATAGATCTAGGAAAAGAATGATGGCCATCTACAACAGCAGCTATAGAACAACCAGAAAGGAAGCTAGCGATGAAGGCACAGATAGATGGATAGAAACCGTAAGAGGGCAGCTTGGAAATTAAAGATTTATGCCAGACTCGATCGAAAGCCTTTGAGATGTCAAGTGCAATGGCAAAGCTTTCACCAAAGTCCCGAAAGGAGGATGACCAGGAGTCTGAAAGGTAGGTGAGAAGACTGCCAGTGGAGCATCCCTGATGGAACCCGTACTGACGATCAGAAAGAAGACAGTGATAGGAAAGACGCCTTAAAATTTTTCTATTAAGAACTGACTCAAAAACTTTTGAAATACAGTATGTTAAAGCAACTGGACGATAGTTAGAGGGTTGGGAATGGTCACCCTTCTTTGGGACCGGCTGAATGAGAACAAACTTCCAGCAAAAAGCAAAGGTACATGTTGACAGACAAAGGCGAAAGAGTTCACCTAGGCAGGGCGTAAACACAGAAGCACAGTTCTTGAGAACATCAGAAGGGACTCCATCAGGTCCATATGCCTTGTTAGTACTGAGGCCAGTGATGGAAGAAAATACATCAGCTGAGGAAGTCAGAGGGGGGAAGTGATGGAGGAACAGCACCGGAATCGTCTAAGGTGGAATTAGAGGAGAAAGTTTGGGGAAAGAGATCTGTTTTTTTCAGTGGAAGACATAGCTACAGAACCATCAGATAGAAAAGAGGAGGGAAGGATGATAAGGTAGAGTTGTTAGAAAGGTTTTTGGAAAGGTGCCAGAAAGAGCGGGAAGAATTCGAGTTGGAGAGTTGAGAGCATTTAGTATGGATGAAATTATCTTTTGCAGAGCGAAGAACAGACTTAGCACGATTCCGGGCAGAAACGTAAAGACGATGTGATTCAGGGGTGAGTTGGCTCCGATACCTTTTGTAGGCCCTCTCCGTGTTGCAGACAGCATTAGAACAAGTGTGATTAAACCAAGGCTTTCTTGCGTTAGACAATGGATACGAGAAAGGAATGTAAGCTTCCATGCCCGAAAGAATAACCTCCATAATGCATAGGGCACTCAGATGGCTCCCAGCCATGGAAGCAATAATCATTCCAGGGAAAATCAAAGAAGTACTGCCTGAGGGCCTCCCAATCCGCAGCTCCAAAGTGCCACAGATGACGTTTCTTTGGAGGGTCCACAGGCTGTACCGGAGTGATAAGACAGGTTAAGGTGATAAGGTTGTGATCAGAGGAGCCCAACGGAGAGAAAAGATTAACATTGTAAGCAGAAGGATTACTTGTAAGGAAGAGGTCAAGCATGTTGGAGCTCTCTCCAAGGCAGTCTGGGATACGCGTAGGGTGCTGTACAAGCTGCTCTAGGTCATTAAGGATAGAAAAGATGTAGGCTTGTTCGCCAGGTGGATCCGTGAAAGGAGCGGAGAGCCAAAGGTGGTGGTGAACACTGAAATCTCCTAGAATGGAGATTTCAGAGAATGGAGAAATGGATAGAATGTGTTCCATCGTGGAAGTAAGATAGTCGAAGAATTTTTGATAGTCAGTAGAATTAGGGGATAAGTAAACAGCACAGATATATTTAGTCAGAGAATGACAGGAAAGCCGAAGCCAGAGTGTAGGAATTCAGAAGAATCGAGTTCTGGAACACGTGAGCAAGATAAGTCGTTGCGTATATACACACAACATCCACCTTTGGCTTTGATGTGAGTATGGAGAAAGTAGGAGGATACAGAAAAGGGTTTGCTGTCAGTTGCCTCAGACAGCTGAGTCTCAGTGAGAAAGAGAAGGTGAGGTTTAGAGGAAGAGGTGGTGCTCAACAGAGCAAAAGTTAGAGGAAAGGCCGCGAATGTTGCAGAAATGAAGAAGTGAGTCAGACAGTGGCTCCAGGCAGCTCAAGTCGTCACCGGGAGAGGGGCTGAAGGTGGGGGCATTTATGGTCCCCCCCTCCTTGGGACTCTGAGGCTGAGTGTTGAGTAGTCATGATTTTTTTTTGAATTTTGGAAAAGGAAGTGTAGTGTGTACTGTGCATGTAGTTAGGTGTAGATAGTTAGAGAAATTTGTATTGGTGAGCATGCTGGCCTACTCTCTGTGTTACTGAGACACTGAAAAAGTTCAGCAAAGGGGGATGGTCAGGAACTAGTCCTGAGGGCTGATGAAACGGGAGCTCCAGCTCTCCCTGTCAACAGTTTTCCATCCACCTCGGGAGTACTGCCCTGTTCGACTGGTGCTTCAGTCTACTCCTCCTAAATTACAAGTAAAGCATATTTTTCACCACCATGACAATGAGCTGAGTCACTAAAACATCAAGGAACTTTTGTTAAATAATTATTCTTGGTACTGAGCAGCCCTAACACTCCTTAAAATTCCAAGGAAAAAAGGGGGGGGGGGTGAGCATCAAACTGTTTACAACTTTTCTGAAAAAAAGACACTAACCTGTACGAGTCCTCTCTGACAAACCCACTGCCACACTCGCCACACTTGAAATTGCGATAACACGATGGTCGGCCAGCCCTCCTACCACCAGCCCCAGCCAGCACCAGCCCAGTGCCACCTCGTCCTCGCATCCCTCCGCTGCCACCACTGCCACCCCCACGTTTGCGCCCAAACACCTCACATCCATGCTTATTTCGAACATGGTACCGCAAGTTGCCTGTCAAATACAGTAAATAAAGTAAATAAAATGCAATAACATTGGTCTTACTCATACTCTATGCACTATATTAATATCACCAAGACCTTTTTTTCCATAATGGGGTAAGTTCCATTACTATGCCTGATTAATTTCTTCATTATCACCATCCTGACTTTTTTTTTTTTTTTTTTTCCCCCAGTTAGGTAGGATCTGCATTTTTTTTTTTTTTTTTTTTTTTTTCCCCTCAGTGAGGTAGAGTCCAAAATAAAATTTAATTATCATCAACATCCTAACCTTTCTTCCCACCTAAAGATGAGGTAAGAATTTTTTTATTACATTACAGATCAATTTTTACAGTCATTTTATTAACCCTTTGAGGTTCTGGCGATGCTATTTTGGCGCCATTTCAAATCCAACATCAGAGATTCTGCTGACGAATTTGTTCATCATTTTAAGATACTTTTGTGAAATATTTACCATAAATCGTGTTTACGCATCATAACAAAGACACTCCGGGATGATGTCACAGAATGCTTGCTCTGTACGTGGCAGATACTGCGCAGCTGGTATGACTCAATGTCTTTGTTATTTTATTACTTTATTCTTGGTAAATATTTTTCTACGGCAGGGTATAAAATTTTTGGTTTTTGCAAATCTTCAATTCATCATTTTGACTTTATATTCTTTATTTTCCTTTTTTGAACATATTACAATAAAGTACAAATATTCAGCTTTGAAACGACACCAAAATCAGCAATCTGTCATGAAAAAAAATGTACTTACACTGACCAATCAAAGAAAAAGATCGCGAAGCAAATATGCGGCCAAGAATCATAAAAAATTGTGCATCTTTTTCCTTTTGCTGCACCATGCAATAAAATGCAGAAATAACCATAACATAGATATCACTGAAAATGTAATTTATTGAATTTATTGTAGTTTTGCATGGTTTACACCAGATTCATATATCTTCATTACTATTTTTCTGCCAAATATTTATCTACGGCAATGTACAGTATAACATTTTTGGTTTTCACCAAACTTCAATGCATCATTTTAACTTTTTATTTTCTTTTTCCTTTCTTGAATATACAGCCAGCTCTCAATGTGCGATCAGAGAGTGCGAACCTCACATAACACAGAAGGCAATTTCTGAGGCCCAGAAATGGTCAAATCGTGAAAATGACAGATATAATGCGGGTGAAAAAATCTGCCCATTTTTTCAAAAACCATACTATGCTGCGATGATACGGATTACATGGCCGAGGCCACAAATTATGGTTTAAATAGTCATCATCATCATCATCATCATCATCATCATCCAGACCTCCTTTCCCAACCTAAGGCAGGGTGAGGAGTAGCAATATCCAGACAACACAAACTTGCCCAATCCAAATAGGCCACACTTCCATTCACTCATCATTCAAGCCCCCGGAATCCTAGCTCTACCGGATATGCCAAAAAACATTCACCACATTCTGCAGCTTCATACAAACATATCCGGTTGAGTCTGTCCGGAAGCTGCCATGCTCACAAGGGGTGCCAAAATCCCTGATCATGCATTTCTCCTCACAACATTCATCCAGTCAGCTCGATCTCTTGTCAGTTCCCTAGCCTCACCGACTTCCAAACCTCTCTTCCTCAAACACTCATCCACCATATCTCTCCACCTTCACCTTGGCCTACCTCACCTCCTCCCTCCTTCGAATTCGCTCAGGTAAACTTTTTTCACCACTCTGTTGTTATCCATTCTTTCCACACAACCATACCATCTCAGGACACTCTCTTTGATTCTGGTGTCCACCAACTTCCTCACTCCACGCCTTTCACGAATCACACTATTTCGTATCCTATCCACCCTCTGTACTCCATGTACATTCCTCAACAGTCCCATCTTCACTGCTCTGACTCTTGACTTTTCATTTTCATGCCACACCAAAGTCTCGCACCCATGTTAGATTTGGCACTAATACTCCCTCATGTAAGCCTCGTGCAGCTGCAACACTGAAGCCTCTGTTGCTTGTCAAGGTCTTCATTTTGTGGTAGGTCTCCATATTATAATTGCAAATCATAATAGATAGATAGATAAATAGATAGATAGAGAGACAGATAGAAGCAGGAAGTCAAATGATGAGAAGGTGTTGTGTCTGCGAGAATCGAGCAGTGCTAAGCATGTTTACACACTCTTAACACTGAGGAAAGCTGACGACAGCGGCCAGTAAGGAGATGATGCAGTTAGCTGTCAGCAGTCCTCTCGTGAACAAAGATCCACGAGGAACACACGTGACACACCCCTGCTACACCAGATTTTAGGAAAGAGAGTAGAAGGAGACAAGCGACCCTAGAGAGAGGTCGAGACGGAGATTAGCCTTAGAACAGAAAGAGAGAGAGATAGCGAGACAGGGAGGTAGCTACCCGGGACTTATACTCTTCCCATAGAGAGACCTGTTTAATATTTCCAAGACAAATAAAAATAGTCCCATACTATTCTTTACCTCTCCCGTCACTACATGACATCTGGTGGGAAACTACTACAAGATATAAAAGCCGCTCGACCACAAGTCTAAAATATACTTCTCTACAAGTAACTACAAAGTCTTTATGACATTTGGTGGCAGCGAACGTATACGAACCTCGTCTACGAATCAACATTAAATTACTACAAAATATCAAGATTGAAAACAACCAACAACATCAGCTCCTGACAGTATTCTCTCCATCCAGCCCCCTCCGTCTCCCAGATCATTACGCTGATGCAGAGGTCACGAGATCACTCGACGCCTTGCAAGTAGCTTAACGACAAACCAGCAAATCTGCGGACATCGTCTCCGAATTAAAAAGCAAATTTCTACAAAAGCAACCGAGACTACAAGATTAGCTTCAGTTCTACATTGAATCCTACAAAATACAGTCTACAGTGCAAATAGTCTACAAAGTCTACAGCCATCTACAATCAACTACAATTAACAACTCTACGTCGTCTGTATAATCTTCTACACGCACCTACAAGTAGCGGCAGTCTTCATCCCACAACGAGTAAATCACTAGAGAAAAGGACCGAGAAAACCTCCACATAGAAAAACGGAACAAACAAACGAAGAGTGAGACACGACTCACAACTCATCTTACTCACTCGTCTTCACTCAAGTTACTCATCGCTACTCATTCACTCACCACAGCTACCAGTGTGGGAAGCCGACGTCACCATGTGCTGAGATGACATCACAACGCGAGTCTGCCATGCCAAGCAACGTGTGACTGACACCAGGCTCTTCTCACCCACTACTCATTACTCATTATTCACATAGCTCCTACTCAGCAAGCAATTTATTGCGCTCCGATAAGCTACATCGTGCTAGGACATATGATGAATTTAAAACTGAATTTCTGAAGAAATTTTCTGGAGGTATGAACTTCTTGCCAGGTATAATTCCAGAATTACATAAAATTGTAGATCTTGTAAGGGAGCACACTACAAACCATGTGCTCAGTGAAATAACTGCTGATGTCTCCACAATCAAGAGAACCCTATTAGCTACTCTGGAGAATTCTAAATGGATAACAGATGATGGAAAGATGTCCCCAGACCTCATCGTGGACATCATTGGTTATGTAGCTGCCTTGTGTAAATTACCTGATAGAACCCTTAAGATCGCCAAAACAATCGCGTACACCCCAGGAATGTGCTTACTAGACTTAATGAACGAGGTAGAGATGCAGTGCAGTAAAGCAGGTGTGGTCGACACACATGCACATTCTGGTAGAATCAGGGTACCTGAGACAGTATCAGCTGTGAAAACATCTACACCGACCCCAAACAGAGAACAAAATCGATCGCGACCAGAAATGAGGCAGCCCAAACAAACAAAGACGCCTAGACCTCGTTTCCCACACGCCTTCCTACAGGCAGTTTCATAAGTTTCGCGCAGCCCGAGCAGGTCTCACGCCATAAACAATACTTTTTATGGGAAATCACCTCGTAGGGTCACAGTCAAGGGATAGGTCCATTCTGTGTCATTATTGTGCAAAACCAGGACACACAAGGTATGAATGCTTTATCAAGGCAAAAAGAGGATAATCAAAAGACACAAGGATTTGGTCCTTACTGTAGGCATCATAGATACCAAGGGCACTGGACTAGTGATTGCAAAACAGTAGAAAAATTGTGTCTATGTTCAAATCGGGGAAGACCAAGTCATGACAAAAAACGAACAAACGTAAAGAAGAACAAGGTTAAACTTCACATAGGAGGCATGTTGGGAAATGAGTGTATCTTGATACCAGCTGTATGTGAGGATCAAAGCGTTTCCTTATTTTTAGATACAGGCTCTCCAGTGAACTTAATAACACATGAAGAACTAAACAGAATTCTTAAAAATAAAAAGAAAGTAACTTTTCTGGATGAAGCTGATTTAGAATTATACACAGTAGATGGTCAAGAGATTACAGTAAAAGGTATGATAAGATTAAATCTCAGTTTCACAGAAACTACAAGACCATTCTCTGCATTGTTCTATATCGTTGAAAACTTAGCAATTAAAGCTCATATGTTACTGGGCTTAAGATCCATGAGAACTGAGAACATAACTATACTCCCACAAATGAATGGAATAGACTTTGATAATGAATTCATAGAGGAAATACTTTCAGAGCCCTCACCAATTGGTAGAACAGAGCCAAAAAATTGGTAATATTAAAGGCTTAAACAAACATACACAAACAGATGAGTGTATAAATCCACTTACACCAACAACCCCATCCTCCAGAATTAGTGACCCATATATCAGTTCTTATTTATCAATTTTTCCTGCCCATCTCTCTAATGATTTGGTTATACCTCCTAATTCATTCATTAAGGTTACCTTAAAGAGAATATTACTGAATAGTACTGTTCTTGTCTTAGAAGAATTTTGTAAAGTAAAGGGATTGTCAGTAGATAACGCATTATGTCATACGAACGACGAAGGGACTAACTCAGATATTCATTATTAATCACATGAATGGGGAAGTTCAGTTGAAGAAGGGAACTTGCATAGTTAATATTGAAAAATGTTTAGCCCCTGTGAAAGAAATAAATATTGGTGGAGTAACAAGTGAGATAAAATCTACGGATAGAGAAAGAATAAAAGAGAATTTAATTCACTCAGGTGAATTTGTGAAGAAAATGATTTGTTAACCCTGCTGGAAACACACAGGGACACCGTAGCATTGCCTGGAGAACAATTAGGTGTACTAACTTGATTAATCACATGATTAATGTGCACCCAGAAACACCACCAATTTTTATTTACGCAGCTTATCGCATACCACACTCCCAACGTACACTTGCAAATCAGTATGTCGATGAAATGTTAAAGCTTGGAATTATTGAGCCTTCAGTTTCTCCGTGAACGCTCCCTTTCTTTGTGCCCAAGAGAAATGGAGAAATCGTGCGGTAGTAGATTACCGTAAACTAAATAATCACACAATCCCAGACAGATTTCCATGCCATTGTTAAGTGATGTTCTACAGAATATTGGTCCTGAGAATACTGTAATATATTCTCGACCATCGATCTCCTAAACGGATACTATCAGATTCCGGTATCTCAGGAGTCAACGTAAATACACTGCCTTTTCAACAAACAGAGGCCATTATCAATATACAAGAATGCCAATGGACTGAGGACAGCCTTACGTTCAGCGTGTTATGAATTACGTATTGTCGAATTTAGGACAAGGAATATTTGTTTATCTTGTGATATTATTATCGCAACGAAGAATATTAAGGATCATCTCAGGAAATTAGACTTACTCTTACAAAAGCTTAGTGATGCTGGATTAAAATTAAACTTTCTAAATGCAAATTTTTGCTTTAAGGAAATAAATTTCTTAGGCCACAAATTAAGCTCTGATGGTATTCACACCACTGATGACAAAATACAGGCAGTGAGAGATTTTCCTGAACCCACTACGCATTGACGAAGTTAGACAATTTTTAGGTCTGGCTGGGTACTATAGGTCCTTCGTACCACAGTTCTCTCATATAGCCTTCCCTCTATTCCAACTACTCAAAAAAGATGCTGTATTCCAATGGGAAGAAGAACAAAAAGGGCATTTAAAAAATTAAACTAACAAATGCACCTTGTTTAGCATATCAATTACAGAAATCATTTCTTATTTGTACAGACGCATCAGTTAAAGGATTAGGGGCTGTACTGATGCAGAAAGATAAAAGGAAAGAATCAACCAATTGCATTTGCCAGCAGACAAACAAGAGGTGCGGAGAAAAATTATAGCACTACAGACTTAGAGGCACTTGCAGTGATTTTTGCATTACAAAAGTTTCGAGATTTGGTATATGGTCTGAAATCCACTTATTCACCGACCATAAACCACTGGTGGGTATGTTTAAAGAAAAACTCCTTTCTGGGAGGAGAGCAAGATGGAAATGTACAGTTGAAAACTACAATGTACAAATACATTATATACAAGGTAAAATGAATATAGTAGCTGATGCATTATCTAGGAACCCGAACACAATTCAATGCTGACATTAGATCTCAAAGGAAATATCCCAAACCAAGAGGATATCGCAAAGGCACAAAGACTTGACCCAGTATGGTCAAAAGTAATATACAAGTTAGAAAGTGGAGATGACATACAATTACCCAAACTTCATGTCCCACTTGAACAATTCACAATGGTCAATAATACATTATACAAAATTAACTCTAAACAACCAAAACGCCAAAGAAATACTAACCAGTTGGTAGTACCTAATGACATGATACCCCAAGTATTACGAATGATACACGACAGCCCACATGCAGGACACCCTGGAAAGGATAAGACATTCAACCAAGCCCAGCTATTATATTACTGGCCTTCATTACGAAGAGATATAAACAATCATATAGACAGATGCGAATCATGTGCAGAACACAAAGGATACCCAATCACACCTGCACCGATGGGTAGTGCAGTACCACATCAACCATGGGACGTTGTCGCTGTTGATTTACTCAAGATGCCATTATCATACAATAATAACCTATACTTATTAGTAGCAACAGATCATTTTTCCCGTTATGTCATTTTAGCTCCAATTAAAGATAAGACAGCAGAGACAGTAGCAAAGGCAATAACAGATAATGTAATATGTGCGCTTTACTACCCCAAAGGTATTAATAAGTGATAATGGAGGAGAATTTAATTCTGAGATCTTACAAGAAATATGTAAACAATACAATATCAAAAGGTTAACGTTTTTGGCCTATCACCCAGCATCGAATGGGTTGGTAGAGAGACAAAATAAAAAGGTATTAGATGTGCTACGACACATTCTCAGTGAAAATTATGCAAGCTGGGATGATTGGATTCCCCGAGTAGAGGCCTCCATTAATGGGTCTATAAATAAATCCATTGGTGACACACCACATTTCATTATATATGGCACAGATAAAAAATTACCATATGAGCTCCTAGAAGGTGACAGCATGCCTATATACAATTACGATGATTACTCTAAACTCCGTTTACGTGAATTCCAGGACATTCACAAAAGAGTGAAAAAACAATTAACGATGTCCAAGGAAGAAATGACGGAGGCATTTAACAAGAAGGCAAAAGATTCACCTATCAGCTTAGGAGACACTGTTTACGGAGTCATTCATACGAGAGACAATAAATTATCCCCTAAATTTGAGGGCCCATACAGAGTAATTAACATACAAGCAAAGTTTTAATTAGGTCACTTTCAAGTGGCGAGGAAAAACAAGTTCATATTGACCATTTAAAATGAGTTTCAAGGGAATTATCACATAATTATTCAGCCTCGGATACAACCGAACAGGTGAACGTACCTCAAGAAACCAAGCAAGAACACAACAATGATTACAAAAAGAAATTAAGGTCATATACCAAACAATCGAACATAGGTGCAACTATTCCAATGAAATCTGCAGTACATCATTTACGAGAATTAAATATCAATTTAAACTCGTTCTATAAATGAAATAACAGCCAACCGTAACGCACATCATCACTATCATCAACCACAGCTTTATAGGGAATTAATAGATTTTTTTTTTCGGTAGGTTACGATGAAGGGACTTATGCTATGGATTCTCCTATACATAGTAAGAGTATATGCGCACCTAGACCCCAAGCATATAGTACGACAAGGATGCCTCATAGCTCCAACGGCACGACTACAATCGTCAAGGACGTCATGAGTACTGAAATAAGTCTAGATTACTTGTATGACTTACCTACTTATGTAGAAAGACTTGCGACGCCGATGCGAACTCTGGACTTCAAGATAGGGAATTATGTTTCACAAGCACATTACACCAAGGAAGTGGATGAAATGGTGAAGTTAGCGAAATGGAAACTAGAACAGGCGAAGTCAACTATTACTCGTCATGATCCAAGATCTCCCATCTTATGGAGACGGAGGTACTGAGCGACAGGAACAATATCACACGTACTCGCCAAAAGCGCGGTTTGTTCGATCTGGCACAGTTCTTGGGAACATCTTTGGATTGGCTACAGAGGATGACCTTAAAGAAATAAACAACAAATTTAATAAGATAGCTCAGGTACTAACATACCAAGATAAATTCATCACAGGACAGAACTTCGGCAATGAAGACAATTGTGAAAAATCTGAAAACAAGCAGAAAACGTAGCTCGAGAGTGTAGATAAAATAAATGACTTAGAGACAGCGTTACTCTTTTCAGCACTTCTCCATCATCACAGAACATATTGACACGATTCTACTACAATTAGAGAACACTAGAGATCATTTCAGGGCACTTATGCAAGGAATTTCGAATGCTGGTGATGGCAAGATCACAAATGACTTACTCCCAGTTCATGAGCTACGTCAGATAGTTAGTCAAGGCATACATAAACATAAATTGAAGCCATTGTTCCGCAGTAGAATTTATGCAATATTACCCATACTTAGAAGCAACACTAACACCAACATCAGTGATAGTTCATGTACCATTCATCACGGAAGACCTGTTCACAGTATACCAAATACACCCCTTCCCCTATAGAAACAACAACACTTTGGTCATCATCAACATCAACACAGCCACCGAACTCATCATGGTCTCCAAGAGGCGAGACACTGTCACTTTTGCAAGTGAGTCAGCGATTGAAAGCGAAAGTGCCGCACATCCTTACACGCTGTTCATCTTTGTCCTGCGTACATTTTCCACGTTCAGCCTACTGATACGGTCCCTTGTGAAATGGCTATCATCAGCAATAACAATATTCATCATCATTGAAACTTCACTTTTGCTCCAGATAAACTTGTACACCATCAACGCATTGGACACTTCATGAAGTTTTTATTTCCCTCATAACACATCAGTTTACATTGTCTGTCCAGATATACCACCATCTCATACATCAGCCTCAGGATTATACATAGCACCAGACTACTGTGCGGTATTTACACCATCCATGTCTACTTTTTCCACCATCAATCACTACGCCATTATCAACCATACACACAAACATTTCCACCACGGCCTAATATGAACTTAAACATGAGCACAAGTATTAAATGACTTCACCTAAGTCTGAAACTATGCAGCTGATCAATGAAACAATGAAGCCCTGGGAAGATTTGAGTTTGAGTATGTTCAACCCATATTATGTGTATAGCCAAGCACCTTCTGTCTTTATAATCATCTGCATTGTAGTTGCAGTATTGCTGTGGCAATGCACAGAATGCATGCAAGAATTGCTAATTTGGTGTCATTGTTTTGTGGGGTGAAATTTAACATCACAGTTAACCACCCTGAATGAAGTGTATATATTTTGTATATAGTATTAATTATATATATATAAAAAAAAATTAAAAAAAAAAAATAATAATAATAATACAAAGAAGAATGACCCATATATGACAGACCAGTACCATTATCTTTGAATGAAATATTAATAACTCTTACAATAATCTTAATTTTAAACTATTTTTATTCTTGCATGTATGCATTTCACTATAATATCCCAAGTACATACTGTATTACAGTTAAATAATTTACTTTAATGCATTTATTCAAATATGTATACAACTTATTTAAAATGTAATATTACTGAATAATCACTATTTACTATGAATAATATATGTATACAATATTCATACAATTATGTTACTTTACAATATTATGTATTTCACTTAATTAGCTTATAAGTTCATTATAATGTGTATGTAGTATGTATTAATATGTTATAACTATTAAATGTCGATGGTACGCCATTTTTGCGCAGCCGAGCAATGTGGTAGGTCTCCATATTATAATTGCAAATCATAATAGATAGATAGATAAATAGATAGATAGAGAGACAGATAGAAGCAGGAAGTCAAATGATGAGAAGGTGTTGTGTCTGCGAGAATCGAGCAGTGCTAAGCATGTTTACACACTCTTAACACTGAGGAAAGCTGATGACAGCGGCCAGTAAGGAGATGATGCAGTTAGCTGTCAGCAGTCCTCTTGTGAACAAAGATCCACGAGGAACACACGTGACACACCCCTGCTACACCAGATTTTAGGAAAGAGAGAGTAGAAGGAGACAAGCGACCCTAGAGAGAGGTCGAGACGGAGATTAGCCTTAGAACAGAAAGAGAGAGAGATAGCGAGACAGGGAGGTAGCTACCCGGGACTTATACTCTTCCCATAGAGAGACCTGTTTAATATTTCCAAGACAAATAAAAATAGTCCCATACTATTCTTTACCTCTCCCGTCACTACATGACATCTGGTGGGGAAACTACTACAAGATATAAAAGCCGCTCGACCACAAGTCTAAAATATACTTCTCTACAAGTAACTCTACTTTCAACTTCTTTTGCACATTTTCCTCTCTTTTCTATCACTGTACCCAAGTATTTGAATTCTCTCACCAATTCCAGTCTCTCTCAATTCACTGTGACATCATACTGGGAGTCACCTTCTCTCTCAATAGTCATTATGCAAAAAAATTGGTCATAACACAGTGGGAACAGACATAATGCAGGCAGTGATAGTCATAGCACTGGTTGGATCAGCCAATGACGTATGGCTGTCATGTGTCTGTGCAGGGTGTCATCACGGTCCACTGAGCATTCCTGCCCCACTTGAGTCTATCCTCTTCCCATGCTCTGGCTCCACACGTGGTATGTGTTATCTTTGCTCTTATTTTTGGCCACCTGGAGACCAGTAGGAGTCCTGCTCGGCCTCGGAACCCCACTCATCCTCCCCTCAGCAAGCCCACAACCTCTTCAATTCAAGGTGAGGAATCCTCCAGTGTTTGTATATAAGGAAGTCACTATTAGGTAGGTAAATGTCCTGGGAAAAATCCCTAAAAACTGCCCCAAAAGGTGAACTTGGGGCTGGCTTGGGTAACATGAAACCCTTAACATGTAAACATATGGCCCTATAACGAGAAAATCTCATAAAGTGGGACCTTCTGGGGACAATATTCACGTGTTATGTGAAAGCTCACTGTACTACGATAAAGTACATTTTGGTGGCCTCAGTGTGACACCAAAACCAGCATTCTATCATAAGAAATTATTTAAACTGACCAATCAAAGAAAAAGATAGCAAAAAGAATACTGTATGCAGCCAAGAATTGTAAAAAATTGTACGTCTTTTTCCTTTCACTTGACCGAGCAATAAAATGCAGAACTTACCATAATCTGTATATCATTGCAAAAGTAATTTATTTTAGTTTTGCACGGTTTAAACTAGATTTATAAATTATTTATTTATTTATTTTTGCTGAATCTTTTTCTACAGCAATGTATAAAACTTTTGGTTTTTGGCTAACTTCAACTTGTCATTTTGACATTCTATTTTTTTTTTTTTTTCCTTTTTTGAACATACTACGACAAAGTACAACTATTCAGGTTTAAAATGACACCAAAACCAACATTCTGTCATGAAAAGTGTATATACACAGAGTGATCAAAGAAAAATATCGCAGCATGAAGATGTGGGTCAGCATGAGAGCGGCTGACTCAAGCACAGACATAACCCACCCGGCTCAGAAACCTGATAAGGTGCATATGCTACAATCACTGCCACTTTCACCTTCTCAAACATGAACTTTACATACATATATCTCAAGCTGACACATTTGTAATCTCTCATTCCACTCTCCCACACTTCATTCATCAACAAAGCAACTCCATTGCACCTTCCTTGCCTATTCATGCCCAACCTTACACACTTTACACCTTCCCACTCCTCCATTTCACACCCTTTCATTTTTGTTTCACACAATGCCATCTATCTACTTCATAATGAAATATGGATATGATAACTCTGCTACTTAGTACGAGTACTGTATTGCATGCCCACTCGTGAATCAGGGACGAAGGTTTGCCTACAACTCCAGTGCATCTGCTTCTCACTTAGGGAATGTGTCACTTTTTTCCTTGACTTACAATATCAGTGAGAATCACCTATGGGCAGAGGCATACCACATCTCTCTCAGCTTGAGAATATTAACCAGCATCAGTAAAGTGTAGAACACAACAGGTGAAAATGTAGGCAAATTTTGTCACTGACTGTACCTTTTACAACACAGAAAAGAGGGTGGGAAGACAAGACTTGGTGAATTATTACAGCATGTAAAGAAGCCAAGAGATAATATAAGGAGCTGCTTTTCTCCACTGACCTGTTGTTTTACACGTGAAGGAGCAATAGCGACATTGGAAGGGCTTCTCCTGGGAGTGAATGAGCATGTGTTGTCTCAGGCCAGTGTTGCTGGTACTCACATGCTCACATAACTCACACTGCAGCAATACATCTGGACAAAACACAACAAAGTCAGAACACAACACACTCTGCAGCAACACATCTGGACAAACCACAACAGAGTAATTGACACTACAGCATCACATCTGTACAAAACACAATATAGTAACTTACACTGCAGCACCACATTTGGATGAAATACAATTAAGTAGCTCATATTGCAACAATATATCTATACAAAACACAAGAATGTAATTCACACTGAGCAACACATCTGTACAAAACACTATAAAGTCAGATTTTTGGTTCATGACTGAGGGGTTACAATAAAAATACTCATTTCTAACATCAAAATAATTTCATAAGGAAACAACTTGAAATTAGTACAGTAAAACCTTGATATAACGGATTTCAACAGACCAGAATTCACTTTTATCGAAATCGAGGAGTTACCGGACTAAATTCTTACATATCGGAAAAAGTCGATAAAGCCAAAAGCAGTCCAGACTGCCTGACCACTTCAGCTATGTTCACCAGAATAAGATAAATAAAAAACATGTTTATCAGTGTACAGTACAGCATTCATCCAACCATCATCTAATCCAGTGTTGCTGCATGAGAAGCATAGAGGCCTGAGGCTAGGCAAGTTGGTCCTGACATTCAAGATGAGAGTGAACAGCCTCACTCATCTGTAAGTGGCATTACATGAGCAATAAACCCCAACCATCCCTTGGATACAAACCTGCACAGGCTCAATCCGATTTGAGTGCCTTAACTGCCCACTAAACCACCAGGTGCCATAATTTGGTCATATGGTTACCACCCAGCCTAGTAAATAGTTTCCTGGTGTACAGGAAACCATTTGGCTTGTCACTCAGTGCAGAGTCACCCATAGACAGAAGGAAGAGGAAAGAATGAAGGAAGGAAAGAAAGACAGAAGATGAAGGAAGGAAGAGAGGAAAGGGCAGGCGCCCAAGAGCAACACCACATTGAGTGGGTGGATGGTGAGTACCATTAACCACACTACAGTACAGTATCAATATAAATATCATACCATTTGATTATTGTAGTGAATGTATAATACAGTACAGTACTGCAATGATGGTGAAAACAGTTTAAAAACCATTGGTGCAATCAGGACTAATGTCTGATATACAGGTACTAGGAAAAGTCCGGGTTAGTAGGGGGAAGCCCGGATGTCGCTTTTATAGATATTTCACTTTTTTCGGAATGGCTTGGGCCCCAGTTAGTCTGTTATAGTGAGATTTTACAGTACTAACTTTATCACTGTCAATAGCATCACATAACACCACAAGTATATACAATAAACTCTCAATTATCCAGCGTAATTCAGCCAAGCCCTACGCCAAATAATGTGAAATGCTGGATATTGCACAGTACACCCCATCGGCTCAATATTCAGCATCAAGCTGGGCATTGCATAACTATCCATCTTGACCCTATATCCTACAAATTTTCCCATGAAAACTACGCATAAAAGACAATAAAGTAATGATACAACACAGTAATACAGTAGAGTAAACTTCTCAATCATCTGTCATCACAATATCAGGTCCAATGCAATATCTGGTGCTGCTGTTTCGACTCTATTAAAGCAACATCCGGCAAAATTATGCAATACCCACCGCCAAAATGGGACATAACCGGCAGTTCTGTGTAATAACCAGCATCGAGGTTTATGAACCAGCTTGTAAACGGTAACCAACCAGTGCTGTATTACTGTATTGTATCATTACTTTATCGTATTTTATACTTAATTTTTATCCTTTATTCATGAGAAAGCATTTAGGATAGAAGGACGAGACAGATAGTATCGCAATATCCAGTTCAACACCGAATATTGAGCCCATGGTGGGTGCCATGCAATATCCAGATTTCATGTTATTCAGAGCAGGGCTTGGCTGAATTACACTGGATAATTGAGAGTTTACTGTAATACGGTGCCGGCTGGCTACCATTTATGAGCTGACTGGTACACCTCGATGCTAGATATTGCACAGAACTGCCAGTTATTTTCTGCTGTCGCAGCGGATACTGCATAATTTCACTGAATATTGCTTCAATAAAGCCGAGTCAGCATCGCCGAATTCTGTACTGGGCCAGATATTGCAACGATGGATAATCGAGAGTGTGCTGTCTAGCAGAGCTGGGAACTTCCGGAAAACGCAAATTCCGTAATTGTGAAAGTGTGACTTCATTTGCAGTTTTGTGCTTGTGGAACCACTTCCGCAAATGCAAATCTGCCCGCAAACATCTACATGGCCTAGCCCGGCAGGAGGTTTCTGAGAGAGTTCCCGACTCGCCAGTGCCAGCCACCACTCCCACACTGTTGATATATGTACGATAAATATTGCATATATATGATAAATTCACCTTCAGTATGATGTACAACAGCATTTTTCATTATCATACATTTTGTATGATAATTTTACGATTCCATCAAAAAGAGAGAGAGAGAGAGAGAGAAAGAGAGAAATGCTGAAGATCAGATTCATCTCTTTTTTTATATTTACTGGCTTCATACCAAGCTCTCAGGAAAGGCATGAAAATGGGTTTAAGCCAAGAGGGGGCAATGTTCATACTCGCGATTAAATAATAACGCATAACATCGTCATACCAAGTCATATTCTACTTTACACTGGAGGGTTCCTATTATCTTAATGATATACAGTATGTGCTTTCTGGGGAGAGGGTAAGAAATAATCAAAGGATAAAAGCCAGCAAAGATGTTTCTTCCTCCAAGAAAAATATAAAGCCTAAGTCAAGATCAATTTATTTTATGGATTCTCAGATGTTTATAATGTGTGCTACTGATGTAAACTACATCGATACTAGAAAGACTTGTTTAGCATACAAGCCAAAAACAAGAAGAAAAGTGCAAAGATGTGCTATGAAGCCTCCCAGTCCACTTTCAATACGACCTTTAGTCTAAATTTCAAATTTGTAGTCTAAATTTCAAATCTGTCAGACTTATGGCATTGCCAGTGCCAGTATTTCAATAGCAACAAAATTCATTATGTATATAAATAATTTTTTTTTTTTTTTTTTTTTATAACAGAACAAAGGAAGGAAAAGCGAATAAAAAAAATAAAAAAATCCATACACCAGATTACTGGCATCCTCCATTCATAAAATATCCGTAACAGTTGGACTTGAACAGCTGTAAGTTGAAGTTTGGGGGGAAACAACTCTGGGGAAGCGAGTTCCAGAGAGATGCAGTTCGGGGAATAAAAGAATTCTGACGGGCAGAAGTTCTGCAATATGGCTGAGTGACATTCCAGTCATGAGTGCTACCAGATGCCAAATAAGGGAAGATTAAATAAGAAACATACAAAATGAAACTGAACACAATTATACCAATTTCCTTACCAGACAACCATCTTTCCCCATGCAGTATCAATACAGATAGATAGATAGACAAGTAGATAGATAGACAGGTATACCATAGGCTGGACTTATCTCAGTTGTTGGAGGAGTCTGACTGTGACCAAGGAGTGACGACTGAGGAGCTTAGAGCTAAGGAACAGAGGTGGACTAGTGTGTCAACTTGTCAAGTGTAAGCTGTAATAATTTAATTCATTTATATACAACAAACAGTGAAGGATTTACCCTTGTTTTGTAGTAAAAACAGTCTATTATACTAACAAGTGATATATATATTTTAGTTTTACTATACAGTAACTATAATTTTATATATCCCCTTCATAACTTTAGACAATTTCCAAACTTCATAAAGTCATCTGTTGTTGGTCAGAATAGAGTAAACAGAGATACAGTTGTAGTGGATGAGTAACTAGAGATGATTTTTAACCCCTTGATTATGAAAAATATCATCCTAATCTTAATACAAGATGCAGTGCCAAAACTCATTCCCGGCAATGATTTTAGTGCTGACATATAAACACAACAGGATATTTAGTCAACAATGTCACATATCAAATTTGGAGTAAATCAGATGAAAATTGATTATTTCATGCCCATTTGATATTTTAGGCCCAACCCACCTGACACTGACCCCCCTGATGTAATGAGGCATGTTATTGGATGCAGATTTGAAAGATGCACTTTTAGGTTTTGGTTTCATGTCAATATGACGAATTCGAAAGGAGTTACGACAAAAAAATGTTTTCTTTCCTCTCATTAACCTCTAAACCACAGGGTTGTTTTTGCCTGACTTGTGTGTCTCGCGGGCATATTCGCGCTCCAACAGACTCTAAAAATATTTGCCAAAAATCAGTTATTAGTCCTAGAATATTATAATTACATATGCATATGGCACATACCTTCAGCTTTCTCCTGGGATGTTTGTTGAGCCTTCGTTCAGTAGTACTGTAGGACTTGTGGAGATCTCTGAAGTTGGGTAACGAAGTCTCCACTTTACACTTCCCGACAACCCATAATATGATTACCACAGCCTGATATTATCAATAAAAACACTATTCTATGATTCTCAAATAGTCTGGAATCCATACTCCAAAAAAAAAACACTGTGAAAGCAATGAAAATTACGAGCGCGAATGACCTTCCCACTTGACATCGTTCGCCGCTGGTGTTCTGTCATTTATTATTCATAAAAACACTCACAGTTTATATTTCTACTACTATATAACACTTATATATATCTACAGTCTTTATCCATCAGTTTCCTTCAGTAATAGTAGTTTATTTTCACTGTAGGCATTCAATTTCTCTTTCAGTAAAATACGTAGCATTCACTTTCTCGTCCTGTATACTAGCGTTGAGAGTGAATCTGTCACTTTCATTTTCACTTTCATAACTCATAGTATTCATACATGCTAGAGTGAAACTTTCGCTTTCATTACTCGTAGTATATATACTCGTATTCTTATATTACTACTCATTTATATTTCTATTTAGATTCTCTATTTTATTTACATTTCTATTTCATTTACACTGTGTTATGCAGTCACTTGCAGTAACTTATAAAACTATTTTCCACTGTTCACTTATATTTACATTCATTGCTTTCACTTGCTGTTTACACATTATTTATACATTACTGTATTTACATTTCCACTTGCACTGTTATACTCACCAGATAGAACGTAGTCACTGTCTATCATTTTCATTGACAAGTTAGCCAGTTCACGTTCCAGAGTCACTTACCCCTTTACCTCTTTCCACATGAGGTTTAGTAAGGGTAGAGGTCACAAGGCCCATTGCATGGGGCTAAAAAGCAGCATAATTGGGCAGGCGCGAATCCGACATGCTTTCACCTTGAAAGACGACAGTAAACTGAATACAGTGTGGTGGCCTGCCTGCCTAGGGGAAGTGCAATGCTGCCAATGTCAGCAGGGTGAAAGCTGCTAATATATACGCTATGAAATGATTAGCAGGAAATCTAGACAATACATAATACATTAGGTAGTTTCAGGTGAATGTAAATATCACTTAGGCGTCTCCCTTCCTTTCTTATATATATTTTTATTATGAGAATAGATTATACGGCATATTTCAAGGGGAAATAAACAGTGAAAATTAGCGAACGAGTGCACGTGAGGTGTTGTCAGGTGATAATTAGCCAATTCCAGGTGTATGGCACTATCACTTACCTTACTTCTTTCTTGTATATATTATTTGGTATAAGAATAGGACATAGGGCTTATTTCAATGGATGAAATCAGTGGAAAATTCCAGGGAAGATTTACTTAGTGTAGCACGGCCGGGCAGGCGAGAGGAGAGGGTAATGGAGGGGAGGTAGGAAGGGGAGTCAAGAACGAGGAGAAATGGCTAAATTGTCAACAATGGATGGGAGTACAGATGAGATTAGGAGTGCTGACTAGTCTTGGACATTGGCAGTACTGATAGATGATACAAGCCACCACTTGAAAGCCTGGGCATATTCAAAATAACACAGAATCACAAAAGTGACGCCCCACGGTATGATCCCTTGCTCCCAAGTGTCACGAAAGTGACACCCCGCGGTTAAGGGGTTAATTTTGGGCTTACAGCTTGGGCCTTGGCCCAATCTGGCCCAAAATTTAATCAGGTAATCAAAAGATCATAGGTCATCATCCCCGTTATTTCAGTCAAAATCGCACCAGTAGTTTTTGCGAAAAATTGTTTACAGACTGACAGACAGACAAATAAACAAACAAACAGACAGACAAACTGAGTGAAAACAATACCCGTCCCTGAGCCCCTCCAGGGTAGGGACGGGTAATAATCCTCTAATGGTAGATCAGATATTCATTCTTAGATCCTTAGTGGAAAAGTTTCTAGAGATGGGAAAGAAGCTGTATGCGGCTTTCATGGATTTGGAGAAAGCATATGACACGGTGGATAGACAAGAATTGTGGAAAGTATTAAGAATATATGGAGTAGATGGGAAGTTGCTGAATGCTGTGAAGAGTATGTATGATGGTGCTAAGACTGCAGTGCGTGTGGATGGTGAACTAAATGAATTTTTCTCTTTGAAGGTTGGGTTGAAACAGGGATGTGTCATGTCTCCATCGTTGTTCAATCTGTACATGGATGGGGTAATAAAAGAGGTACAAGGCAGGGTAGTGGATGTTGAAGTGGCCCTGGTGAGTGAGGATAGTGTTTGGAAACTCCCTGTACTGTTGTTTGCAGATGATACTGTGTTGTTGAGTGAAGACGAAGGAGAGCTGCAAGGCTTGGTGGATGAGTTTGGGAGAGTGTGCAAGAAACGGAATCTAAAGGTGAATGTAGGGATGAGTAAAGTGATGGTCTTTGAGAGAGGTGAAGTCCATGAATGTACAGCAAGGTTGGATGGTGAGGAATTGGAAAATGTGAGTACGTTTAAGTACTTGGGTAATGTGATGAGTAAGGATGGATGTTTGGAGGGTGAATAGCTTGAAAGGGTACAGCAGGGAAGAAAGGTTGCTTGTTCCTTGAAAGCAGTGATAAGAAACAGGGAAGTGAGCATGGAAGTGAAAAAGTTACATGACAGTATTGTGATACCAACTCTAATGTATGGAAGTGAAGCTTGGACGTTGTTGGAAGGACACAAGTCAAGAGCGACAGCAGTGAAAATGAGTTCTTTAAGAGGAGCCTATGGAGTCACATGGAGAGACAGGCTGACGAATGAGGATATAAAGGAGCGTTGTGGTGTGGATGTGGATGTGATACGAAGCATTGGGAGGAACACACTGAGGTGGTTTGGCCATGTGGAGAGGATGGAGGGTGAAAGACTGACGAAGAGAGTGTATGTGAGTGAGGTGGAGGGAGGAAGAGGGAGGGGGAAGCCAAGGATGAGATGGAGGGATGGGGTGGAGAGGTATATGAGAGAAGGGGGTGTGAGATGGGAGCAGGGCAGTGAAATGGCGGGGGACAGGACGACGTGGAGGCGATTTGTTTGTGACCACCCCAAACGGGATTGAGGCATCTGGCAATAGATAGATAGATAGGTATACAGAATAAAATGAAACTGATGCCAAGGTAATGAAAGGAATAAAAATGGTTTGTGTTAACGTTTTTGCATTTGTGGAACTGCTAATTTCAAGAATTTTGTGGATCTGCAGTTGCAGAAGGCAATTTTTTGAGCTTGCAGATTTGCGTTCTGAAAGTGAATTTTTGTTTGCGGTGCCCACCTCTGCTGTCCCTAATAGCTATATGCTCAAACTTTAATCCCTTCAATCCAATGATGTACTGTATTCTGTATTTTATTCTTACTATCTTCAATAGAGTTCATTAGGCTTTTGGAGGTCCACATACAGTGAAGGGGCACAGGAGGACTGCATCTAATCTCTCATGTTTGAATAGCCTCTGCATGGCTGAATAAATAGTCTGAAGGTAGCAAGAATTCCAGACAATATACATCACTGAATTGAGGGGGCTACATAACCGAGGGAGGGCTACTCCCCCCCCCCTTTTTTTTTTAGGGGGAGGGGGGGATTTCTGAAGCTTGTAACAAGCAATACGAAGACTGTATGATTTAAACTATGCTCTGTCCACTTTAACTTTAACTACCACCTCTGCATCTTGAATGCTGATTTGTAACGAGATCAACACTAAAATATCATGTCAGTCAAGAAGTGGTGCTATAGAATGGATGTGGAGCTGCCATGTTGTCTTACTCTACCACTCATCTACAAGAAATAAGATGCAAATGGACAAAAATTCTGGCAGATGAACTACAGTTTTACCAAGAACTGCCATCATACTTAAACCAGACACTCAAACCAGGTGGTACAAAGGGCTGAAAATAACACAAATGAACTCACTCGCATGGGACTTCTCATGGTCCTTCAGCTGTTTGCGACTGTTGCCCAGAAAGTCACACTTGGTACAGCTAAACTTGGCTCCTTTAAAGTGATTCAGCCTCATGTGAACCGTTAGGTTTGCTGAAACACAAATCACACTCATAATTTAAATACTTTTCAACTACAAGTCAATGAAAAATTTACTACAGTACAGTTTACCAATTCAGCACTACAGTATATCATATATTCTCTCCCTCATTTAATAAACATCATCATCCTACTCAATGTTTTCCTTTACTTCATCCCATGATGCCATTTAAGGTTATATCTGTGAAAGAAAAAGTAATCATACTACATGGAGTGATTTGCACATATTTAACATTAATATAAAAAGCAGATGCCCATTATATATAAATCTGTCAGAGAACTATGATGCCAAAAATTATATTTCAAAACAGGGAAGCTCTACATGACATAACTCTAAATAAAAAACAAATGTGTCATGATAGTGGAATCACATCTACAGTAGCAGGGAACTAAGGTAAATAATGTTGTGAGGTGTGCTGCTGCTGTCCCATGTTTCAACTTCAACAGTTATACTCTATCACACTGTTTCTTCTTCTTTAAGTGCTCTTTTCCAAGCTTTCTGGAATCACAGTTGTTTTCAGCTGCTATTGTTTTCCCTAATAGCCTGTTCATTCTTCTAAGTTCTCACCTGATCAAACCGAACCAAGGTAGTGAAAGAATTGTGCAGGAAGAGCTTTTAGGAGGTAAAGACTGCTGGGACCAGTGTAAGATGCAGGTTTCTACAATAATAAGCATATTTCACAAGCATGTCTTCCCACCAGAACCTAGTAGCCTAGCACTGTGGTACCTCACCCCACTCTAATGTACAGGTATCTGTTATGATTAAAAGTACTTCCTCAATAACACATCTACACAAACACATGCAAAGAGGTCTCTCCTGAAATAAGTAAACCTTTTAGGCATTAACCAAAAAAAAAAGTAACAAGATGTAATCTGACCACAGGTATTGATAAAACTCTTAAACCCTTCAGTTAAATAGGTATCTGGGGAAAAAAAAAAAAAAATGGTCTGGCTATAGCCAAAATATTGCTAATCAATATCATCTGACTGAAGAGTTGCTGTTGTTGCCCCAGGCCCATCTGCACATGAACCCAGTGAAGTGCAGGCTAAAGCTGCCCTTCTCCAGCAGTTCACCAACCTTCTTTTTGGGGGGATGGGATAAGGAGTGAGATGAGGAATGTTCGTTTAACCAGGTAGTAGAGCTGCCTGGTTATATCTATCTATCTCTATCTATTGCCAGATGCCTTAATCCCATAAGGGGTGGCCACAAACAAACTGCCTCCATGTCGTCCTGTCCCTCGCCATTTCACTGCCCTGCTCCCGGCTCACACACCTATCTCTCATATACCTCTCCACTCAATCCCTCCACCTCATCCTTGGCCTCCCTCTACCCCCCTCCACCTCACTCACATACACTCTTCCTGTCAGTCTCTCACTCTCCATCCTCTCTACATGGCCAAACCACCTCAATGTGTTTCTCCTAATGGTTCCTATTACATCCACATCCACACCACAATGCTCCATCACATCCTCATATGTCAGTCTGTCTCTCGATGTGACTCCACATGCTCCTGTCAAATAATTCATTTCCACTGCTGTCTCCTGGTTATCACTGATACACTTTATCAGGGAGTCCATCTCCAGGACCTGTGATGGGATAAAAAGATATATATAACTTCATGCAGATGATGATACAGTAGAATCACTCACATTTAATGGCACAGGCATAGTCACAGGCTGTACACTTGTATGGCTTCAGGCCTGTGTGAAGGCGCTCATGCCGTCTCAGATCAGAGCTGGTTTTAAACGCTGCTGAGCAATTGTCAACCATGCACTGGAATGGTGTG
Organism: Coenobita brevimanus; assembly: GCF_032717465.1. Taxonomy (NCBI): domain Eukaryota; kingdom Metazoa; phylum Arthropoda; class Malacostraca; order Decapoda; family Coenobitidae; genus Coenobita; species Coenobita brevimanus. The sequence continues at coordinate 28,120,568 of NC_137039.1, read as the reverse complement.
TCTCCTGAGGCAACAAAATTATGAGATTACATCTTGCAGTGTCCTAAACCATCAGCTTTCACTTACAGCACAGTTGTCTCCAAACACTTTCAACTTGTCCATGAAGTACAGCACAGTATATATTTGTCTGAAAACAAAGATAATTATCTTTTCTGCATGCAGGCGCACATGCATGCACACACACACAAAAAGGAAAACCATGTGTTACAAATCTAAAAGCTACTATGACAGAGTTACAGAAACATTACAGAAAAAAGAGGGACAGGTGGACAGTATTTATTTAGATTTAAAGAAAGCATCTGACAATGTATCGTACCAAAGACTTTTATGGAAACTGTACCATCAAGGAGGAATCCAAGGTAATCTGTTCTGTCGGATGCAGTATTTTCTTAGAAAAAGGGAAATGAGAATAGTACTAAGGGGTAATTACTCATCATGGAGGGAAGTGACTAGCAGTGTTCCACAGGGCTCAGTGCTGACACCAATTGTTTTTAGTACATATAAATGATATAGACAGGAACACTGGAAATACAAGCTACCTAAATATGTTTGCTGATGATGCAAAAAGACAATGGAGAATTATAAACACAGACTCTTGCAGAGACCTATAAAAAGAATTAAATAACTTCATGAGTGGTGCAATAGATGGCAAATGGAATTCAATGTGGACAAATGCCATGTAATTAAGTTTGGTAAAAGTGGAAAAAGACCAGATTGAGATTATAAGCTAGGAAGTTCAACCCTACACATATCAGAAAAGGAGAAGGACCTAGGAGTGATTATCAATAACAGACTACCTCCACCTGACCACATAAATGAGAAGGTACAAAACATGCATGTGCTGCTTGCTAATAAGAGAACAGCATTCACATATATAAATGACGACAAGCTAAGAAAGATAATAACATCATTCATTGGACCAACCCTGGAATATGCATCAATGGTCTAAAATCCTCATCTCAAAAAACACATAGATAAGACTGAAAAAGTACAAAGGGCTGCTACAAGATGGGAACCAAGCTTAAAGGATCTAAGCTATAAAGAAAGACTAGAAAAAATGAACCTACCAACATTATAAGAGAGAAGGAAAATAGTAGACATGATTATGCCATATAAATGCATCTCAGGGAAAGGGAAAATAGACATCAATGAGTAATAACCCATGGGAGGCATTAGCAAGAGGACACTGCAAAAAACTGCCTAAATGGAGAGGTGACAAAAAGACGTAGGAAATTCAGTTTCCCAAATAGGGCAATTAATCAGTGGAGTGCACTACCAAATAAAATAGTGTGTGCCAAAACTATTCATAAATGTTAGGATATGTATGATAAAAATGGTTTAATATACAGGACAGTACAAACTTGACTCATTCCTGTAAAGATACAATTAGGTAGGACACACACACACACCACACACACACACACACACACACACACACAGACACACACACACACACACAAACACTGCTACATCAAATCATGAGTCCAAATTGGGAAGATCCATCCACATTCACATTCTTATTCACTTATCTCTTCACACAAACATTTTCCCTTCAGTTTTTCCAAGCCACTTCCAAAGACAGAAATCATTAACACTTTTTATACTTAGTCTTGTCAACTTTGTACAGTACTACACATGCTCTCTCTGTGACATAAAATAAATTCAAATAACTAATCTCATATCTCTGCCTTCATCCATCCATCCATCATTGAATCCTACATTGCCCCATGAGGAGCGTAGGAGCCCGGGGCTAGGCAGTTGGTCCCGACATTTAAGATGAGAGTGACCAGCCTTACTCATCCCTGAGTGGCATTACATGAGCAACCAACCCCAACCAACCCTCGGATATAAACCTTCACCAGCTCAATCCGAATGGAACACAATAATTACCCACAAACGACCAGGCGCCAAAATTTGGTCATATGGTTACCACCCAGAGTAGTAAATGGATTCCTGGTATACAGGAAACCATTTGGCTTGTCACTCAGTGTAGAGTCACCCACAGGCAGAAGGAAGAGGAGAGAATGAAGGAAAGAAAGACAGAAAAGGGAGTGTAGTTACTTGTAGGCAGAAGGACAAGGAAAGAATGAAGGAAAGGGAGACAGAAGAGGATGGAAGGAAAGAAGGATTGAGGAGAGGAAAGGGCAGACACCCGACAGCAGCACTACATCGAGTGAGTGGATTTTTTTTTTTTTTTTTTTTTTTTTGTCCGACTCTGAACATAGGTTTCACAGCCTGCTATCAAGGCCCAGCAGTCCTCCTACATACCATACACCTCTACATGTCACCACTTCGGCGCTAACACCCACCGTCCATATTGAATACATGCTAGGGCTGTCTCATACAGGACTGGTGTATTGGTATTAGCGGGGGTATTTTTATGACATGTCGGCGGGTCTTCTGGTAGATCAGTAAAGCCTGATTTAATGAAATTCAAATCCTTAAACTGTTCCCTGCCCCAGCCGGGATTCGAACCTGGGTTCATTAGGACTGCAGGCCACCTCTCTACCGATTGAGCCACCGCCTCCCCCACCTACCTCTGTCTTCATACTTTTATTTATCCTCTCTTATGACATTTTTATAAGGTGTCTGACACTGGGCAGACTTGACAACCCATTCCCTATGACCCAGGAACCCATGTACACCCAAAAGCACTAATCTCTCCCCCCTAGTAGCCGGAATCACGGCCAGTGAGCAACCATGCAATCAAACAGCCCCTCCCCCAACCCCAGTGTAAAAGTTGTTGAATAGATGTGGAATGGCCAAAGCTGGTGATGTTACAATGTGTCATGACTGTTTTTATAGACAATAAGAACCAGAAGGAGTAAGTATATAAAGGTAGTTAATGTGTAATACTGTGCTGTTATCCACAACGTATGAGAAAGACACGAAAATGAAAGAAGACTAACAATGTACTGTATTACGTGTTATTGTCTACATACTTACATTCAGTATTATAATGTTACAAATCAGTATAATATAGTGAACAGCATCTGTTGAAAGATATTTTGATGCCTTTTCTCATCCATTCTCACTCCCACCTCCACCACTATTCTCTCTGGGTTCCTGTCTCCACCAAATGTCTCTCTCTCCTCCTTGTCCCCCACTCCCGTCATTTATTAACTAACATAAGCTAAGATAATGATGAAATGATCCATCATGTATTGATAATATTAATATTATCCTACACCTCTGTATTAAGCACCAACAAATCAATAACATACAAACTTCGGTATACCTGCCAACTATATCACCTTGTTGTAGGCTGTTAAGTGACACACACTGCAAGTTGGACCATGTGTTACAAGGACATATGGTTGTTATTCATTAACACACGTTAGGTGTGGTTTTAGGATGTCCATTAATTAATATTAATATAGCAATTTAAGCCTTGCATTATAGACATATAAGGTTTGTTCCTGTTAGTATTAGATGAACAAAACGAATCAGGGATCGGCTCTGACAAACCATAGACTCCCTGCTTTAACAAATATATTCCATCATCATGTCAGAACAGTGACACAATGTCATTCTGTATATGACTGAATGTGGGTCAATCATATACATAATGACATTGTGTCACTGTTATGACAAGAGGACGGAATGTTTTCGTGAAAGCAGAGTTTAAGGTTCGTCAGAGCCGATCCCTGATTCGTTTCGTTTGTTGAATAATGACAAGGACAAACCTTATATGTCTATAACGTAAGGCTTAAATTGCCACGTTAATATTAATTAATGGACGTTCAAAAACCACACCTAACCTGTGTTAATGAATAACAACCATATGTCCTTGTAACACAAGGTCCAACTTGCAGTGTGTTTCACGTAACAGCTTACAACAAGGTGAAATAGTTGGCAGGTATACCAAAGTTTGTATGTTATATATTTGTTGGTGCTTAAAACAGAGGTGTAGGATAATATTAATATTATCAATAAATGAGAGCTCATTTCATCATTATTAGTTTATGTTGGTTAATAAATGACGGGAGTGGGGGACAAGGAGGATAGAGGGAGACGTTTGGTGGAGACAGGAACCCAGAGAGAATAGTGGTGGAGGTGGGAGTGAGAATGGATGAGAAAAGGCATCAAAATATCTTTCAACAGATGCTGTTCACTATATTGTACTGATTTGTAACATTATAATATTGAATGTAAGTATGTACAGTAGACAATAACATGTAATACATTGTTAGTCTTCTTTAATTTTCATGCATTTCTCATATATTGTGGATAACAGCACAGTATTACACATTAAATACCTTTATTTCCTCTCCTCCATCCTTCTTTCCTTCCATCCTCCTCAGTCTTTCCTTGTCCTTCTGCCTACAGGTGACTTTACACTCCCTCTTCCATCTTTCATTCCTTCATTCTTTCCTCTTCGTTCTGCCTGTGGGTGATTCTACACTGAGTGATAAGCCAAATGGTTTCCTGTACACCAGGAAACCATTTACTATGCTGGGTGGTAACCATATAATCAAATTTTGGCACCTGGTGGTTTAGTGGGTAATTATTGCGCTCCAATCGGATTGAGCCAGGATAGGTTTATATCCAAGGGATGGTTGGGGTTTATTGCTCATGTAATGCCACTCAGTGATGAGTGAGGGTGGTCACTCTCATCTTACATGTCAAGACCAACTGCCTAGTCCCGGGCTCCTACGTTCCTCATGGGGCAATGTAGGATTGGATGATGGATGGATGGATATACTTACCCCTTCTGGTTCTGACTGTCTATGAAAACAATCATGACACATTGTAACATCACCAGCTTTGGCCACTCTACAACTATTCAACCACGATTACACTGGGGTTGGGGGAGGGGCGATGCGTGTGAGCTGTTCGATCACCTGGTCGCTCACTGGCCGTAACTCCGGCTACTAGGGGGGAGAAATCAGTGCTTTCGGGTGTACAATACCACATGACTTCACAAGTCATCACTTCAGTGCTAATACCAACCATCCATACTGAATATATACTTGGACTGTCTTCTTTATGACTGGTGTAAAAGCATAACCCGGGATATTTTTACAAAACATAAGAAGGTCTTGTGGCTGATGAGTAAAGTCTGTTTTAGTGAAACTCAAATCATCAAACTGTGGTCTGCCTTGAAGCCTGAAATTGAAACTCATGCCTTTTTGGTTAACACAACACTTCTACGTACATCTGACTAATTTAATCACTATTCATTCAATCATCCTCTAATCCAGTGTTGCCCCTGAGGAGCGCAGGAACCCGGGGTTAGGGAAATTGGTCCTGACGTTTAAGATGAGAGTGGCCAGCCTCACTCATTCCTGAGTGACGTTACATGAGCAGTAAACACCAACCACCCATTGGATATAAACCTGCACCGACTCAATCTGATTGGAGCACCTTAGTCACCCACTAAAACACCAGGTGCCATAATCTGGTTACATGGGTACCACCTGGCATAATAAATGGTTTCCTGGTGTACAGGAAACCATCTGGCTTGTCACTCAGTGTAGTGTCACCCATAGACAGAAGGAAGAGGAAAGAATGAAGGAAAGAAAGACAGAAGAGGAAGGAAGGAAGGAAGAGAGGAAAGGGCAGGCACCGGAAAGCAGCACTACATCAAATGAATGAATGGCGAGCGCCTCCACCTACCACATATACAATAGTATACTTTCCACTCACTCTGGGTACAAGTTACATTTTAAACCTTTTAGCTACGGGATCTTACCTCAGCTGAACAAAGCTGTCTGGCCTTGTTTAAAAAAAAGCCTAAGGAGACCACTAATGACATTACAGCTTCAACTTCCTTTGGCCCAATGGTTTCTTATAAGCTGCATAACATCATCTGGCCTTAACTAAAAAATAAATATCAGTAAATCCCTATGCTAAACACATTAAATGAGGGACAGTTCTTTAGATGTCAAATGAAACAATAGTTCCCGCAACTGTCAACCAATACTGAATTGTGCAGTTAGGGAGGGACACTTGGCAGTTTCAGATGCCTTCACTGAAGACATCCTCTAAATTCATATCAATTTCAAACTCTTCACTACAATGATACATCTTTATTTCATTCTTGCTGACTTTAAGTAAAAAAATAAAAAATAAAATAAAATAAGTCTACAAGAGTTAATGAAACCAATCTATAATCCCCCCATCCCTGGGTTCAAAATATCTATCCCTCACAATCATCATCACCATCATCCCAACCCAAGGTGACAGAAATTGTGAAGAGAGCAGGAATAAAATGAATAATTCTGTACATCATCAGATTTAATGGGAAAAAAAAAAATGCATCCTTTACACAACAAGGTAGAGTTAACCCTGACAGTCCAAAGATATTTAATATTATACTGCAAACTCAACATGAAGCTTTAGGGAGTGGGGGATGGAAAAGTAAACTGGTAAGAGAGGCAGAAGAGGATGATAAATGATTCAGAGAGCTGTTGTTGCTCAACCCCAGTCTGTCTGATTGAGCAAACCTGTGATTAAGATATGTGAAAAATAAACCACTATACCCTGGAAGTTGTACATTCATGGTCACCCCAACTGGAGATTCCCAGGAGGGAGCTAGGCATTGGAGATGATGATGATGATGATCATGATGATGATGATGATGGTGGTGGGAGACAGGTTGTTTGAACTAGTGGGTTTAGATATTATGGTCTTAATTAACCTCTTCACTACGAGAAGGCTCTACAAAACTCAATGATATTATATAGTAACATAAAGAATAAAATATAAAACATATCACCATGGGTAATGGGTTACGCACCATAGCATGAAAGAAAGTCAACTCCCTCATACCGTTTACAGATTTTTATAATCTATTCTTGGTAACTCTCAACTATTCCACTTAGGACAGACATCTTGTGGAGAAAGGGTTAATGAAAGCAAAATCAAACTCCAAAGTTCAAAAAGTCTCTCCTGTTCTAAATATAATTATCTGGAGGTAGTGGGCATATAACAAAATACTGTACATCATCAGACTGAAGGGGGTGAAGTTACCTTGCACATCTCAAGACACTGAGACAAAGAAAGAATCATAACCAACCTGTATGTGTGCGCAGGTGGACTGTGAGTTGTGAGCCATCACGAGCACTGTATGGGCACAACTGACACCTGCAAGGATACAATAACCACTGGGACCATTACTCATCAATATACCACTCTACCTCAATATAATCTGTACCTTTAATCTTTAATTTACCACCCTATATACTAGGTTCTCAATATAATCTGTACCACCACTCTATAATTTACACTTTGTAAAGTAAGTTCTCAATATAATCTGTACCATTATTCTTTAATTTACCACTCCAAACAGTATGCTCTCTATATATGATGGGGTTGTGTTCCATAATATCGCAACACTTTACATACAAATGCCATTGTAAATTGGTCAATCAACTTCCTAGGCAGCAATGGAACATTAACTAGGCATATTTCTTACTTAATGAGGATTGAACAGCAAGGAAGAAAGTATCCTTACTTCCTCTTCTATCTTCCTTTCCTTCATTCTTTCCTCTTCCTTCTGTCTATGGGTGACTTTATAGTGAGTGACAAGCCAAACGATTTCCTGTACACATGGAAACCATTTACTATGCTGGGTGGTAACCATATAACCAATTTATGGCACCTGGTGGTTTAGTGAGTAATTATGGCCTGCCAATTGGCTTGAGCCAGTGCAGGTTTATAACCTAGGGGTGGATGGGGTTCATTGCTCATGTAATGCCACTAAAAGATGAGTGAATCTGGTCACTCTTATCATAAATGTCAAAACCAACTTGCCTAGCCCTGGGCTCTTACACTCCTAATGGTGCAACATAGGATTGGATGGTGGATGTATGAATGGAAGAAAGTAGGAAAGGACTACTTATAAAAAGAAATGTCTGTAACTCACATATTCTGTACTGAATCCTGTACAAGTTTTCCTTGAAGCTACTGTACTGTCTTGTTTTCAAATTCAATTAAGAGAAGAACATGTTTCAGCATGAAATACCACATTTTCAAATAAGAAAAAAGGGAAGTGCATTATCTTATTTTTTCTGTATTCAGGACTTAAGGCAGGCTATTAACCAAACCATGCAGCTACACACAACCTAATTAACAAAACACAAATGGTACCAAGCCACACCAAACCCATCTATCTGTCCCTACCTGATCAAATACAAGAACATCCCAAGTCAAACCTGTAAGGACGCTCGTTGGTGTGTGTCCTCATATGCTTGCGTAGACTGCCTGAGTCTATGGCACGGTACTGACACCCAGTCTCTGTACACCAGTAGGGTCGCACATTGGAGTGGATGCGGGAGTGCACCTTCAGTTTGTCACCACGGGAGAAGCTCGTCCCACATTCTTCACATTGGTATGGCTTTTCTCCTGGTGGTCATGGATTTACTGTACAGTACAACAGTCAGGAAATGTTAAAGAACAAAGGACCTTCTGGTTGTATTAGTGTAGTGGACCCTAGTGTTAGTAGAACAAAGAAACTACAACACTGTTTCTTTTAATGACATGATACAGCATTAAATATAAAGTTTATGAAAAATCACTCTTGCTTAATGATAGCTACAAAAAAGTTACACTAGTGCAGCAAATATCTTTTTCTAAATTTTAGAAAGTAAGTTCAAAAAAAACTTGTCAACTATTCCCTAACATTAAAATGTAAAACAAATTGTTTTAAATTCTTCATCATCATCCAAACCCAATTCCCATCTACAAGATGGGATGAGGCAAGATCCAGAATCACAGAAAGAAAACTATCAAATGGCATATCTAGTGGAACAGACCACACATTCATTAAACATCATTCAATCCTTTGAAATCCTGGCTCCACATCATGGCACAATCACTTTCCCCCATCCCCCCACACATGCTCTTCTCACATACCTGTCACATGACCATTTCATCAACTACAATATCAAGTTCAGAAAGTGGTTTCATCCCTTTATATATATATATATACAGTTTTACACCGTGTCCCCTTTTTTCGATATGGGTTACAGCATTGCCCCTGGGTAGAGGACTTTTGTTTGGGAGTGTGTAGCACTTCATGACCAGATGCCCTTCCTGATGTCTACAAATGACAGTTGGGTGGACTCGAGCCTCCGACCCTTTGGTCAGAGTGCTCTAACCCATTAAGCCATGGCTGCTACAACCAGCTGGGTGACAAGATAGAGCTACCTCTCCTGGCAGGGCAGCTTACCCGGATGCAGTGCAAACTCATGACTCTTCGGTCTCGAGTCAGGCACTCTACCACTGAGCCCCCATGCCATGTGTATTCTTATACAAACTTCATCCATATATTTCAATCCTTTATCAAATCCTTACTAACTCACATTAATATACAATAAACATCCATCTTCTTTGTCTACCATGCCTCTTCCCACATTTAAACTCATATACACTCTTATCATCTTATCAACAGAGATGCTCTCTCTACATGACCATAATTCCAAAGTGCACTCTTGTCTAAGCTCTGATCATTTTCTTACCTTCAAGAATCTCCGTGTTTCTTAATCCAGCTGTCCAATCCACATACTGTACTGTACATTCCTTAATAATCCCATTCCCACTGAGCTTATCCCTGACTTTTCACATTCATGTCATACCAGTTTCAAACCCATAAATTAAAATAGGCACTAAAACAACCTCATGCACTCCTCTTATGGCCTCCATACTCAGTCTTTTATTTCATTATTACAGCTTTCACAGCACCAGAATCCTTTCTCCCCTCACCAAATAAACACTGGTGATTGTAAGCAATGAGCTTTTCATATAAATGCTAATGATTATTATTACAGCTATAACCATCCACTCACTCGATGCAGTGCTGCTCTCGGGTGTCTGCCCTTTCCTCTCTTCCATCCTTCTTTCCTTCCATCCTCTTCTGTCTTTCTTTCCTTTATTCTTTTCTTGTCCTTCTGCCTATGGGTGACTTTACACTCATTCTTCTATCTTTCTTTCCTTCATTCTTTCAGTTTCCTACTGCCTGTGAGTGACTCTACACTGAGTGACAAGCCAAATGGCTTCCTGTACACCAGGAAACCATTTACTATGCTGGGTGGTAACCATATAGCCAAATTTTGGCACCTGGTGGTTTAGTGGGTAATTACTGCACTTCAGTCGGATTAAGCCGGTGAAGGTTTATATGCAAGGGGTGGTTGGGGTTGAGTGCTCATGTAATGCCACTCAGGGAGTGAGGCTGGTCACTCTCATCTTAAATGTCGAGACCAACTGCCTAGCCCCGGGCTCCTACGCTCCTCATGGGGCAATGTAGGATCGGATGACGGATGGATGGACTAGAATGGCAATCAGTAGAGCACATACCTCTGCCAAAGCCCAACATGCAGTTCCTTTTAATTCAATCAAGTCAAATCCAATATGGAAAAAGACTACCCCCCATAAGATTATATTTAAATCTGCTAGATCCGGAATTTATAATGGATCTGCGCCAAACTTTACACATTCGCAGATATACCAACATCTTAAATATGCCTGATTTTTTTTATCAAGATCCATGCAATATTCACTGAAAAATTTACAAAATGTCAAAAACCGCCCTATCTCACAATGTTACAGAAAGTGAAAAAAAATTCCAGGATCCGCACCTTTATACAGATCTGCATCAAAATTTAATGGAGTCTATTCTGGGCCAAGGCCCATTCTTCTACCAAGCTTCGTGGAAATCCATCCAGTAGTTTTTGTGTAATCTTGCTCAGAAACCAACCAACAAACAAACGGACGAGGGTGAAACATAACCTCCTTGGCGGAGGTAAAAATATCACAGATATATACCAAGAAGTGGTGCCAAGACACAGCAAACCTGTTCCCAGCAGTCATTTTAGTACTGATGTATAAACACAACAGGATATCTAGTCAAACATGTCACATATCAAATCTGGAGTAAATTGGGTGAAAATTTACGAATTTATGCCCATTTGAAATTTTAGGCCAGACCCACCTGACAATGACCCCCCTACTGCTAACTGGGAGGTGACCCCCTTAATATAATAAGGCATGTTATAGGATGCAGATTTGAAAGATGCATCTTTAGGTTTTGGTTTCATGTTTATATGACCAAAAAGGTAGGAATTATGGCGAAGAAACAATTTTTACCAATTCCTGTTTTTTCATATTTTGGGGGCCTACAGCCTGGGCCTTGGCCCAATTTGGCTCAAAATTTTATCAGGTGATCAGAAGGTCATAGCCCATCATCCCTGTAATTTTAGTCAAAAATCACACCAGTAGCTTTCATGTTAAGTTATTAACAGATAGACAGACATACAGACAGACAAATCGAGTGAAAACAATAACTGTCCCCGAGCCCCTCCTGGACAGGGACGGGTAATACCTGTCCCCGAGCCCTTCCTGGGCAGGGACAGGTAATACCTGTCCCTGAGCCCTTCCTGGGCAGGGACGGGCAAAACCTGTCCCCGAGCCCCTCTAGGGCAGGGATGGGTAATTACTGTTTGGTATCAGTATTTATAAAGGTGAATACACGTACAGAATAAACTTGTGTAGAGAAAGAGTGAGAAAAAAGTGTAATTTTCCTACAGCAGTAGTGTATAATTTTTGCTTACCTGTATGTTTCCTAATATGTCTGTTCAAATCTTTATTGTGATATGTGGAGAAATTACAGTCCTTCACTGGGCATGTCTTCTCTTTATGAATACCATCATGAACAACCAATCTCTGTACAGAAAAAAATGTCCAATGAATATACGTCAAGTGAAGAATTAACTACAGTATAAAGAGGATAACCAGAACATCAATACAATTTCATACATAATTACACTGTACAGTATATACAGTACTGGTACCTAATTCTTCTTCAATAAATGGAAAATACAACTACCAGTAGTAAATAGCAAAAAGTGCTGTGTGCATGTATGAGTCTATGGACATTTAATATGAATAATACAACACGGTACTCCCTTACTATCGATGGGATGTTTTTCAATGGTTTCAATTACAGACAGATTCTTTCAGCCAGGAATTATTTACGGTTTATTTCCAAGGCAGGGGGAAAAAAAAAAAAAATTGTTCTGCTCTTTCCGCACAACACCACTGGCAACATCTCACCAACCCACATCTCACTCTCACTTTTAATAAATAACAAAATATTTTTAATGCCTTTAGCTCCTTCTGTGGAAAATATAAAAAGATTACATATACAAGCATGCAAGCAGTGCCACCCTGTCTCCTTTGTACTCCTTAGCTATGCAGCTAGTCACCTGCTTTTGGCTTTACTTAATTCCATATATGCATCTCATTTTCTATTCTATCTATCTATCTATTGCCAGACGCCTCAATCCCGTTTGGGGTGGCCACAAACAAATCGCCTCCACGCCGCCCTGTCCCCCGCCATTTCACTGCCCTGGTCCCAGCTCACACACCCCTCTCTCATATACCTCTCCACCCCATCCCTTTTCATTTTTAATAAATAGCAAAATATTCTTAATGCCTGCAACTCCTTCTGTGAACAATAATACAACGTTTATGTAAACAAGCAAGGAAGAGGTGCCAGCCTGTTTCAGTACTGACAGGATCTACATATCGGCAGCATATGCTGTATTAGGAATATAACCCCCATCGATAACAAAGGAGACCTGCATGTAAAAAGAGCCAATTCAGTAGCTACTAGCCCAATTGGGGCAAAGAGGATCTGGGTTAGCTTATCATGGTCAACAATATTTAAGTGCACAAAGCCAACTTACCAGTACGCCCCTGGTAGCATTACATTTCTGAAAACCCCATCTTCTCTGTGATACTATAACCACTGCATGCAAAGCAAGACCATTACTTTAAAGGGCAGATTCTACCATCAAACCACCCCAGTTCACTGTTACTATACATGAAAATGGCATCTACATAGTACCAATACAATGAAGTAGCCACAGTGGCTCAGATATATTGTCTGCTTTGAGTCTGAATGCACCTTGAGATGCAGCTCAAAATTCATGCATATCAGATTAATAAATGAGTGCCTCTGAGTATGTCTTTATATAAGCTATCATAAATCTGCATCCTGCTGGCTCATATCAATGACAATTATGGACTCTTAACAACAATTAAATGGCCAGGATATAGTTTTTTTATTTTCATCTGCACCATTCTCGTTAAAGACATTCCTTCGTAATTTGGCTGGCAGAGATAAAATAGTTAATTCTGTAAACATCCCTTCCAGCAGAGGTTCAGTCCTACATTAAACCTTATACATCCCAACAAACATACAATGTACTCTCACTACATAATTCATATAACAAAAGCAAAAGTAATGAAATACAAGTAACATGTTAAGTCCTGCTACACAGCTTGTGCTTCATTTAACGTTATCTATCATCACAATTAACAAAGTCTAATGGATGGTTAGTCCATAAGAAAATATATATCATGAGAAAAAAAAAAAAAAAATCCACTTCAGCCTACCTCTTTTGGACATACTGGGAGGATATTGGCTTTTGAGTCGACATTCATGGCTGCTGGGTCTGGTGTGGAAGGTTTACTATAGCGACGTCCAGGCACAGAACCTCGCACTCCACTACCAAGAGAGTCAACCTGAAATGAGCAGCATTATTATTACCTGCCTTGCTACCTCTATTGCCATCATTCACACTCCACCACTAAGAAAGTAAACCTGAATCAAGAAGCATTATTATTGTTATTATTATTATCTGCCAAGCAATCTCTCATGATTGTGTACAGTGTAGATGGTGAGCTGCTAGGTGTCATCAAGAGTTTTTATAATGTCAGCGAGGCATATGTAAGGGTAAATGAGCATTTAAGTGAATTGTTCACAATCAATGTAGGTGTATGACAAAGTTGTGTGATATCCCCATGGTTGCTCAATATATACATGGATGGGGCGATGAGAGATGTAAAAACATGAGTGCTGTAATGGAGAGAGGGACGGTGATGGTAATGAATGGTGATGGATTGAATATCTCAAATTTGTTGCATGCTGATGATGCAGTGTTACTTGCAAATACCGGAAAAGAGCTTGATAGACTAGTGCAGAGTTTTGTAGATGTCTGTGAGTGAGAGGGTTCAAATACCTGGGTACAGTAATAGAAAAGAGGAAGATGTGGAAAAGAAGTGGAAAGTACAGTGACACAAGGAAGGAAAATAGCTGGTGCTATGAAGGCCTTGATAAGAAACAAAGGCTTGAATGTTGCAGCTTCACGAGGCTTACATGAAGGAGTGTTAGTGCCAACTTTAACATAAGAATGTGAGACTATGGTGTGGCATGAAAATGAAAAGTCAAGAGTAAGAGCAGTGGAGATGGGACGGCTGAGGAATGTATGTGAAGTACAGAGAGTGGATAGGATACAGAACAATGTGATTCGTGAATGATGCGGAGTGAGGAAGTCTGTGGACATCAGAATTGAAGAGAGTGTATTGCGATGGTTTGGTCATGTGTAAAGCATAGATGGCAATAGAGTAGTAAAAAAGGTATAACTGAGAGAATCTGAAGGAGGGAGGAGGTGAAGTGGTCCAAGAAGAAGGCGGAGCGATAAGGTGGATGAGTGTGCACGGAAGAAAGCTATGGAAGTTAGTGAGGATAAGATACTGACAAGAAACGGAGCTGGAAGGACGAATTTTGTGCAGAGAAGCACACAACCAAGGATCTGGCACCCCCTTTTTAATGTGACAGCATTTTGACTGGCTCTATCAGATAGGTAAGGTATATGTGAGGCTACAGAACGTGGTGAAATTTTGGGAGGCCTATCTGATGAAGCCAAGATTTTGAGGGCTTGAATTGTAAGGGAATGGATGCGTGGCCCACTGAATCGGAAAAACTTCTGCTGTCTGGATGTTGCTACTCCGCATCCTGCTCCAGGGTGGGAGAGGAGATCCAGATGATGATGATGATGATGATGACCCTTACTATCATTCTGTCACACTAAACAAGCAGGGGAAAAGCAAGTGCAGTAGAACCAAAATAATAAAGACACATAGAAAAGGCAATCCAATGGAAATGTATCATACAGCAACAGATTTTATGCTCCACAAGAAATATGGCATGTCTATATACCACTCAGAGACTCAGTGGCTTTCTGCTGAACTAGGGGGATTCTCAAGGAAGGTGGACACCTCTAAAATTCTCACATTGTGCAAGGTGACTTTACATGAACAATAAAGTTCAGGTTCAGCCTTTGTTTCGTCTACCAATGGTGGTCGTAAAAGCAGCAAAAGCTAATCTTCACCATGTCAGTAGTCTTCCAGCAAACATGATAAAAATTCACCTCTGAGATTTCTGCACTGGAAACAGATTTACTGTACAGCAATTCCTTTACCAAACATTCAAGAACAAGGCCAGTACAAGAGGTCTTCACAACAGAAATGAATGTGTTCTAAAATATCAAAGAGTTTACAAACCACTGGTACTGTAAATTGAATGTGACTGGAAAATTAGTTTTACAGGTAAACTGGAACTTTAATAGGCAACTTTTCTGTAATTTACTGAAGATCTGACAGCATAAATAAATGTCAAAAATGTGCAACTTATCATATGAACTTACTGAAGTAGACTGGTGGTGATGGTGATGGAGGGGAAGATGAATGGTTTGATGCTGGGGCTGTGCAGTAGTAGTGGTGGTAGTAGCAGTACAAGCCAGGTCACCCTCACTTCCACTTGGCAGCACCACACTTGTCATCAGGTGTTCACTCACCACACCTGCCACAGCAACATGATAGATCAGATGCTATATTAACACTTGCAAGACATGAAACACTAAATGATGTACACACTCCCCCCTCCTTTTCTTCATTTTTCTTCAACTTCACTACATGTGATGGCTCTTCTCTCCACTACATGTGGTGGCTCTCCTATCAATCGTTTTAGCTGGATCTTTAAGAAACGCTTATCTACTCAGCCTGTTATGTCTCATAGACCCATTGGCCACTGATACTGCTGTTTTTGGCTGCAAAGCAGCCGAGTTACCATATTTCAACTCCTCACCAGAACAAGATAATAGCAGCTACAAGGGTGTTACAGGTGTCTATCTGCAGATGACAAAATGTAGTTCTTTATCACGGTCTTAGCTTTTTAGAGTACCTCTTTCATTAAAGAAAGAAAATTAGTTACACTTGTTCACTGCTTAACCACTGGGCTACAATAAACATCAGTCCTACAACTCCTGCTGGCATGGCAATAAGGCAGATTTTGTGACTCTTGCAAAAAGGTGTCAAAAGTACATTAGCATCTCGGATATGGCACAGTAGCATCTACCCATAAAATATTTTTGCTCAGTTCAACATACGTATATAGTTACTTTAGTTGGAAGCTCCCTAGTTGGCAGGACATTGACAACTCCTGGAGCATGACAGGGTATTATCTGAGGCTGATTGAAGTGCCAATTGACCTGTAATACACCACAAAATATGCATGTTGCTCTGCTTTCTGATACTGTACAGGTATGGCACTGCAGCTAGCTTCCCTTCCTACTTCTCTTCCTTTATCCTCTGTCAACTTTGCTTTCTGTTTCAGCATCAAGAACAGGTCTTTCTAAACAAACTGGAGCTTCTTCAAAGGGTGCTACCACAATCAACAGGTAAGGAATACATGAAACTTTGCTCATGAGAGCTGCCAATCCTATGCCTCTAGGGTAAGGCTTGGGGATGGGGATGAGAGACGAGACTTCCTATGCCCAAAGAACTGTGATGCTGCTGCTCTTTCCAAATCTTTATGGTACAATGTTAAAAATCTTACTCATGTAAGGTATGTCACATACCATATGACCAAACTCACATGAGGTATATGCACCCAACATACAGTCTTCCAATATTTGATATTTCACTTTAATGATTGCCAATATTATCACCCTATTCCAGTACATGACTGTTCCCCTCTAGTTTTCATGATCGCCTAGGTGGAGAAACATCATGACTGGCACAGAACCCATCTGGTACAATACTGCTCTTTGAGATCTGTCCATGGCAATGCTGAATGATAATTAACATTTTTTATCCATAAAGTGAGAATAACTAATTGATATGTGTGAACAATACTGTAATAAAAAAGTACAGAGACTTCTTAACAGCAGGAAATGAGCACGTACAGTAGGGTTATAACTTTTTTACAGCCTTATGTCCCTGTACCTCAATTTGATGAACTTTTGCTTAAAAACAAAGAAAAAAGCCCTTATTCCTATCAGTTTTAAAATAAGGTCACCCCAAAATAAAAAATTCAATTTTTGCAAGTGTATATTTACATGTATAATAAAATATACTATATATATATATATATATACACAAATACATTAATACTTAAAATCACTGTTTATTACCTAGAATAAATCTAAGTTGCAGTTTGGTTTTGTTTCTGCAGGCAACATAAAGTTTCTGTATCACTCTGATTGCACATAACGTCTTGGTGTCTTGAGTAAGGATGGCTCCTGCTTCCAGTGATTTTGCAATGAGTTTAGTGCTTATTCGTAAGGTTTCAGTATTTCTGACAAGTTCTTCAAGTCATTTCCATTGTACATCTGATTAGTAAACCAGTACCCTGCCCATTTGTACAAAATGAATCTGCATAATTTCTCCAAAGTCTTCCTTGTTGTAGGTATAAGAATGAATACAAGGACTGCGAGAACTGGTCTTGAATTCCACCTCGTATTACTGATATTAGGAATTTTGCCCTTTTCCTTCAAAGAATCTAAACACTCATGTTAAATGGTACAAAAACTTCATGTCATCTCTCCATCTGACTTATCGAGGATCTCTTCTGTTCCATTAACAAACTGTGATTTTAGTTTTTCATAATTCTTTATCAGTTGAGACACAAATGGATATTCGATGTCCGGAGAATTGGTGCTAGCGCCAAGTTCTTCTTTTTATGTAGTACTACCTGGTACTCATTTTAATTAATCCACTTTCCATTGAAATGTAAAAACCATGTTTCCAACTGTAACTTTTCAATCATTTCCTCCTTCAGTGTAGAAGCCTCTTTGTATACCGACTTGTAAATTGCTGCTTGACTTGGAGCTGAAATGTCAATACTATCATGTGACAACTGTCTGCATATTTTGGCAGCTTTATTTGTCGATACCCCAGCAGATGCCACCAAGTTAGTTGCAACTTTACTTCTGTTGTGTTTTCTGGTTGGTGGATGATTAGTCTCATCTTCATCCTTATATTTGCTGTCATCAGATTCAGTGCAACTACCACTAGATGAAAGATTATAAGATGTTGATGGTAATACAGGTTTATCAGGCAGTTTTCGTCTTTTTGAAGGGGAAATGGCTTCCTTACTTGCAACTTGACCTGCTGAATACCCCACTTCTCCTTTGGTTTGCACTTGTGAGAGGAAGAGTTGTTTATCTTCAGTGGATAACCACAGACCATTTACTTTTGTGATATCAAAAATTTGACTCAGGGCATCATATTTTCCCCTCTTGACACATTCATCGTAAGAGTTTAGCACCCTGTCAGCTTTGCTTGTATTGCTTGATCTGAAACAAGTGGAAAATTCAATTTATTCTCCCATAATTCTGTAACTTCTTTGGAAATTTCAACTATTCATTTTTTTCTGAATCTGATTTTTGTTCCAAGAAACTGGTAACATCCAACAACCTGCATTTGGTTTGGCATTCTACATTTTTCTTCTAATGAAGATTCTTCTAAAGACACAATTCCTCTTCTTCTATGTGAGTGCTGGAACTGCACCAAATTATTGGTCCTGAGATCCTTGTTCTTCTGTACAATAGTATCACTACTTTTGTGCGACATCATGCTTATCTAGAAAACAAAAATATTTATTATATAACAGTAACACACTAAGCAATTATTCTGCTGACTGTTCACCTGCAAACTGAGAAGATAACAGTTAGATGGTGAAAACTGCGTCCTGTTTTATAATACTGTATTTAGATCATTCTAGAATGTTCCAAACAATGTTAAACCATACTGGAATGTTACAAACTGGTCTAGAAAGTTCTAAACAGTTCTAAAATCTTCTATGCAAGTCTATAAAGTTATAAAAAATCTATGTAAAGATTAAAAAAGTGATAAAATTTGTGTGTGGTAATGTTACATATATATTTTTTATTTGGGGTGACCTTTTTTTAAAACTAAGAGGAATAAGGGCTTTTTCTTTGTTTTTAAACAAAAGTTCATCAATTTATTATACAGGCTACCTTTTATTTGAAAATATATATATATATATATATATATATATATATATATATATATATATAACCCTAATGTACAGTACAGTCTCCCACCAAGACAATCAACTCAAGCCAAAGTGTGCCATAATTATCCTTAATAAAGTCTGTACATTACAATTTCAAATGACTTCGTATTTTGGGGGCTTTGAAGTATAATAAATTGAGTGAGATGTGAACCATAATACAAAAGTATCTAGTTCTCTTGAGTGTTGATCACTGAGCATAAACGCTCCACTAATAAACAATGATTACAACATCCCAGTTCAAAGCTTAGCTTACTGTTAGTGATGGCTATCCTCAGTGCCATCAGTGCATTACAATTCTGAATGACAATCAATATTTTTTGAGCTCTAAAGTGATAAACATTGAGTGATATGTATGCTCTGCAAAGAACTGATCACTGAGTGACAACCAAACATGGTATGTGTGATAATATTACAATGTTACCATGTTTTATGTTTAACAATCTATTTTCAATTGCTTAAACTGGAGTAAAAGTATACTGCGGTGTTTTAGGTAATTATGGAATTAAGGTCAGCTAGTTCTGATTTCTGGTAAGGCTGCGGAAGCGGCAGGAGCAGCAGTAGTAAATCAACACCAGTCTGTCTGGTCAAGCTGCCCCCAGCTGTAGGAAAACAATTGCCCCTGAAGGCTTGTGCGTGCAGTGAACTGATGTTCCCTTGCAGTGCGAGGCATGGGAAAGTGTGTGGAAGTTTAGTTCCTGGATGTACCCCATATTTGTATCACTCCACTCAGTTAGAAGGGGCACCAAAGTAGGCTCCACATCACCCTGTTATTTAGTTATATGGCTACCATGGCTACCACCCAGTGCTGTAAGTGGTTTTCTGGGTTACAGGAAACCATTAAGCTGTCTTTCAGTGTACAGTCACCTAAAGAAGAAGTAGGCAGCACTACATCAATTGAGTGGATGGTGGTTACCAATACTTATCACATGGTAGGGTTAGGTAAAGCCACATATGAGTACCCCTGCTTGGCCACCTGACATATTTCCACTCAACCCATGGTATAACTGTTCCATTTTCCAATATTTTAATTAGCAATCAATTTTTCCCCAAAACAAACCTGGTTATATAACAAGGGGCACCTGTACATCACAGCCAATGGGCTAAAGCCTAAGTCTATCTCTGTACAATTTACTGTACAGTAATATCATTATCCATCCATCCATCCATCATCCAATCCAAAGTTGCCCCATGGGGAGGGTAGGAGCCTGGGACTAGGCAGTTGGTCCTGACATTTAAGATGAGGGTGACCAGCTGCACTCATCCCTGAGTGGCAGTACGTGAGCAATAAACCCCAACCACCCCTTGGATATAAATCTGCACCGGCTCAATCCGATTGGAGCACAATAATTACCCACTAAACCACCAGGCGCCAAAATTTGGTTACAGTATATGGTTACCACCCAGCGTAGTAAATGGTTTCCTGGTGTACAGGAAACCATTTGGCTTGTCACTCAGTGTAGAGTCACCTACAGGCAGAAGGAAGAGGAAAGAATGAAGGAAGGAAAGACGGAAGAGGGAGTGTAAAGTCACTTGTAGGCAGAAGGACGAGGAAAGAATGAAGGAAAGTAGACAGATGGGGATGGAAGGGAAGAAAAATGGAGAAGAGAAAATCATCACCAAATTTCATACATTTACACATGGTGTGAAAATCTTGGATACTAAAGCCTATTCAATACCTTCTGAGAAGAGAAGAGAAAAACCTTAAGCTTTTGAAAGGAGGCACCTGATTGGCTGTCCAAGTGCATTCATTACTAATGATGTATTATGCAAAATTTTTATCACATCTGTTACAATAAGTGTTTCTGATGATGAGATTGCTCACATAAATACATTTAGTATAGTTATTTACACAGATTAACTTAAAAATGAGGCCTTACAAAGTTTATCAGTGGGTCTAGATATGTGGGTAATTTTAAATACAGTAATTCCTCATTTATCTGGACATAATACAGCCAAAGGCATGTGCAGGCAGTGGCAACATCCGGATAATGAATGCTATTCCCCTACCATACCCAGTCCCTACCTAAACCAACCTCCAACCTATACCTAACCTATTTGTACAGTACCTAAGGTTAATTTGGCAGTTTTTTCTGGTCATTCAGGCACATTTAGACATCAAAACACACATAGGAATATCTAAAGTAATGCTAAACACCAACAAAACCATGCAGAAACACCATGGAAAACCAAAAAAACACCCTACCTATACACTTCTGTAAGTACAGTACAGGTTGATGAATGAAGATGTGAAAGAACATTGTGGGGTGGTCGTGGATGTGACTGAGAAAATTAGGAGAAATACACTGAGGTGGTTTGGACATGTGGAGAGAACGGAGAATGAAAGATTGACTAAAAGGGTATAGGAAGGTGAAGTGGGAGGGAGGGAGAGGGAGGGGGAGACCGAGTATGAGGTGGAGGGATGAAGTTGAGAGGTATATGAGGGAGGGGGATGTGAGCTGGGGGGAGGGCAGTCAAATGGTGGGTGACAGAGCGACTTGGAGACATTTTGTCTGCGGCCACCCTTTGCGGGATTAGGGCGTCGAGCTATGGATAGATATTGTACAGTACTTCTCCTTATTTTGGCACTGCAGATCAATTTACAATATTCAGACATCAAAACATACATAGGAACATCCAATGTAATGTTAAACACCAGTAACACAATAAAAAAAATAATAAATAAATAAATAAATAAAAAATAAAACCAAACAATGCCTTACCTATACAATACTGTATGTACAGTACCCCCTCCTAATTTTGGCACTGTTTTTGCTCTCATTCAGCCAGTCCCAAAGAAGGGTGATTACTCCCAACCCTCCAACTATCGTCCAATTGCTTTAACGTCCTGTATTTCAAAAGTTTTGGAGTCAATTCTCAATAGAAAAATTTTAAGGCATCTTTCCTATCACTGCCTTCTTTCTGATCATCAGTATGGGTTCCGTCAGGCACGCTCCACTGGCGATCTTCTCACCTACCTTTCCGACTCCTGGTCATCCTCCTTTTGGGACTTTGGCAAAAGCTTTGCCATCGCATTTGACATCTCAAAGGCTTTCGATCGAGTCTGGCATAAATCTTTAACTTTCAAACTGCCCTCTTACGGTTTCTGTCCTTCTATCTGTGCCTTCATCGCTAACTTCCTTTCTGGTCATCCTATAGCCACTGTTGTAGACGGCCATCGTTTTCTCCTAGATCTATCAACAGTGGTGTTCCTCAGGGCTCTGTCCTATCACCAACTCTCTTCCTTTTATTCATCAGTGACCTTCTAAGCTGTACATCTAACCCTATCCACTCATATGCTAATGATTCCACCATTCACCTTTCCATTCGGTTCCTGCAATGCCCATCTCAGCAGTTACTTCAACAAACAAGGGATGAGGCTATGCCACACCTAATGGCTGACTTGGCTCATATCTCTGACTGGGGTAAAAATAATCTGGTTGTTTTTAATCCATCTAAGACTCAGTTCTTACACCTATCAATCCGACAAAATCTTCCACAGGTATACCCACTAATGTTTAATAATATTCAGCTTAATCCTGCATCATCCTTGAACATGCTTGGGGTTTCATTTACTCGGGACTTATCTTGAAAATATCATATTACATCTATTGTAAAATCTGCTTCCAAGAGATTGGGTGTGCTAAGCCAACTCCGTTCTTGCTTTACCCCAGCACAACTGTTGACTCTATACATGGGTTTTATCCGCCCCTGTGTGGAGTACAACTCTCATGTGTGGGGAGGCTCCCCACATACAGCTCTTCTCAATAGGGTGGAGTCAAAGGCTTTTTGTCTCATTAGCTCTCCTCCTCTTACTGACTCCCTTCAACCTCTGTCTCTTCACCGCACTGTTGCATCTTTATCTCTTTTCTATCGCTACTTTAATGGTCACTGCTCCTCTGAACTGTCTGCATGCATTCCTCCACCTCTACGACGGGCGCATAGCACCCGTCTAGCAGCAAACTCTCATCCCTTTTCTGTCCAACTCTCTATTGCAAGAATTAACCATTACTCCCAGTCCTTCATTTATGCAACAGGTCAACTCTGGAACTGTCTCCCTCTGTCTGTATTTCCTGCTGCCTATGATCTCCAGTCTTTCAAACACAGTGTGTCCAGGCATCTCGAAATGATCGGATCTTGAATTTGGCTCTCTATTGTATTTTGTTTTTCTCTTGGAGGGAACTGTTATTGCAGGCTCATGGCCTTTGGTTCCTTCTTCCTCGTATTTAAAAAAAAAAAAAAAAAAAAAAAAAAAAAAAAAAAAACTGCCACATCAAGACATCAAAACACACATAGGAATATCCAAAGTAATGCTAAATACCAAGAAAACCATGAAAAAAACACTGAAAACCAAAAAACACCCTACCTATACACTACTGTATGTACAGTACCCCTCCTAATTTTGGCACTGTTTTCCGATCATTCTGCCATACTGAGACATCAAAACACACACAGGAATATCCAAAGTAATGCTAACCACCTAGATAACCATGGAGAAAAAAAAAAAAAAAAAAAAAAATGAAAACCAAAAAATACCCTATCTATACACCACTGTATGTACAGTACCCTCTCCTAATTTTGGCACTGGTTTCCTGTCACTCTGCCATACTGAAACATCAAAACACATATAGGATTATCCATATTAATGCTAAACATCAAGAAAACAATGCATAACCATCAAAAATCTACAAAAAACCTGAAGACGTTTGAAAATTAGTTATCTGTGACGAGTGACTGCTCCCAGGGCTCAAAAAAAATTCCACAGCCAAATATGCCGCCGTAAATTCGTTACCTTCTCACTCATTGTGGTGCTGCTTTGAGTGTCTGCCTTTTCCTCTCCCCCATCCTTCTTTCCATCCATCCTCTTTTGTCTTTCTCTCCTACATTCTATCCACTTCCTTCTACCTACAGGTGACTTTACACTCCTTCTGTCTTTCATTCATTCTTTCCCCCTCCTTCTGCCTTTGGGTGACTCTACACTGAGTGACAAGCCAAATGGTTTCCCGTACACCAGGAAACCATTTACTATGCTGGGTGGTAACCATATAACCAAATTATGGCATCTGGTGGTTTAGTGGGTAATTATGGCACTCCAACCCAATTGAGCTGGTGAAGGTTTATAACCAAAGGATGGTTGGGGTTTATTGCTCATGTAATGCCACTCAGGGATGAGTGAGGCTGGTCACTCTCATCTTAAATGTCAGGATCAACTTGTCTTGCCCCGGGCTCCTTCGCTCCTCATGGGGCAACATAGGATTGGATGATGGATAGATGGATGGTATTGTGGTAGGTCTCCATATTATAATTGCAAATTATACTAGATAGATAGATAGAGAGACAGATAGAAGCAGGAAGTCAAATGATGAGAAGGTGTTGTGTCTGCGAGAATCCAGCAGTGCTAAACATGCTTACACACTCTTAACACTGAGGAAAGCTGACGACAGCGGCCAGTAAGGAGATGATGCAGTTAGCTGTCAGCAGTCCTCTCGTGAACAAAGATCCACGAGGAACATACGTGATACACCCCTGCTACACCAGATTTTAGGAAAGAGAGGTCGAGACGGAGATTAGCCTTAGAACAGAGAGAGAGAGAGATAGCGAGACAGGGAGGTAGCTACCCGGGACTTATACTCTTTCCATGTGAGAAACCTGTTTAATATTTCTAAGACAAATAAAAATAGTCCCATACTATTCTTTACCTCTCCCGTCACTACATGACATCTGGTGGGGAAACTACTACAAGATATAAAAGCCGCTCGACCACAAGTCTAAAATATCCTGCCTCTACAAGCAAATACAAAGTCGCTGCTTTATGATACAAAGTCTTTATGACATTTGGTAGCAGCGAACGTATACGAACCTCGTCTACGAATCAACATTAAATTCCTACAAAATATCAAGATTGAAAACAACCAACAATATCAGCTCCTGACAGTATTCTCTCCATCCTGCCCCCTCCGTCTCCCAGATCATTACGCTGATGCAGAGGTCAAGAGATCACTCGACGCCTTGCAAGTAGCTTAACGACAAACCAGCAAAATCTGCGGACATCGTCTCCGAATTAAAAGCAAATTTCTACAAAAGCAACCGGGACTACAAGATTAGCTTCAGTTCTACATTGAATCCTACAAAATACAGCCTACAGTGCAAATAGTCTTCATCCTACAACGAGTAAATCACAAGAAAAAAAGGACCAAGAATACATCAAGAAAGAAAGAAAACAAACAAACAAACAAACAGGGAGTGAGAGACGACTCACAGCTCATAACCACCAGACCTCACCCTCCTCTCTCTGCTACATCCACCCAACCCCCAACGCTTACGCAGGCGTGAAGAGGTCAGGACGACGAAGCAAACACCAAGTCCATATTCACAACTCATCTTACTCACTCGTCTTCACTCAAGTTACTCATTGCTACTCATTCACTCACCACAGCTACCAGTGTGGGAAGTTGAGGTCATCATGCGTGCTTGCTGAACAGACGCCACGTCAGTCAACACACCACCTGCACCACCACTCACACCACGGTAAAAATTAGTGAGTTACATAGTTACTTCATTCATACAATACACAGTGATAGACAATAAGCTTCTGCACAAACATATAAAACGTGTTGTATAGTTACAACTTAAATTCATATACCTACTTCAATTATCTTCATAATTCAATCATTAAATACTTGCACCAACAATAAATATTCTACACTGTATATATTCATTCATTTAGTATAACATTTATTTACTGTCAACGAGTGTTACCATTTATACCTACATAAAATACGTGTTTCATACATACAACTATACATTATTATATCTACAAAGTAATAAAGAAGATATACCATCACAGTTACTCAGTGAGCAATTAAAAGAACTGTATTAAACATTTATTAATTAAAGCTACCTAGTGGAAACAGATAAATTAACTTACAAAAAAAAAAAAAAAAAAAAAAAATGGCCAACACAAATGCCGTTAGCAAGAATGAACACCTTCAACACAATCGTGAAGACAATGATTTCCACACAGTGCTGACACACATATTACTCACGATAGGTACAGGTGAACAACAAATCAGTGTGTATAGTTAATACTGTATATAGTGTATATATTTTTTATATAAAATAACAAAATATGGGACTATATAATATCATTTTCAGTAATACCTGTGCAATATAAACTAAACTTTAAAAAAGTATCCCAAGAAAATTAGTCAGCAATTATGTAACCATGAACAACATGGAAAAAGTGTACACAAGCAAAGAAAAACAAATACCACATAAACTACAAACAAAAAAGCAAATTGTGTCTCCACAAACAAGTGGCATGACACATCATCACTATCATCGACCGCAGCATATGTTAGGACTGCAGTTATTACAATTATGTTACTCCATATTATAATTATGTAACTACAAACAATATGTACCAATTTATGTGACAGTTGCATTAACAAGATGTAACTTTTATGTAACTTTAACTACAATTATGTACTTACAAACGATATGTAACAATTATGTAACGACAAACGATTGCATTATGTTACACTAACTACAATTATGTACTTACAAACGATATGTAACAATTATGTAACGACAAACGATTGCATTATGTTACACTTTGCCAATTATGTAACAGTTGCATTAACAAGATGTAACTTTTATGTAACTTTAACTACAATTATAAGGCCAAGACACTTATGTAATAGTTGCATTAACAAAATGTAACTACAATTATAAGGCCAACACAATTATGCATTAACACAATATAAGTCATACAATTATAGCACAATTCTATATTACCAGTATCATCATACAAGTTAGATGAAATATTAGACATTACTAAAGTGATAACTCAAATATGTAATGTATAACTTAGCAGTATTACCATTGCACAATTATATTGCATTTATTCAAATATGTATACAACTTGTTTAAATGTAATATTACTGAATAATCACTATTTACTATGAATAATATATGTATACAATATTCATACAATTATGTTACTTTACAATATTATGTATTTCACTTAATTAGCTTATAAGTTCATTATAATGTATATATAATATGTATTAATATGTTATAACTATTAAATGTCGATGGTACGCCATTTTTGCGCGGCCGAGCAATGTGGTAGGTCTCCATATTATAATTGCAAATTATACTAGATAGATAGATAGAGAGACAGATAGAAGCAGGAAGTCAAATGATGAGAAGGTGTTGTGTCTGCGAGAATCCAGCAGTGCTAAACATGCTTACACACTCTTAACACTGAGGAAAGCTGACGACAGCGGCCAGTAAGGAGATGATGCAGTTAGCTGTCAGCAGTCCTCTCGTGAACAAAGATCCACGAGGAACATACGTGATACACCCCTGCTACACCAGATTTTAGGAAAGAGAGGTCGAGACGGAGATTAGCCACCGAACAGGCTAGACAGAAGGAGACAAGCGACCCTAGAGAGAGGTCGAGACGGAGATTAGCCACCAAACAGGCTAGACAGAAGGAGACAAGCGACCCTAGAGAGAGGTCGAGACGGAGATTAGCCACCGAACAGGCTAGACAGAAGGAGACAAGCGACCCTAGAGAGAGGTCGAGAGGGAGGAGGAGAAGGAGACAGGCCTCAGAGGAGACAGGCAGGAGGTCAAGAAGAGGGATGACCCAAATGTCATTTATGACAGTATAAATGGTATGCCATCATCTTCATTGGTGTTTATAATATTAGCTAATAAAAACACACAAAACTTTTAAGTAAAAGTACAGAAATGCAGCAAGAATAAAGTGTTCAGGAGTAAAACTTACCTTCACTTAACTTCCTACCATCCTAGTGCAAAATTTTGCCAGCACCTTCCAAGAGCATATGTCTAGATACAAAATTTCATGAGCCTTCTTGTGGATTTTGCAGAATTTCAATACAACCAATAGTAGTCGAATAAATCGCAAAAAGATTTGAAAACTCATGAGTCAATGTTATCACCACGGAAGTGGGTAAGGACTGAGGGTGTGTGGGGAAAGCCAGGAGGGTATGGAGGAGGGACGGGAGGAGGGCACAAGTGAGGACGTGGGCAGGATTCTCCCCCTTCTCAACAGGCGGACAGGCGCTTTTGCCATACATTTACTCATGGCTTGCGGTCTGTTAGACGCCGAGTGGCCATGCGGAAACACAACTCATGGTGATGTTCAGTAGAGAGATGGATGGCTGCTGTCACCAAACATGTACAGTGGAACCTCGGTCCTCGAACATCTCACATGTCGAACAAATCGGACCTCGACCAAAAAATTCAAGAAATTTTTGCTCCAGAGGTTGACCAAAATATCGGACCTCGACCAACCTGAACGTAGCCAAACAAAGGGAAGTTGGCCGACCGACAGTCACACATCCACCTTTGTTGTTCGTCAACGTGGTTGTCCTGCTTTGCTTCACATTTTTCTTGATTCAGTGCAGTATTAGCCCCTAATAATGGCTCCAAAGAAAGCAAGTTCATCCAGTACAGCTACTGGCAGTGAAAAGAGGAAAGTAGTGTGGAAAATAATTGAAGAAGTGGAAAAATTATTGTTTATCTTCATCAATGAGGAAAAGTTAGCAGGAGACAGTGTTAGTGAGTAAATAATTTGTGAAAAGGCAAGAGAAATATACAGTCACCTTGTAAAGGAAAGCACTGGTACCTGTGCTGAAACTTAAATAGGTAAGCATCTGGGGTCTTGGAACGGATTAAAATGATTTACATTATTTCTTATGGGGAAAATTAGTTCGGTCCTCGACCAATTCGGTCCTGGAACAGCTTTCCAGAACGGATTGCGTTCGAGGACCGAGGTTCTACTGTACTTGTGGCCTGTGGTCTGTGTTACAATCTCAGGGGGAGTAAGGAATGAATTAGCCCAGTGACCATGCGACTTTGGACATTGGGAGGGGATGTGTACAGATATTTTGACATCATTGGTGGTTTACAGTCGTATAACTCAGGTGCTGGAGGTTCGCTGGGAATGATCAGATAAGCGTGCAACTTTGATCACTCAGTACAGGGGCGGACAGATATTTTAGCTCTGGTTGTGAGTTAAGGCCTACTTTCCGTTCATGGCTCGAGCCCTGCGGCCACGATACCGAATGTTTGAACATGTCAGCTGGCCAGCCGAAGTTCTCAGGGACTTTTACGTCTGGATAGTAGCAAGTAAATTCAGATAATGGTTTAATAGAGCCAAGATCCAGTGTCCGGATAATGAACACGTCTGGATACTGCACATCCCAATAAATGAAGGACTACTGTAGTTTAATTTAAAAATGAGGCTTGACAAAGTTTATCAGAGGGTCTAGATAAGTGTGAAATTTTCAGTTCTTTTGCCAAATCAACACTTTTGGACAAAGTATTAAGATATCCTTGATTTTTTCCCCATGTTAAGACAAATTAAGGTAAACTATACATCATTACTGCAACATTATGTTAATTTGATGTGAGCAATCTTATCGTCAGAAATGGTTGTTGTAACCCTTATAACTGAAATGATGTACTGTACATCACAACGTTACTAATGAATGCATTCGGACAACCAAACAGCTGCCAGCTTTCGAAAGTGTAAAGTTCTTCTCTTCTCAGAAGAGACTGAATTGGCTTTAGCACTTTTATCTGTACAGTATTAGCTCAAAGACAAAAAAGGGAACAGCAACTTTTTCCAGTCAATCTTCTCAGAATTCTAGAACCATGAGATTCTATAAAGTGCCTCATGGGTCTCCTTGCTTCACAAATATTATATTTTGTACTCTTCACCACTCACTCCAATCTCTTTACATGGTTATATCCAGTCTTCTTCACAAAAATCACTAGTGTGCTGCACTGCCAGGTGTAAGAAACAGTGCATATTTAAGCAAATCATATTCCAATGATATAAATTCATAAAATGGCAGGCTTCATATGTATTTAACCTGTAAGATAACCCCTACTGGGAAAAACTGTTTATCAGCATTAAAAGCATATGCACATTCTGAGAGGATTGATTATAAAAATTTAAGCTACTGATTCATGTATGATGCTACCACAAATAATGTAAATACAAATGACAAAAATCTACAATGCAAAATGGGTGTAGGTATCAAAAGCTCACCAAAAATAACCAGATACCAACCCCCCAAATCAAAACCATGATTGACGTTTTTTGCACCAAGGTCGCCAATATGAAATCAAATCTATCTACTGCCAGACACCTTAATCCCATAAGGGGCGGCCACAAACAAATCACCTCCACGTCGCCCTGCCCCCGCCATTTCACTACCCTGCTCCCAGCTCACACACCCCTCTCTCATATACCTCTCCACTCCATCCATCTATCTCATCCTTGGCCTTCCCCTCCCTCTCTCTCCCTCCACCCGACTCACATACACTCTCCTCATCAGTCTCACACTCTCCATCCTCTCCATATGGCCAAACCACCTCAATGTGTTTCTCCTAATGCTTTCTATCACATCCACATCCACACCACAACGTTCCTTCACTTCCTCATTTGTCAGTGTCTCTCCATGTGACTCCACATGCTCCTCTCAGATAACTCATTTCCACTGCTGTCACTCTTGATTTCTGTCCCTTCAACAAGGTCCAAGCGTCACTTCCATACGTTAGAGTTGGTATCACAATACTGTACTGTCATGTAGTAACTTTTTCACTTCCATGCTCACTTCCCTGTTTCATATCACTGCTTTCAAGGAACCAGCAACCTTTCTTCCTTGTTGTACCCTTTCAAGCACTTCATTCTCCAAACTTCCATCCTTACTCATCACACTACCCAAGTACTTAAACGTACTCACATTTTCCATTTCCCCCTCATCCAACCTCACTATACATTCACTGACTTCACTTCTCTCGAAGACCATAACGTTACTCTTCCCTAATAATCAGATATCAACTCCCCAAATCAAACACATGATTGATGTTTTTTGCACTAAGGCAGCTAATATGAATTAAATGCCATGCCTTAAAAAAAAAAAAAAACTATAGTATTCATTCGTTCATTCATTTTTGAAGGCTCCATTTTGTGTGTGTGTGTGTGTGTGTGTGTGTGTGTGTGTGTGTGTGTGTGTGTGTGTGTGTTCTTACCTAATTGTATCTTTACAGGAATGAGTCAAGCTCGTACTGTCCCGTGTCTTAAACCATATTTATCGTACATATCCTTAAATTTGTGAATTGTTTTGGCACACACTATTTCATTCGGTAGTGCATTCCATTGATCAATTGCTCTATTTGGGAAACCGAATTTCCTTACATCTTTATCACCTCTCTTCTTATGCAATTTTTTGCAGTGTCCTCTTGCTGATGCTTCTCCATATGTTAAGTAATCATTTATGTCTATTTTCTCCTTTCCTGATATGCATTTATATAGCATTATCATGTCACCTCTTTTCCTTCTCTCCTGTAGTGTTGGTAGATTCAGTTTATTTAGTCTTTCTTCGTAGCTTAGGTCCCTTAAGCTTGGTATCCATCTTGTAGCGGCCCTTTGAACTTTTTCAATCTTGTCTATGTGCTTTTTGAGATGAGGACTCCAGACTACTGATGCATATTCCAGGGTTGGTCTAATGAATGATGTTATTATCCTTCTTAGCATGTCTTCATTTATGTATGTGAATGCTATTCTCATATTTGCAAGCAGTGTATACATGTTCCGTACCTTCTCGCTGATGTGGTCAGCCAGAGATAATCTGTTATTGATAATCACACCTAGGTCTTTCTCTCTTTCTGATGTGTATAGGGTTTTATTTCCTAACATATAATCCCAATCAGGTCTTTTTCCACTTTTACCAAACTTGATTACATGACACTTGTCCACATTGAATTCCATTTGCCATGTACTACTCCATTCATGAAGTTTATTTAATTCTTCTTGTAGCTCTTTACAAGAGTCTGTGTTAGTAATTCTCCTTTGTATTTTTTCATCATCTGCAAACATATTCAGATAGCTCTCATTTCCAATGTTACTGTTTATATCATTTATATACACTAAAAACATGATTGGTGCCAGCACTGAACCCTGTGGTACTCCACTAGTCACTTCTTTCCATGATGAGTAGTTTCCTCTTAGTACTGTCCTCATTTCTCTTTTTATGAGAAAGTCTTGCATCCAACAAAACAGTTTGCCTCGAATTCCTCCTTGATGGTACAGTTTCCATAAAAGTCTTTGGTGTGGTACTGTCAAAAGCTTTCTTGAAATCTAAATAGATACTGTCCACCCATCCTTCCCTTTCCTGTATTGTGTTTGTTACTCTGTCATAGTAGCTCAACAGATTAGTAACACATGATTTTCCTTTTCTGAAACCAAACTGTCTTTCTGTTATCATACTGTGTTCTTCTAGATGATTTACCCAAGCTTTTCTTATAAGTTTTTCTAATACCTTGCTTACAACAGTGTGTGTGTGTGTGTGTGTGTGTGTGTGTGTGTGTGTGTGTGTGTGTGTGTGTGTGTGTGTGTGTGTGTGTGTGTGTGCGTGTGTGCGTGCGTGCGTGCGTGCGTGTGTGTGTGTGTGTGTGTGTGTCCAACTCTGGGCAAATGCTTTGCTGCCTGTTACCATGGCCCAATAGTCCTTCTACAACCACACACCTCCACATGTCAACGCTTTGGCACTAACACCTACCATTCAAACTGAATATATGCTAGGGCCACCTCATACAGGACAGGTGTATTGGTATTTGTGGGGATATTTTTATGACATGTCAGCAGGTCATCTGGTATATCAGCAATGTCTGCTTTAATGACATTCAAATCCTTAAACTGTTCCCTGCCCCAGCAGGGATTCAAACCTGGGTCCATTAGGACTGCAGGCCAACTCTCTGTTGATTTGGCCACCGCCTCCCCATCGGCCTAGGTCACCTAATGGCAGCTCTCCATGCTGCTCGATCTCTGGCAGCTTCCCTATTCAGTCCCTTATCCCTCAGGTCACACCCAATGA
The DNA here is from genome assembly GCF_032717465.1 of Coenobita brevimanus. Lineage (NCBI taxonomy): Eukaryota > Metazoa > Arthropoda > Malacostraca > Decapoda > Coenobitidae > Coenobita > Coenobita brevimanus. The sequence continues at coordinate 28,087,481 of NC_137039.1, read as the reverse complement.
CCTCATCCCAGGTCTTTTACAGTCTAGCTCTAGCAACCCTACCCCTAACATTAACACTTCTCACTTTCTGAACCCAATCATCATCCCCCATCCTCTCCACATGCCCAAACCATCTCAATCTACCTCTCCTCATCACAATACTAACGCAATCCAGAGCCACCCTACCCCTCAACTCCCACTGCAAACCTAGCCCTCCAGGCCTCATACTCAGGGACGCACTGAACATCCATCTAATCACTGTCATTTCTGTATGTATTAGCCTGCAAATATCCTCTTCCTTTGCTGCCCAAGTCTCACTACCATACAGCATTACATTCCTAACACATGCTGCATACAAAGATCCTTTGGCATGGAGGGAGAGCACTCTCAATGTCAGGAGAAGCAACAGCTCCCTGAACTTCTTCCAACCACTCCTCACTCTAGTCAACAGCTAGCTCCAGCCCCATATGCGGCAAATAGCATGTCTCCCAAATAACAAAACTCTTCCATACAAAACCAGTATAGTATAATCATCATAAAAACAAGATAAAACAACTACCGTGTCATCATATACTAATGCCACCAAAGGAGACAGCAGAGGGTTTAGTTTATTGTGCCAGGGCCTTACATACTGGCTCGAATATGTTACTGAGGGTAAAATAAGCTCTGCCCACTTTTTTTTTTCAGCCAATCCCAATACATATTGGAGGGCAAGTGACTGATGGCGTGTTGGACAGTAACTCTGCATCCCGCCAGGATCAGTCTTGGCAGTGAATGTAGGAGGGTGTACTGTTGCTCCTTCCACAGTGAATTATGGCCAAATCAGCGTATTCTTGAGGAATTTCGCGATTCCTCGACTGATGAGGATTATCAGCCGTTGGCTCAAGATTTGGATATCGATGACTCTTCGAGTGAAGAACTTGAGAGTGACGAATTTGATGATATTCATGAAAAAGAAATCAAAGGTGGCTGGCGGCTGATAAGCAACATATTTGCTGACACACATCCCAACCATCTGCCTGAATTTACGACTGAGTTTTTTGGGCTGAACCCACCAATCAGTGAATCTGGAATTGTGTCGCCTTTGGACTCTTTCAAGCTATTTTTTGATGCAGATGTGGTGATGCCAATATGTGAGTGGACAAATCTATCTATCTATCTATCTATTGCCAGACGCCAAAATCCTGTAAGGGGTGGCCATTTGACTCTGAGTTATTTGTTTTACGGACAGGGGCACTAACCCTCCCCCAACCCACTTGTTGACACATAGGGAGCACGTATGTTTTGGTTATATGGTTACCATCCAGCACTGTAAATGGTTTCTTGGCTTACAGGAAATCATTTGGCTTGTCACTCAATGTAAAGCCACCTGTAAAGGAAAGACAGGCAATAAGAAGTGACAGGAAAGATGGGAGAAATAGGGAGAGAAGAGGAGAGGCACAGAAAAGGAATGATGAAGGCTAAGCAAGAAGTAGGCAGCACTACATCAAGTGAGTGGATGATGGTTGCCACCACCTACCACAAATCAGAAGGCAAATAAATTTTTCAGAGAACACCCACAGGAAAAGGGTAAACAGCATTCCTTTGCATCCAGTTTCAGAAAGTGATATGTACACTTTTATCAATATTTTGTTTCCATGGAAATAACAAAATTGCCCCGCATTTACATGTACTGCAGCAGAAGTATGTTGCACAGTCAGGATATGCCACAGCCTGAGCCAAGCAGGGGTGAGAAGGCCAAGAAAATGTAGGCCTAGATTTGAATTCAGAGGAAACATTTCTAATAGGTAGGTACACTGAATTAATTCATATATATATATATAATCTTTCACAGCACTGTAATTTTGATGATAAACCTACAGTATACTCAAAAATATTTTTCGATTTATATTATTTTTTATACAAGCACAATCAGTGACAGATTCAGTCTTACACATACGCATATACTTACATGCACACATATACACAAACACACAAAACACCATAGCTATTTTCGCAAGATTGCAGCCTTCCCTTGGAAAAATAGTGTGGGGGAACGTGGGAGGGGGAAGCCTCGTACATGGTAATACGCAAGATTAGTCACCCTCGTGCCAAAGGGGTTAAACTGTTGACCTTTGCATTAATACATTATGGAGTTCTGATATATTAACCCTTTTGCTCAAGGTAAGTTTCAATAAGTTTTGCATTCCACAACACATTGGCTTTCTCCCCTCCCCCTGCCACCCGCCGCACGCTCCAAAAAGGTGTATTCTCGGTTCATTTTCACCACCCAAACATATTTATTTTGCCACAAAACCCACACGCTCTTATTCATTGATGTTTATTCTACAAAAAAAAAAAAAAAAACTATACATGCATTAGGGCAGTCTGAATAAACATTCAGGAACATTTATCTCATTTCCCAACATCACAGCTGGAATGTTTATTAATCTATCTCTACATGTTATACATCATTTGAAAGATAATTTTATTAGCTTTCGAATGGGGTTGTTGGTATTTTGATAAGAGTTATGGTTTTTGAGTAATAGGCGAAAAAGTAAAACCTATTTCCGACAGACAACAGAGTTTTTAATCGAGGAGCTCTAGCAAAAAACTTTTCTCAGCAGTGTTGTTTTTATTTCATCATCTTGTGCAGAATTTCATGGGCTTTCATTTGAGATCAGAATGGTTCTTCTATGCCTCATAGTTTGTGAGAAAAATGCAAAAAACTACACTGTGCCCACGCCGCGTTGTGACTGTAAGGTAGTTTCCCCACCTCCCCCTAAGCTGCTACACGTATTTCACCAATTCCTTGTACACTAGGTATGCACATTATATTCACATGATTCACTCTCACTCTTTTTATAACTGAATACTCACATTTGGTGCAGGGTAGAGGCGGTGTAGTTGATTAGAAACAGTAGCACAATCTTCGTTGGATCAACGGCTGATAACTGCCAGGAATGCTTCACAAACACCTAATTTCCTATTGCAAACACCAAATCTAATCACAATAGTGCCCAAAAATTATACATAAGCAATATTGGCATAGTGAAATACGTCGTGCAGCCAGGGCGGGGGTAATAGAGGAGATTTAAAGGGACAAGACCGTGCATTACCTTCCCCACTCACAGCTCATTTGGTACTGTACTGAAAAACCTGTCTGCACTGTCAAGGGTATCGGGACCCACTGTTGCCAACTCATTACTTTTGACGAGAGACGGGCAAGCTATGACGCCTCCAAAAATTACGCAGACCAACCAAATTTTTTTTTTTTTTTGGGGGGGGAAGGGGGGCAAATATTTTATGGTTTTTAGCGTATTTACGAGGAAAGACTCTAATGACGCCTAACACATCACCATGTACGAAAGGGTTAACCACACCTGTGGTCTAAGCCAAACTAAACAACAGATATGCTTGCTATGGGCATAGCCTACAGTACAGAGGTAATGCAGATATAAGATAGTCAAATCAAAGGGTTATAAAACAATCAAAAAGTAGAAAATAAGTACAGTACTGCCGGTATGCTTATGAAGGGCACAGCCTACTGAATAAAGTAAAGCAGACATAAGACAGTGACAATAATGAGGCTGAAAGCAATAAATAAGTGGGAAATGTGTACTAAGGTTACAATTCCTACATGCATACCCTATTGTTGGGGTAAAACAAACACAAGACAGCTACACTAGAAGGGCATGAAGCAAAATATTAGCAGCTGTTACACCTCACAGGTGGCCACACCTCCCACTACAAAACCATGCACCCTGAATCTTTTTTTCACATCTACAGTGTTCCTGCCTGCGGTTTTGATGGCCTTGCATCAAGAGCCGTGCCTGAGGAAACCTAAACATTCAGAGTTAACTGCATCTATAAACCCCAAGGGGAAGTTTTAAAGGAAAATCAATCAGTATTCACTAACTTGTAGTGTGGGGTGGAGCTGCCTGACTTGCTAACTGTGTTGCCAAAAATGTTGCTACATCCTCTTCCTCTGTGTGCATGGTCGTGGCAGCACTGACACTTCTGTCATCCCCCTCCAGCTGCTCAACCCTGCCTCCTGACCTTCCTCCCCTCTCTGCTGATACTGAGGGAGAGTCATTATTGCCCTGATGGCTATCCTCCAGGGATGTTGCACCTTCCATCACTGTCCTGTTCCCTACAACAATGCCTCCCTCCCTCTCTCCTGGAGCTTCTGAGAGGGGTTGGACACTGTGCCATGTCTCACTGCCCTGAGTGACCTGTAATACAACATAAAGTTGATCACCATCACAACTCAACTCATACATATACTGATGATCCTCATCAAACACAAACACACACACAAAATTTCAACTCATGTATATACTGATGACCAAAAAAACTGACCTGGCAGGTATGTGTGGCAGAGTGAGTCTGTGAGTGGCAAGCTAGGTGCTGCTGAGCTGAGGTTGAAGCAGTGTGTTGCTGGGTTGAGGTAGAAGATAGGTGTTGCTGGGTTGAGGTAGTCACTAGGTGTTGCTGGGCTGTGGCTGTAGTTAAGTGATGCTGACTGGGGCCTGATGCTGAGAGATGCTGGGATGGTGTAGAAGGCATTGGTTGCTGGGTAGAACTGGAAGCAAAATGATGGCCAGGAGTAAAAGTCAGATGATGGTTAGGGGTAGAGACTACATGCTGCTGAGACGGGGTGGAAGCGAGCTGAGTAGGAGCTGTGCCTGAAAGTGCTTGAGCCAATATGGGAGCTGGAGCCTGGGAAGGAGGAGGTGCCTGAGACACTGCAGGAGCAACACTGGGCTCAAGCACTATGCGATAGACTTGGGGAGGCCCTGTAGCTGTCTGAAGAACCACATGGGGCATCCCAACTGGCACTCCCATCTGAAGAAGTCAAACAGGATTCATCAGTGCAAAATTAAGTCACTACTTTTAAACACTACTTAAAACTTTATCACTCTACACTCCCTCTTTGGAGGAATCCTTAGGCAGAAGCTTTGAGTTACTTATGATCCCAACTAGGCATTACAAATGATGATTGAAGGGATACGACTCATAGAGCTGAGACGAGTGCAATGCTTCTTATCTTCACCTATACTCACAAGGCATGATCATCAACCAAGGTCACTGGTGTCTTGTCCACTCACTCATATTATGTGCTACATGATGCCATTAATGTATTCACTACATACAGAGATACCAAGAAATAGTGCCCTTTGTGGTGGCAGTCTAGCATCACCACCTTTTCTTGTGGTTATTTTCTGCTTTCTGTCACTGTCCCACTCTTATAATAGGCTGCCTAGTTTCTAGAGAGTAAGTTATGTTAGGCAGAATATAAGAGAGAAGTGGAGGAACAATTGGGTAAATATGCATTGGAGAAGATGGGGGACGTGAAGGGTGTGTGTAGAATATTCACAGAAGAAATATTTGTGGCATGTGATGTGGTGTGTGGGGTGAAGAGAAGACGGAGGGGGAGTGCAAGGAACAGCGTGGTGGAATGAAGAGGTGAGACAGGCTGTGGCACAAAAGAATGCATAAAATGAATGGATGAGAAATAGGGGCATGGAAGAAGTTGAGAGGCAGAAGAGAGAGTTATAAGTAGAAAGAAAGAGAGAGGTGAAAAGATTAGTAGGAGAGAGCAAGCAAAGAGTGGATGATGAATTTGGAAGGAATTTGAGTGTAAAGTGGAGGACTGCAAGAAAATGTTCTGGAAAGAAGTGAAGAGAGTAAGACAGGGTGGCAGTGAAGTTAGCAGGGGAGTGAAAGATAAAAATGGTAGATTATTAGTGGAGAAGGGAGAAAATGTGGGCAGATGGGAGAACACTTTAAGGAATTCTTGACCATAGAAGATGGAAGTACTGTACTGAACAACCATGGGAATATCATACAACCTTGCTGCATGCCCACAGTGATTGGAACCATTTATTTAGATGCTCATTTACCCTTACACATGCCTCACTACCATCATAAGAACTCTTGATGGTACTTAGCAGCTCACCATCTACACCATACATGCACAAAACCTTCCATGATCCTTCTCTGTCTACTTTGTTGTATGCTTTTTCCAGACTCATAAATGCCTTAAACACCTTATGGTCCTTCTCACAAGCCTTCTCCACTATCTGTTTCACGGCAGATATTTGATCCACACATCCTCTGCCACTCCTAAATCCACCCTGTTCATCACTCACTAGGGCTTCTGATATCTCTTACTTATTATTATGTCTATCTCTCTATCTGTCCATTGCCAGACGCATTAATCTCGTAAGGGGGTGGCCACAAACAAATCCCCTCCATGTCGCCCTGTCCCCCACCATTTCACTGTCCTGCTCCCAGCTCAAACACCCCTCTCTCAATTACCCCTCCACTCCATCCCTCCATCTCATTCTTGGCCACCTCCTCCCTCTTCCCCCCTCCACGACCTCACTCACATACACTCTCCTCATCAGTCTCTCGCTCTCCATTCTCTCCATATGGCTAAACCAGCTCAATGTGTTTCTCCTAACGCTTCCAATCACACCCACATCCACACCACAACACTCCTTCACTTCCTCACTTGTCAATCTGTCTCTCCATGTGACTCGACCTGATCCTCTCAAATAGCTCATTTCCACTGCTCTCACTCTTGACTTCTGTCCTCCAGCATGGTCAAAGCTTCACTTCCATATGTTAGATTGGCATCACAATACTGTCATGCTGCAACTTTTTCACTCCCAAGCTCACTTCCCTGTTTCTTATCACTGCTTTCAAAGAACCAGCAACCTTTCTTTCTTGTTGTATCATTTCACGCACTTCACCCTCTGAACTCTCATACGTACTCATCACACTGCCCAAATACATAAATGCACTCACGTTTTCCATTTCCTCCTCATGCAACCTCACTGTACATTCGGTGACTTCATTTCTCTCAAAGACCATAACTTTACTCTTCCCTACATTCACCTTTAGATTCTGTTTTTTACACCCTCTCCCAAACTCATTCACCAAGCATTGCAGCTGCCCTTCGTCTTCACTTAACAACACAGTATCATCTGCAAACAACAGTACAGGGGGTTTCCACACATTGCCCTCTCTCATTAGGGCCACTCTAACATCCACTGCCCTACCCTGTACCTCTTTTATAACCCCATCCATCTACAGATTGAACAACCATGGAGACATGACACATCCCTGTTTCAATCCAACCTTCAAACAGAATAATTCACTCAGTTCACTAGCCACACACACTGCAGCCTTAGCACCCTTGTACATACTCTTCATGGCATCCAACAACTTCCCAATTACTCCATATATTCTTAATACTTTCAACAGTCTTTGTCTATCCACCCTGTCATATGCTTTCTCCAAATCCAAGAAGGCCTCATACAACTTTTTTCACTTTTCTAGAAGCTTTTCCACTTCAGACCTAAGAATGAATATCTGATCTACACAACCACTTCTTTCCCTAAACCCTCCCTGTTCATCTCCAACTAATTCCTCTGTTATTTCCCTAACTCTGTCGATCAGTATCCTACCATATTTTGACATTCTTCATTGCTTCCACAGCTTCCATCCTGCTGATTTCTTCCTCTCATCTCACATCTATCCTTCTCCCAGCCATTTATACTCGCATTACTTTCATTCTCTATGTTCAACAGTTCCTTAAACTGTTTTGTCTATTTGCTCACTTTTTCTCCCTTCTCCACTAGTAATCTACCACTTTTATCTTTCACTCTCTGACCAACTTCTTTAACACCCTGTCTAACTCTTTACCTCTTTCCAGAGCATTTTCTTACATTCCCTCCACTGTACAATCAAATTCCTTCCAAATTCTTCACCCACTCTCTTCTTACTCTCTTTTACTAATCTTTTCACCTCTTTCTTCCTCTCTACATATAACTCTTCCGTCTCTCAGCTTCCTCCACACCCGTTTCTCATCCACTCACTATATGCATTCTTCTTTTGTGCCACAGCCTATCTCACCTCTTCATGCTGTTCCTTATCATTGTAATTATTATTTGTCATAATGACACTGTGGTAGGTGGGGGTGCTCACCATCCACTCACCTGATGTAGTGCTGCTTTCAGGTGTCTGTCCTTTCCTCTCCTCTGTCCTTCTTTCCTTCCATCCTGTCTTTCTTTCCTTCATTCTTTCCTCTTCCTTCTGCCTGTGGGTGACTCTACACTGAGTGACAAGCCAAATGGTTTCCCGTACAACAGGAAACCATTTACTACGCTGGGTGGTAACCATATAACCAAATTATGGCGCCTGGTGGTTTAGTGGGTAATTAAGGCGCTCCAATCGGATTGAGCCGGTGAAGGTTTATATCCAAGGGATGGTTGGAGTTTATTGCTCATGTGATGCCACTCAGGGATGAGTGAGGCTGGTCACTCTCATCTTAAATGTCAGGACCATCTTGCCTAGCTCCGGGCTCCTACGCTCCTCATGGGGTAAGTAGGAGTGGATGATGGATGGATGCATGGTCATAATGACTAATATTGTTTAATATACCAGTACTGAACTGATTTAAACTAGCCTTAGAATCCAAACAAAGAATGTATAAATATGTCTCACCACAGAGCCAGGGGGATGCTGTGGCTGAGTGACTGAAGATGTGGCAGACAACTGAGACTGTGGCAGCCCTGGGCCCCCTCCACCCCCTTCATGGCAACCCTGACGCTTGTGACCTATGAAGTCCTTGATCTCAGTGAACTGGGCCCCACATGTCCCACATATGTGAATGTCTCCACCACCTCCACCAGGCATCTGATGTTGCTGTTGCTGCTGTCCACCCGTAAGGGAGGTGACAGCAGATGGTCCAGAGGCAATAATAGGTGGCTGAGCATTTTGGATGATGGCTGCAACAAGAAGAAAATACTTATAATAACAGTTAAAGATAATAGGCAATCCCATCTAATCGCTAAGGTATAAAAGCCCAATGCTAAGCTGCTGGGTAGGAGAGGTGTAACTACAGCAGGCCCTCACTGTAACAGACTAACTGGGGGAAGCCTGTTCTAAAAAAGCTGATAATCTGTTATATCTGATCATTCCCCTCTGAGGTGGGATTTCAAGCACATTTGAAAATGAGTACAATGGCATATTCTAGTACTATCTATCTATCTATTTATCTATTACCAGACGCCATAATCCCGTAAGGGGTGGCCATTTGACTTTGAGTTATTTGTTTTATGGGAAGGGGCACTAACCCTCCATCAACCCACTTGTTGACACGTAGGGAACACGTATGATTTGGTTATATGGTTACCACCCAGCGTTGTGAATGGTTTCTTGGCTTACAGGAAACCACTTGGCTTGTCACTCAATGTAAAGCCACCTGTAAAGGAAAGAAAAGCAGTAAGTGACAGGAAAGATGGGAGAAATAGGAAGAGGGGAGGGCAGGCACAGAAAAAGAATGATAAAGGCTAAGGAAGAAGTTGCCTTTATCATTCTTTTTTTGTGCCTGCCCTCCTCTCTTCCTATTTCTCCCATCTTTCCTGTCACTACTTATTGCTTTTCTTTCTGTTACAGGTGGCTTTACATTGAGTGACAAGCCAAATGGTTTCCTGTAAGCCAAGAAACCATTTACAACGCTAGGTGGTAACAATATAACCAAACCACACGTGCTCCCTACGTGTCAAGTGGGTTGGTGGAGGGTTAGTGCCCCTCCCTGTAAAACAAATAACTCAGAGTCAAATGGCCACCCCGTAAGGGATTATGGCATCTGGCAATAGATAGAGATAGATAGATTTCTTGGTGTTAAGCATTACCATACTTTGGTTATTCCTATGTGTGTTTTGATGTCTAACTATGGCAGATTAACCTGAAAACAGTGCCAAAATTAGGAGGGGTGCTGTACATGTAGTAGTGTTTAGGTAGGGTGTTTTTAGTTTTCATTTTTTTTTTTTTCTTGGCATTTAGCAATACTTTGGATAATCCTATGTGTGTTTTGATGTAAAATATGGCAAAATGACTGGAAAACACAGCTAAAATAAGGAGGGGTATTGTACATACAGTAGTGTTTAGTTAGGGTGTTTTTTGGTTTTCAGTGTTTTATTTTTGCATGTACTTTTTGTGTTTAGCATTACTTTTGGATATTCCTATGACTGCTTTGATGTCTAAATAAGCCTGAATGACTGGAAAACACTGCCAAATTAAGCACAGAGATTAGGTATAGGATGGAAGTTAGGCATAGGTAAGGTCTGGGTATGGTAGGGGAATAGTGTTCATTATGCAGATGTTGCCACTACCTGGACACGCCTTTGGCTCTATTATGTCCAAATAAATGACAGATTATTGTATTGTATTTATATTGATTGAATTAAAGCTAATATCACAAAAATTAAATTGACACACTCTATCTATCTATCTACTGCCAGACGCCTTAGTCCCATATGAGGTGGCCACAAACAAACTGCCTCCAAGTTGCCCTGTCCCCCACCATTCCACTGCCTTGCTCCCAACTCACACTCCCCCCCTTTCATATAACTTTCCACTCCATCCCTCTATCTCATCCTTGGTCTCCCTGTCCCTCTCCCCCTCTCCACCCCACTCACACTCTCCCAAACAGTCTCTTGCTCTTCTCCTCATGACCAAACCACCTCAGTGTGTTTCTCCTAACGCTTCCTATCACATCCACGCCACAATTCTCCTTCACTTCCTCGTTTGTCAGTCTGTCTGTCAATGTGACTCCACATGCTCCTCCCAAATAATTCATTTCCACTACTCTTACTTTTGACTTTTCTCCCTCCAGCAAGATCCAAGCTTCACTTCCATACGTCAGAGTTGGTATCACAATACAGTACTGTCATGCAGTAACATTTTCACTTCCATGCTCACTTCCCCATTTCTTATCACAGCTTTCAAAGAACCAGCAACCTTTCTTCCTTGTTGTAATCTTTCAAGCATTTCAACCTCTGAGCTTCCACCCTTACTCATCACACTACCCAAGTACTTCAGCGCACTCATATTTCCCATTTCCTCCTCATCCAACCTCACTGTACATTCAATGACTTCATTTCTTTCAAAGGCCATAACTTTACTCCTCCCTACATTCACCTTTAGATTCTGCTTCTTACACACTCTCCCAAATTCATTCACCATGCCTTGCAGCTCCCCTTTGTCTTCACTTAACAACACAGTATCATCTGCAAACAGCAGTACAGGGAGTTTCTACACACTCCCATCTCTCATTAGGGCCATTCCAACATCCACTGCCCTACCTTCTATGGTATCTCTTTTACTGTATAACCCCATCCATATATGGACTGAACAACCATGGAGAAATGACACATGCCTGTTTCAACCTAACCTCAAAAAGAGAAATTCACTCAGTTCTCTGACCACACGCACTGCAGCCTTAGCACCCTCGTACATACTCTTCACGGCATTCAACAACTTCCCATTTACTCCATATATTCTTAATACTTTCCACAACCCTTGTCTATCCACCCTGTAATATGCTTTCTTCAAATCCATGAAGGCTGCATAAGCCATCTTCCCCTTCTCCAGAAACTTTTCCACTAAAGACCTAAGAATGAATATCTGATCTATAGCTACAACCTCTTCCCTTCCTAAAACTTTTCTGTTCCCCAATTAATTCCTCTGTTATTTCCCTAACTCTGTCAATAAGTATCCTACCATATACTTTTCCTATTACACTAAGAAGATAAATGCCCCTATGATTACCACACACTTCTTTTTCCCTTTTTCCTTTGTACAGGGGAATAATTATACCTGACTTCCAATCCTCCGGGACTTTTACCTTCCTCCCATGCCAATCCCCACATCTTCCACATCCATTCTACTACTATCTCTTCCCCATGCTTCAGCATTTCACCACACACTTCATAAATTCCTTTTGTTTTCCCAACTTTAACTTTCTTCACTACTTCCATAACTTCCATGCTACGGTACTGATTTCTTCCTCTCTTCTCACATCCCTCCTTTTCCCAGCCATTCTCCAGCCACTTATACTCGCTTTACTTTAATTCTCTATGTTCATCAATTTCTTAAAGTGCTCTCTCCATCTGCTCACTTTTCCTCCTTTCTCCACTAGCAATCTACCATTTTCATCTTTCACTCCCTGGTTACCATCTTTAACACCCTACTGTATCTAACTCTCTTAACATCTTTCCAGAATTTGCCAGACGCTATAATCCCGTAAGGGGTGGCCACTTGACTCTGAGTTATTTGTTTTACGGGGAGGGGCACTAACCCTCCACCAACCCACTTGTTGACATATGGGGAGCAAGTATGGTTTGGTTATATATATGGTTACCACCCAGTGTTGTAAATGGTTTCTTGGCTTACAGGAAACCATTTGGCTTGTCACTCAATGAAAAGTCACCTGTAAAGGAAAGAAAAGCAATACGAAGTGACAAGAAAGTTTTATCTATCTACTACCTACTGCCAGACGCCATAATCCCGTAAGGGGTGGCCATTTGACTTTGAGTTGGTTGTTTTACAGGGAGGGGCACTAACCCTCCACCAACCCACTTGTTGACACGTAGGGAGCACGTATGGTTTGGTTATATGGTTACCACCCAGCTTTGTAAATGGTTTCTTGGCTTACAGGAAACCATTTGGCTTGTCACTCAATGTAAAGCCACCTGTAATGGAAAGAAAAGCAATAAGAAGTGATAGGAAAGATGAGAGAAATAGGAATAGAGGAGGGCAGGCACAGAAAAAGAATTATAAAGGCTAAGGAAGAAGTAGGCAGCACTACATCAAGTGAGTGGATGATGGTCGCCACCACCTAGCGTAAACTGGGGTGAATTCGGACGATTTTTTCATTTTTTTGTGCCATGTAATCTAGTTTTTAATTCAGTCCAAGATCTTAAGTACTGTATGTTGAGCTGGTCCACTAGGGTATCGAATCATAGCAGTACAAAATTTAAAATGTTTCATATATAATTATAGCAAATATAGTAATGGGTGTCCGAATTTGTACTCAAACTTTGGTGAATTTGGACACACTGTATAAATTCGTACATAAATAGAAAATGAATGCATATGACTACCCTGGGTTCCCAGTTTAGTCTCGGCCGTATGTGGGGCCATTTCGGACGCTATGGGGCTTTTAAAAAAATGTTCTTCCAGTACAAAAATAATGCCACTCCCTGACAAAATAAGCTAATGACTATAATGAGACATGAACACAATAGCAGTTTTATTTTTTTCCTTGGTTTAAATAAAACATATTAGAACACATGTAGATAAGATAAATCTAGCTACAAACCTTAGTACTGTATATGGAACAATCATTTCTTGACTAATAATTTTGTTTTTGGAAGACTGATGGATTATAAGTTACAGGTGATATTTAACATGATTATTTGGCTTTACCAGTTTTTTGCTTGCCTTTTTCACTACGATAAGGACCTTGATCTCCACCAGTTCTTTTCTTAAATGTTCGAGTCATTGGGTGACCTTGTTTAAACAGGTAGTACCATAAAAGCTCAAGAGTATACCTGTAAATGATACATATGAACCCAATTACACACACTATCCACATCTGGCAAATTATAAGCAATTGTACATTGTAAAAAGTGTTACTTTTTCGCCCATACTCCCCCTGTCCGAATTCACCTCATGTCCGAACTGACTCCAATTTGCATGAAAATTTTAAAAATTTCATTAAATGCCCAGTTAAGAGATTAATTGAGAAGATAACGCCAATTACTTACTTTGCACTTTCACACTATGCATGAAAGTACATCCGGGCACCGAAGATTTTCCTGCATCTATTCATTAACATTTCTGCCAAAGAAAGTTTGCCAATGTTACAAATTTTATTCTTTTTACATATGTTTGCTTTTTAGTATATATTTGGTATGCGTCACGTGATATATTAAGTATCTTTATACACGAAAGTACAGTAAAGAATTACAAACAATTGGGAGCAAACAGATTTCTAATATGTTTATTCATTAATTATTAATTAATTTAACTTTTTATTGCAATAATATCCGAATTCGCCCCGAGTCCGAATTCACCCCAGTTTACGGTACCACTACAAGAAAGATAATTTTCTTATATTCCCTCCACTTTACACTCTAATTCCTTCCAAATTCCTCATCCACTCTCTTTCTAATCAACTGGGTGAAAAGCTACAAATATCAAGAAAAGGTTGGTATCAGTACCGGTAAATATCAAACCGCAACACGAAACTTGAAAACTCACAAAACTTGTGCAGAAAATGTTAAGCAGTGGAGACAGGGCAACGAAGAGACTGATACTGAGAATAACACTAATAAAAAACATGGAAAGCAACTTTGTCGAGGGTAAGACTACGAGGAAGAGTGCAACTTTTTTGAGAATAACATCAAATGGCAGGAAGAGAGCAATTTTGTTAAGAATACCACTGAAGACCAGAAGAGAGCAACTCTGCTGGGAAAAACACTAAAAGAAAGGAATATATCAACCTGAATATAAGAGAAGATTCAATGAAGTATCTTACAGAGATGGTGAACAGAGAAGAAATAGAAATGCATAAACCAGGCACAGCAAGAGAAGAAAACATGATAACAAAGAGTTCATGGCTGGATCACAAAAATACAGTAGTGGGCAAAACAATTAAAGGCCAGTAGGGAGGTAAAAAGAAAAAAAAATAAATACAGAATATGCAAAAATGACAATGATCAGGTGGACAAGCAGTGCACCCTTGGGTGTGAGGCCTGGGGGGATTAGGCTTACAATGGAGGAGTTGAGAGGTAGGATGGGACTGGAGTGTATGTATTGGTGTTGTGATGAGGTGAGTTAAATTCAGATGGTTTGGGCATGTGGAGAGGATGGGGGATGATAACTGGGTGCAGAAAGCGAGAAGTGTTAATGTTAGGGGTAGGGGCTGCAAAAGGCAGACTGAAAAAGAGCTGGGGAAAGGTCACTGAGTGTGACTTCAAGATAAGGGACAATAGGGAAGCTGCAAGAGATTGAGCAGCATGGAAAGCCGCCATTAGGTGACCAAAGCTGACGCATGCAAGCATGTTAGAGCCTTGAAAAATGAAACTAAAATACATGCATGAGTAATACAGATGAGACTCAATCCCACAAGCCATGGAGAAAGCTGGAAGAGACCTTCCTTCATCAACAGGCTGAATGTATGTACAACTGATCTGGCTCAAAACACCCTGCCACATATTTCAGTAGGCTAAGCATAATTCACATCAGCATCTTTGATGCCTTACCGGTAGGAATATACTGGTGAACAGAGCAATGCCACAACTAGAATTCAAGCATTTTAAAGTGCTTTCTGTTTATCTCATCATAAACTGCACACACTTTTCGTCTATGACTATTCGGTCGAAAATGACTCTGGGGATATTAATGAGGCCCCAGAGGGGATTCATGATAGCAAGAGAAGTTCATTTACTACAGTAGTGCTGCAGAAACGCGTCAGTAAATAAAATAAATCAAAATACAGTACTTGAATTCCACTTCTTACTTCTTCCCACCATTTAACCTATCAATTAATCAGCATTACTGTTAATGCAAAACTCCAACCTAGAACTATACGCTAAACAATTCAAAGGTTTCAATCACTTGTTTACAATCAGCTGACTGGGACCCATACTGAGCATTTTCTCTCTCCCGGCACTCATCCTATCCTTCCACACAATTCTCCATCATCTCCGTTCGGCATTCTTTATATTTATTACAAGACCCTGAATAATTAATTTTCGTCTACTTTATCAGACACAGCAAGGCGAATGATTTCTCAGTCTTTTGGAATACACGAGGAGTTGTGCATTATGCTCACTACTTCAACTGACGTTAGTGACATGGGAAAATGGCTAAGGCTGGCCCTTCATGGCGCATAACAATAGAATGCATACATTTTATTCTAAATACTAAACACTCTTATACTCACCATAGCTCTGTGGGTGATTTGTTGATACAGGAACATTTACGTTCATAATCTTAACCTATAAACACAGACCCATATCAAATTTTCCAACTAATTGTTATGGTGTGTCCGTCAGTGTTCGCCTTCCCGACTGCTGCCATGACTAAAGACCCTTCTGAAAATAAGGAATTGGGGAAATGTTTTTCATATTTCAGTTTTCATTCATACTAATTTACATATATATTTTTTTTTATCTAACAAGATTCAGGATGACTATGTGCTTAGCTTCACAGGACTAGCGTATGCCGCCATCCCCACCCCCACCCCAAGACCCGTTGTCAGTCGTGTTTAAAAATGTTTCCCTCGTAAATGCTTCTTTCTCAGTCTGCTTGATCTTATGAAGGCATGAAGCAGATGACTACACAAAATAAATGAACAAACAGCCTACTTCATAAGCATATCGAGGTCACTGGCAAGAGTAAAAACTCAAAAGTAAAGACCCGTTAGAGTAACTTTTGAACGTAAGAAGTTTCTGAATAAAAACGAACATGGGCCTTGTTGGTTGAGGAGGCTCCCTAGTCCCTAGCACCTGTAGCGATTTATTTTTCGATGTGGCTGGTTAACAAGGTTTTGTACGTTATCTATACAATATTACAATGACGTACTTAAAACAAAGGAGAGTAGATTAAGTACAAAATAAAGCTGCTTAATCAACGATAATACGGGCGTGTTTAAAACAAGAAGGGCTCAGAGATACAGCGTAAATGAAGAAAATGGCCTTCTAAGACAAAGTGGGAATCTTCATGATACCTAATGTTTGCCCGATGTAATTATCTCTATCTACTGTCAGATGGCCTCAATACCGCGAGGGATGGACACAAACAAATCGCCCCCACGTCGCCCTATCCTCTGCCATTTGATTACCTTCCCTGCATCTCAATACCCTCTTCCCTCTCATAAACCGCGCGATCACCAATCCATTCCTCCATCAAAAAGGGTAAGTTATAGGGGATGTAACTGGGAGGACGGTAGGGCAAAGCACAAACGGTGAAACAGGAGACAATTGAAATGGGCAGTGGTGTGGTATCGGTTTAGTTATATGATTGCTGCGGACAATGTATACCTTGTAAACATCCACCACCCTCGGTCTCCTCCCATCAACTTAACTCACCGGTATACACTTCTACAGAACACAAAATTAACAAGTGTGTTTTTCTAGTTGGAAGACGAGTAAGAGAAGTGGAAATTAACTGAAAAAAATGGGAGAAATGGAGTTCCCCCGAGCTAAGCCCTGTATTGGACTATATAGCCCCGCTAGGGTTACAGGAGGGAGCTACCCCTCCCAGCACGGCATCCCGGGCGAGGCTCGAACTTGCAATCCCCCCGATCACAAGTCCAGCGCGCTACCGCGCCCCCCAAGGGGAAATTAACTGAGAAGCAAGTGGAGTTACAGACGCAGACATAGAAGTTAAGGGGCACTGGTGTTAAAGATACTGTAACTGGGTCAAGAGAAGGAACGAGATGGGCTGGCCACACAGATAGAAATGAGATTGAGGATGAAATGGAGGGATATGAAAGATGAGCTGCATGGAGGTCTGCCAAATGGCAGAGGACAGGCTGATGAGACTGCTATTGCTTAATATACTTCACCAAATATCCTTAATTTTCATCAAACATCACTTACCTTTTCAGTCCATCATAGTAAGCTTCCTTATTATTAAATTGTGGTAGGTGGGGGCGCTCACCATCCACTCGATGTAGTGCTGCTTTCGGGTGTCTGCCCTTTCCTCTCCTCCATCCTCCTTTCTTTCCTCTTCCTTCTGCCTGTAGGTGACTCTACACTGAGTGACAAGCCAAATGGCTTCCTATACATCAGGAAACCATTTACTATGCTGGGTGGTAACCATATAACCAAATTTTGGCTCCTGGTGATACAGTGGGTAATAAAGGTGCTACAATGGGATTGAGCCGGTGAAGGTTTATATCCAAGGGATGGTTGGGGTTTATTGCTCACATAATGCCACTCAGGGATGAGTGAGGCTGGTCACTTATCTTAAATGCCAGGACCAACTTTCCTAGCCCCAGGCTCCTACACTCCTCATGGGGCAAAGTAGGATTAGATGATGGATGGATGGAATATGAAAATGGTTTATTGCAGGTTAAGAAAAAACATATACCGTATCTACAAAAATGTTATGCTGCAGGTTAACAAAAACAATGTGAAATTAGCCTTTTAATGAAAGTTATAATAAAGTAGCTTAATACAGGTAAAAAATTAGAAATAACCCAGGAATGTGAGAGAGAAACTACATGGTAGTTAACTGAAGTAGAAATGAAAAGTACTTTCATTTTGTAATCCTAAAAATTAATACTGAAAGACGGCAAACACGCCACCAGTGCCAGGGACCAAAACTTAATCATATTCACCCTCAACCTCCCCACCCTCTTCCTCAAACTCTGCTTCATCATCAGCAGTGGCCTCCTGGTACTGCTGATACTCTGATACCAGATCATTCATGTTTGACTCTGCTTCTGTGAACTCCATCTCATCCATGCCCTCTCCAGTGTACCAATGGAGAAAAGCCTTGCGCCTAAACATAGCAGTGAACTGTTCACTAACTCGTTTGAACAGTTCTTGAATAGCTGTTGAGTTACCAATAAAGGTGGATGCCATTTTCAAACCCCGAGGGGGAATATCACACACTGCAGTTTTAACATTATTAGGAATCCATTCCACAAAGAATGAAGAATTCTTATTTTGGATATTGTACATCTGATCATCGACCTCCCTCATGGACATGCGACCACGGAAGATTGCGGCAACAGTGAGATAACGGCCATGTCGAGGGTCACATGCAGCCATCATGTTCTTAGCATCAAACATCTGCTGGGTGAGCTCAGGCACAGTAAGGGCACGATACTGCTGAGATCCTCGTGCAGTCAGAGGAGCAAATCCAGGCATGAAAAAGTGCAGTCGAGGGAAGGGAACCATGTTTACTGCCAACTTCCTCAGGTCAGCATTCAGTTGGCCTGGGAAGCGAAGGCAAGTAGTGACACCTGACATCGTGAGGGAAACAAGATGGTTAAGGTCCCCGTAAGTTGGGTTCTGCAGCTTCAGGGTTCTGAAGCAGATGTCATACAAAGCTTCATTGTCAATACAGTAGGTTTCATCTGTGTTCTCAACCAGCTGATGAATGGAGAGGGTAGCATTGTATGGCTCCACCACTGTGTCAGAAACCTGCAATATAGAACAAAACATTGTGTATTAAGCAGTTATATCAAACATAGCTACACACATTCGGTACAGGTATATAACACTTCATTTCTTACACACTTTACACCAACCTATTATTAACCAACTGAGGGTCAACCTTAGATACACATGGTGGCTGATGTGCCACTAAGGCACTGAACCTTGTATATTTGTCTTGATTCTCCCATCCTTTTAGGAGTCAGAAGAATCGTAAACATCATAAACCGATGGGCAGTGACTTCTGCTCTCCCACCTTGAAACCACTAGGCCCCCAGCAAGCCGAAGCTGTACACCTCAGTACTACTGTTTCACTAAATATTAATTGCAGCCAAACAGAGCAACCATTTTATAACATGTAAGTAAAAGTGATAAAGCAATCAAAAGTGCATTAGAATGCAACCATGAAGAAAGTGCTTAGCGGCAACATCACAAAATGATGCACCACCCCTCTCAGCTTAGCTCCACTGCCAAGGTAAAATGACCATCCAAACAGCCCAGGAACTTCTAATTGGTATGTACATTCATTCATTCATCATGTAAGCCAGTGTTGCCCCATGAGAAGTGTAGCAACCCAGGGCTAGGCAAGTTGGTCCTGACATTTAAGATGAGTGACTAGCCTCACTCATCCCTGTGGGCATTATATGAGCAATAAAACCCCAACCACCCCTTGGATATAAATCTGCACCAGTTCAATCGGATAGGAGCGCCTTAATTTCCCTAACCACCAGGTGCCATAATTTGGTTATATGGTTACCAACCAGCATAGTAAATGGTTTCCTAGTGTACAGGACACCATTTGGCTTGTCACTCAGTGTAGAGTCACTCGTGGACAGATGGAAGAGAAAAGAATGAAGAAAGATAGAAGAGGAAGAGAGGAAAGGGCAGGCACCCGAGAGCAGCACTACATCGAGTGAGTGGATGGTAAGCACCCCTCCTACCACATCCTCCCAAACAAGTATCGGCACTCTTACAGCATGTATCATTCTGAAACACGGATGAAGCACTGTGATATATCGGGTATCCCGTAATCATAAGTGCAAATATTATCTTTGGTCATCACCATCTAATCCTGTTTCCCCATGAGAAGCATAGGATCCTGGGGATAGGCAAGTTGGTCCTCACATTTGAGATGAGAGTGACCAGCCTCACTCATCACTGTCCCTGAGTGGCATTACGTGAGTAATAAACCCCAACCACTCCTTTGACAGAAACCTGCACAGGCTCAATCTGATTGGAGTGCCTTACTTGCCCATTAAACCATCAGGCACCATAATTTGGTTATATGGTTACCATCCAGCATAATAAATGGTTTCTGGTGTACAGAAAACCATTTGGCTTGCCACTCAGTGTAGTCACCCATACGCAGAAGGAAGAGGAAGAATGAAGAAAAGAAAGACAGAAGAGGTAGAGTAGTCACCAATAGGCAGAATGAATGAATGAAGTAAAGACAAAGAGGAAGGAAGGAAGGGAGGAAAAGCGCAGTCACCCAAGAGCAGCACTACATCGAGTGGATGGCGAGCACCCCCACTGAGAACTCAAAAGTGCAAAAAGATTCACTTACTGGGTGGTATATGTTTTGAGGCACCATGTTTATAGACTCCTGTGTGTCTGCGGTAGGTGCTCACTTTTACAACCATTGTACCCAAAGGGGCCGATATTTTTTGGGGGAGGGTGTACATTAAAACCCGTAGCCAAAATACACCTTCTTATACAACGAAACAAACACTGAATTTGCCGACCTGGGGACCCCTCATACATGTACAAGCGGCTGCTGCCAAGGCAACGTGACCTATACATAGCAGGAACCTCAAAATATTAATTGTTTTTGTTTCAGGGTCAAAACATACCCTCTAAGCCACTAACCCCGACATTCATTTCAGTCACTTAAAGACAACACACAGCCTCGTGACATCCACCCTTCTAAATCCTATCTCCCTCGTGAGGACAGGGTCCACCTGGCCAGACTGAGATGTGGGCACCATCCAGCCCTCTTAGGCTACCAGAAGAGGCTGGATGACTCCATCACTGATGCCTGTCAAGGATGCAACACAGCACCTCATACTATCAAGCACATTATGGAAGACTGCATTGCAAACAATCACCTACACCAACAACACAACATACACTCTTTGAGAGCTCTGTGGGAAAGCCTGGTCTCAGCCATGGCCTTCCTAAGGGACTCAGGGCTGTTCGGCCAGACTGCCTAGGGAACAACTACTACTACCATAATTTCTGCTGACTTGGGGCTATCTCTTAACCCTTGCCTAGCATTACAACTCATATGAGGCACAATGAAAGTCAGCATAGGCAAAGCTGCAAGACTCATGAGGTATAATTTACACTGGCTATAAATCAAAGGTTCCAGAGAAGTAAACTATCTCAGAAATAATCAGACCCACAGGGGTTAATGATACTTTACATATTAACAGCAGTATACTCAACCACATAAGTTCATATGGCATGACAGATGAACTAAACAACAAAGTCCAGATGGAGAAGATGGCATGAAGCATTTAACCTACCTATAGTCAGACATCATAATCCTGTAAAGGGTGGCCGTTTGAGTTTGTGGTTTTACAGGGAGGGACACTAACACTGCCAACCCACTTGTTGACAAGTAGGGAACACGTGTGAGTTGGTTATATGGTTACCACCCAGCGCAGTATAGGCTTCCTAGCTTACAGGAAACTCTTAGGCTCATCTCTCATTGTAAGGCCACCTGAAGAGGAAAGACGAGTAATAAAAAGCGACAAGAAAGAAGATGGAAATAGGAAGACAGGTGGGCAGACACAGAAAATGAATGATAAGTGAAGAAAGTAGGCAGCACTATATCAAGTGAGTGGATGATGGTCACCACCATCTACCACAATAGTAATCATGAAAATATAAAATATTCTAGTGCCTTTCTCATCAATTTACAGGTTTAAAGAAAGATTATATCTACTGTTTGTGAAATTAAAAAGATCCAAAATAACCTAGAGAAAATTTAGTAGCAAAACTAAGGCTACAACCTATACATATGTGGGAGAAATAACCAGACTGGGAAGTATTTCTATTGATCTTTCAATTCATAACTCATATTCTGAAAGTCACAAGCCCTTAACACCTTGTAGAGGATTATGGTAACCATACAAACAATGGAGGTGATGTAGAGACTACTATGGTGCCCCTGTTAACTGGGATGAGACAAATGCAGCATCCATCCTGGACCAAACCTCTACATTCTTCTTTATCTGTTTACTACACAAAACTGCCCTGCAGGGTAGCCTGTCTGTGGTTGACTGGTCTGCTTGGACAGACAGACAAGGGTTATTCAACAACCTGAACAATTTTTTAATTCGAGCACTATGCAGAATCTACATCCTGCCATTATGAACATATGTAGAGTACAGTACTGTACTGTATAAGCAAATAAAAAGGTATCTATACTTGTTACCTTTGGAGATGGTACAACTGAGAAGGTAACCATAATCCTATCCGGGAATTCTTCACGGATCTTGGATACTAGAAGTGTACCCATGCCAGAGCCAGTGCCACCTCCCAGGGAGTGGGTTAACTGAAATCCCTGTAGACAGTCACACTTCTCAGCCTCCTTGCGAATCACATCCAAGACAGAGTCAACCAATTCTGCTCCTTCAGTATAATGTCCCTTGGCCCAGTTATTGCCAGCACCACTCTGACCTGAAAAATCATGATCATTTAGTAGGATCCACAACTAGAAACAAATCAACAGTATCCTTTGAAGGAAGTCGTTCATCCATTCAACAGTTCGTTATAACACTCCATCATTCACCATACATCCTCAAACATTCATAATCAAATCCTATCTTCAATGCTGCCACCTACTTTTAATCTCAAATGCCACATATGCATTTTCTTCAACTTCAATGCAGGTACAGTGCCTCAAGAAAGTATCCGTACTTAGGGGTAGATAGTTTTGAAATCATATGTTCACCTCAGGCGTGTTTCAGATCACATCGTTGGTTTTTCAGTTTGTTTCCCACATAGTTGTTCTGATACTTTTTTGAGGTACTGTACATAATAACTCAGTGGGGCTTTCTACCCTCTTTCATGACTAATGTATCTCTTCTCATGCAACAGTCTTTGTACAGTACAATCAGTACTAAAATCCTTGATTTCTATTTATCCCCCTGAAGTAAATAAACAAATATTCTGTGCATGACAAACTTCCAGACATACCACTATTCATTATAAACCAAATTATAAATACAGTAGCCCCTCATTTATCCAAATGTATATCCTGACGCTGCACCTTGGCTCTATTAATCCATTATCCGAATTTACTTACTATTATCCAGATGTAAAAGTCCCCAAGAACTTCAGCTGGCTGGCCAATATGTTCAAACATTCGGTATCATGGCCACTGGGCTTGAATCGTGAGCAGGAAGTAGGCCATAACCCACAACCAAAGCTAAAATATCCGTCCATCCCCGTACTGAATGGTCAATGTCATGCACTGGTATGATCACTCCCAAGTTCAGCACCCGAGTAATATGACTGTAACCCACAACCAATGTCAAAACATCCGTACGTATCCCCATCCAAGCCCAAAGTCGCATGGCCACCAGGCTAAATCTTTCCTAACTGCCCCTGAGATTGTAACACAGACCACAAGCCACAAGTACATGTTTGGTGACATCGGAAATCTACCTTTCTACCAAACGTCCAAAGTCCCCCGGTCACCACGAGCTGTGTTTCTGCATGGCCACTCAGCATCTAACAGATTGCAAGCCATGCATAAATGTAAGGTAAAAGTGCCTGTCTGTCTCGTGACAGAAGGAGGAGAATCCCGCCCACAGCCTCGCTTCTCCCCCCCTCCTGGCTCCCCTCTTGCTCTCTACCCTTCTCCGCTTTTTTTTTTTTTTTTTTTTTTTTTTTTTTTTTTTTTTTTAAATGCGAGGAAGAAGGAACCAAAGGCTGCTAGCCTGCAATTATTGTTCCTTCCATGAGAAAAACAAAATACAAGAGAGCCAAATTCAAGATCTGATCATTTCGAGATGCCCGGACACACTTTTGGGCAATTTTGGGAACATTGAATGCCAGGACCAAAATGATCGGTAAGTGGGCGTCCGGATAGTACAGTACAGGGATTACTGTGTGTGTGTGTGTGTGTGTGTGTGTGTGTGTGTGTGTGTGTGTGTGTGTGTGTGTATATATATATATATATATATATATATATATATATATATATATATATATAATGTACCTCACACACACACACATCGTTTTTGTTTTTGAAGGCTCCACCATGCTTGCATGCATTGGCCTTGGTCACCTAATGGCTGCTCTCCATGCTGCTTGATCTATGGCAGCCTCCTTGTTCAGTCCCTTAACCCTGAGGTCACACTTAATAACCTCGTCCGGTGTCATTTTTGTTCTACCCCTCACAACCTGACCCCCAATATTAACGCTTCTAACTTCTGCACCCAATTATCATCCCCCATCCTTTCCACATGTCCAAACCACCTCAATCTACCTCTCCTCATCACAACACCAATACACTCCAGTCCCACCCTACCTCTTAACTCTTCCAATGTAAACCCAGCCTCTCCAGGCCTTGCATGCAGGGACGCAATGAGCATCACCTAACCATTGTCATTTCTGTACGTTTGAGCCTGCGAACATCCTCTTCCTTTACTGCCCAGGTCTCGCTTCCATAAAGTATTACACTCCTGACACATGCTGCATACAAAGATCCCTTAGCACATAGGGAGAGCCCTCTCAATGTTAGGAGAGGAAACAGCTCCCTGAACTTCTTCCAGCCACTTTTCACCCTAACACATATAAAGCCCAGTGGTTGAGTTAGGGTACTACAGAGATTTCACCCACAAGGCTTGAAATACAAGCTGATGGGGTTATTGATAATAAAACACTATTCAGTGCAAGCAGCTGGTTACTCCTTGAATTACAGGTCAACTAAGTAGCCTAACACCGAACACCAATGCTTATGCTGGGGCAATAAAGGATGGCATAGGTAGGTCTAATCAGGTCAATCCCAGCCTGTTTACATCCAAGCAAGTCCATTTAACGCTATTCAGGTCCACTGAATCTAGCTGGGTCATTCAAACAGTTCAGGGGTAACTGGGAGACACGACAACTAGGCGACAGTCAACTGGCAACAGGTTAACTAGGGGACAGTAAACTGGGTGACTGCTAATTAGACATGACAACTGGGCAAGACTTTTTTTTATATATAAATTGTGAATTATACAACACACAACATAAATGATAAGTTAGGTTGAAATTAACATATGCTGGTATTATGTATTTAAAATGACATTCAATAATAGTTTGATAATACTGATTAACAGTAAATTCGAGTGTAAAGTGACTATTGCGCGCGATCTAAATTATGGAAAAAAATTGGTTACCCCACTCTCTTCAGTTAAAAACACATTATGCGAAAAACATTGTCCGTGAAGGGACTGATGCTCAGGTAAATCTGCTATTGCAGCATCAGATATGCTCTCAAGTTCCTCGCGGATAAGTGTAGCTGGATGTGCTGCTGGCTGTCCCACAGCCTATCCCTTTTATAAGAAAATCCTTGATGAACAAGTTTATCTTTGTTTCTTTGTGAGGTTACGAATTCAGCCAACATTCGGCTTCAGAGTAGCGTCTGTAGCAGTACTGCAGAACGACAACAGTGTATGACCTACTACTGTCCGTTGACAATTGTTGCCAAACGCCACCCACGAAACTGTCTGAGTTGTTTGTCTGGTGTCGTTCAGTAATCTGGTTATCCAGTTATCCTTTCACCCAGTAGACTGTCGCCAAGTTATCCTTTCACCCTGCTGACTGTCGCCAAGTTATCCTGTCAACCAGCTGACTGTTGCCCAATTGCCACCAAATCATTCAGACCCTCCACATCCATTTTGGCCTACTCATGTCACTCCCAGTCCACTGAAGCCCTGTTCAAACCATTCAAGAGCTCCCAGAAAGTTATATAAAACTGCACATTCCAATTCAAACCATTCAACTACTATCTGAAACATACAAATTAGAATAATTTATTCTATTCAACTGCTCCCTAAAACTTACAGCACATTCCAGCTCAAACCATTCAGCTGCTCCCTGAAATTTATAAAATTAACAGCCTCACCACCCAGTATCTGTGTTCCAAGCTCGCTTGTATACCACTTAGCACAAGAGGGGGGGGGGGGACTTTTTTTTTCTTACTATACTGCTGTCCTTAATATCAAAACTGCAGTGTTTGTACTGATACACCTTAATATCTGGAGGTAAAAACATACTCAGTGGGTTATTGAGGCTTTCTAACCCTTTTAACAGATATAAGATCATTTGCAATGCAATGTATAACTGGTTAACATCCCCCCCCCCCACACACACAGGGGTGGGGACTACAATCTGCTGAACACTTACCAAAGACAAAGCTGTCTGGCTTGAAGAGTTGTCCATGAGGTCCTGCCCTAACGCTGTCCATGGTGCCTGGCTCCAGGTCCACCAGGATGGCACGGGGTACGTACTTGCCCTGGTTACCCTCATTGTAGTACACATTAATGCGTTCTAGTTGCAGGTCCATCAAGTCCTTATCCACCCCAGATGTGTACTCCCCAGTTGGCTGGATCCCATGCTCATCACTGATTATCTCCCAAAACTGAAATGTAAATAACACAATACTTTTCACTGCTAAATAATGGTAACAACTAGTAGCCAACTACATACTAACCCCTTTCAGGCATAAGAACCTGAGGCTTGGCTACTATACACCAGTAAATTTAAAAGTTGATAACCAGAATTCTTCCCTTAAGGGGTTAAATCTATGAATCAGACTAGGGCATTCTAACCACTAGGTTATCAGGCTTCCAGTTCCATGACTACCACTATCCACAATTTCACTCAAATAACCTCTTCAAATAAACAAGCATTCCTACCACCACCAAACTACGGTACTGTATTCAGCTTTTCACCAACTTTCGTAATGGAGATAATTTCTAGCCCCCCTTTATTAACGTTTCCCGGAGGTTTATATATATATCTGTACATATGGTGGTGGAAAAAATACACACATAGCACACTTATGTGTGGCTGACTATTTCTAGAAACATCTCCATTGCACCATGTTACAGTGTTTGGTATATCAACAACTGTTATCCATTTGAATTTCCAGCAACGCATCCCAACTGTGAAAAGTTTGCCTGTTCTGTAGTCAGTATGTGCTAATGCTGCTTGCCCATCAAACAGCAATGACAATGAAATGGCACACGGCCTCTCCCCCCACTTTTTAGGGGTTGGAGATGGGCAAGGGGTTAACCCTTAAATGCAATATCTCATAAATTTAGCCATCTTTCTGACCAGGAAATTTTTATACTTTCGTAGTACGGTAGGTGGGGGCGCTCACCATCCACACACGCAATGTAGTGCTGCTCTCAGGTGTCTGCCCTTTCCCCTCCTCCCTCTTCTGCCTTTCTTCACTTCATTCTTTCCTCTTTCTTCTGCCTACGGGTGACTTTACACTCCTTCTCCTCTTTCTTTCCTTCAATCTTTCATGTTCCTTCTGCCTACGAGTGACTCTACACTGAGTGACAAGTCGAATGGTTTCCTGTACACCAGGAAACCATTTACCATGCTGGGTGGTAACCATATAACCAAATTATGACGTCTGTGGTTTAGTGGGTAATTGTGGCGCTCCAATTGGACTGAGCCATTGGAGGTTTATACCCAAGGGATGGTTGTGGTTTTTGCTCACGTAATGCCACTCGGGGATGAGTGTGGCTGGTCACTCTCATCTTGAATGTCAGGACCAACATGCATAGCCCCGGGCTCCTATGCTACTCATGGGGAAATGTAGGGTTGGTTGATGGATGGATGGACCGTAAAACTGGACTCCTAGGGGTTGATGATAGCATACAATCTATAATTTTATGGGAATCACCTACAAATTGTTCAATATACCATTATTAAGCAATGTTGGGTCTGGTTAGTACTTGGATGGGTGACCGCCTGGGAACACCAGATGCTGTTGGCATGACGTTCTCCCTACGTGTCAAGTGGGGTTGGTGGAGGATTAGTGCCCCTCCCTGTAAAACAATTAACTCTGAGCCTTTGGCCACCCCGTTTGGGATACATGGCGTCTGGCAATGAAAAAAAAAAAAAAAAATGAAATGCGAATGTTTCAACTGTAGCTCACAATGGTCTGGCCTCAACCAATCACAGCACTATAGCGTTAAAAGATGAATTTTAATAATTTCCAAATCATTAGGGCAACAGAATACCCAGGCTTCTAGATGAGGTTAGTTTATGCTGAAATTTTACTTCAGTATTTTCAATATTCTGAACAACTGATCAATATTTGTACTGACAGGCTACACAGTAGCAACCAGGGCAGTAAGAGAACAGAATACTATTAATGGGCTGAAACAGTGATAATTAGATGGATGTGTATAGTATGTCCTTGAATGATAGGCTGTGGGGGGAGGGGGGGGAGGGAAGAGACCATGAAGGAAGAATTGAGGAGGAAGAGGATTTAAAAGTACTTTATGCTGTGATGAAAATGGGCAGACAGATGATCTGGGCATGTGGAAAGGATGGAGGATGATAAATGGGTGCAAAGGGTGAGAGGCGTGAATGCTGAGGGTAGAGCTGCAAGAGGCAGACCAAAAAAGACCAGGGATGGACATAAGTGACCTCAAGGCTAAGGGATTGAATAAAGACACTACTAAACATCAAACAGCTTGGAGAGCAGCCATAAGGTGGCAAAGGCCTATGCATGCAAACAGGTTGGAGCCTTTATAAATGGAATTCATTGCCAGACGCCATGTATCCCAAACGGGGTGGCCAAGGGCTTAGAGTTAAATGTTTTACAGGGAGGGGCACTAATCCTCCACCAACCCCACTTGACACGTAGGGATGCCAACAGCATCTGGTGTTCCCCGGCGGTCACCCATCCAAGTACTAACCAGACCCAACGTTGCAAGCAACGTGTGAAAAGTATTGAGAGAAAAGCAAGGATGTGTTTTGGGCATTCATGGATTTAAAGAAAGCGTAGGGTGGCCAAGGGCTTAGAGTTAGTTGTTTTACAGGGAGGGGCACTAATCCTCCACCAACCCCACTTGACGTAGGGATGCCAACAGCAACTGGTGTTCCCAGGCGGTCACCCATCCAAGTACTAACCAGACCCTAAGCAACGTTGGGTCTGGTTAGTACTTGGATGGGTGACCGCCTGGGAACACCAGTTGCTGTTGGCATCCCTACGTCAAGTGGGGTTGGTGGAGGATTAGTGCCCCTCCCTGTAAAACAACTAACTCTAAGCCCTTGGCCACCCTGTCTGGGATACATGGCGTCTGGCAATGAATGAATGAATGAATGTATGATAGAATTGATAGGGAGGCTTTGTGGACTGTTTTAAGATTGTATGGACTTGATGGTAGGTTACTAAAAGGGGTGAAAAGTTTTTATGTGAATAGTAGAGCGTATGTACGAGTGGGTAATACCGTGAGTGATTGGTTTCCCCCTGCAGCAGGGATGTGTGATGTCACCTTGGTTGTTTACTATTTATATGGATGGTGTTGTAAGGGAGGTGAATGCAAGAATGTTAGGTGGAGGTCTGAGCCTGGTGAATGTTGATGGTAGAGAGTGGACTCTGAAGCAGCTGCTACTGCAGATGATACGAAAGGTGATATTGTTAGATGGAGTGGGGACAGTTTTGTACTTTAAAATAAAGTTATTTCCAACCCATATTAAGATTCAAAATAAAAAACAATTAAAATGAACATTGAACACCAGAAACTGTGGTTGTTTGACTCTACAAACTTTAATAATGGCTATTTCAGCAAGTAAACTCTCAATCATCCATTGTCAAATCATCTGGCCAAATGCAACATCCGGCGCCAAAACAAGAAGTAACCAGCAGTTCCATGCAATAACCAGCATCAAGGTGTATCAACTGGCTCATAAACGGTAGCCAACCAGCGCTGTATTACTGTACTGTATCATTATTTTATTGTATTTTAGGCTTCATTTTCACCATTTACTCATCTGAAAGTTTATATGACAAAGGTTAGAGATGGATAGTAATGCAATACCCAGCTCAATGCTAGATAATGTGCCGATGGGGGGTGCTATGAAATATCCGAAACTCTGCTTTACCTGGCGCAGGGCTTGGCTGAATTACACCAGATAATTAAGAGTTTACTGCATTTGCAAACTATCCTAAACTCCAGATGGGCCAAACAACTAGCATGCTTAGTTTTGACCAGAGGAATGTATTACAGTTTCCTGAGGCCTACAGAAATTACTGTGCTCATACAGGGCACTTCTAGTACACAAGGCACTTCTAGTTGTATTTTATAATTACAACCATCTACTGGAAAAACTAATATGCACACCATTCAGTTTATGCAGTTCTAAGCAACTTCTCCATCTCAGTTAATTTTATTAATAATTATGGAGTAGGTCTGTTACATTATATTAAATCAGGTCATGCTGGGTTATTACATCAAGCTAGTTTAAAAATGTTAAGAACATTCATTTGTCTGTCAGCTGGGTGTAATTCCCTAAATTTATCCTTTTATTCCAAATATTCAGCAATTCATATTAAAGATGCCTCAGTCTGCACAGCACACAACTGTCTAGACATTACCTTGCAGACAAACATTCCATCTTTGTGACTACCTACCTTCTGAGTCATGCGGGGAAGGAGGAGGGGGAAGGAGGAAGGTGGGGTGGGGGGTACAGACATGAATGACTAATAAGACTGCAGTACTCATGGTTGTCATGCGTAACATACAACACACTTATTTGATCATCCATTCGGCCATGCCTGTCCCCTAAGCTCCTCTAAACAGCTACATACAGTAATCCAATCGGTTCAATCACAAGGAAAATTGCGAGGGAGGGAAAGTGACTAACTGGAAGCGGCGGCTGTGGTGCAGCAGGTCGTTCGCTCTCACGCCTAGGTCCTCTTCAGTACCACTAAACAAAAATACTCCAACCGAATCAAATAAGCATTGGTACAACAGCATTTACACTGCCTAATTCAACAACTCAAATACGACCTGGAATAATTCTTAATTATAAGGACAAAGGACTGGGCGCGGTGGAAGCGCGCGCAGTGGGGTGTGACGACCACCGGCCCCACACATTTCATGCTTTAACTCCCTCAACAAAACAATGATTATAGAAAATAGTATCGCTAAAGCAACGGGGAGATGTTTACGCACCTTTGTTCCGATCTGGTTACCACACTGGCCAGTCTGGATATGCACAATTTCCCTCATGATGAAACTCTGCTTGACGTACAACGAACAAGGCGTCGGCTGGCTCTGTGCTGCTCAGCTTGAAAAATCGAGCAGGAGCAGCGACCGTTACGTCATATGAGAGACTCGAACTTTGTAAATGACGGCTGTAAAAACCAACAGTTAAATAATTTTGAGTAAAAAACTAGATTCCTTAGAAAATTGTGGTCTTAATCACTAAAGATATAGCAGGATATTTATTTTATAGTTTTACGATTCGTATTAATATAGGAACTCGGACAAACTGGCGGGGAAAAGTTTGCTATATAAATCTTAAGAATTGTGGTTAAAATATTTTGAAAGTTCAGTCAACACTCATATTCACGAACTAATTTCTGCAGATCCATAATTATTTGCAGTACTGAAAGTACACCCGATTTTTCCTTAAGAAAAAAAAAAAAAAACTTTCGTGTCGGGCTTTTTTTTTTTTTTTTTTTAATTCTGTATAAAAATTTTTGAGACAACAGCAAAATGTCATCGAGGGGAGGAGGGGGATGTTTGATGAATATTAAACTACGGATTTTCCTGTTATGACGGAAGGAGTAAAGTAAAAATTCATCAGTGACCCAAACACAGGATTGTCAAAACCTGCAGAAAGACCTAATGATTATGCATCAATGGACTGAGAAATGGCTACTAAGCTTCCATCCAGGTAAGTGCAAGTCAATGCGAATTGGTAACACGAATATTGAGGATTACACATAGGCTACAGGAGTGATTATGAACTAAGGAGAACTACAGTGGAGAAAGATTAAGAGTAATTGACAATAAGCTGAAATTTTCAGACCATATAAAAGCGAAAATCAATAAGGCTAACAAGATTATGGGTTTTATACGACGATCCTTTTCAGCTTTGGATCCCGTAAATTTTAGAAATTTATATGTGGCACTGGTAAGACCACATCTAGAATACGGGAATCATGTTTGGAATCCACAGAGAATCGATAGAAAGAGTACAGAGAAGAGCAACATGGCTAATACCAGGATTTAAGGATCTACTTTATGAGGAAAGATTAAGGAAACTTGAATTGCTAACTTTGGCTTATAGAAAAGCTAGAGGTGATTTAATTGAGGCTTTTAAGATCATTAAGGGTATATATGATGAGGAGTGTAGTGGAAGCTTCTTTACCATGAGAAGCGATAGAACAACTACAAGAGGACATGAATGGAAGGTAGACAAGAGGAGAGGTATGACAAACCTCAGGATGAATTCTTTTCCTCTGCGAATAACAAATAATTGGAATAATTTACCATCGTGGGCCATCAGTGTTACATTAGTAAACCAATTTGAAAGAAGGGTCGACAAATTCTGGCAAGGTCAAGAATTTATATACAATTATAAGGCACGTATAACCACCTCACATCCACCATAGGCTCCTGAGCTGGAGCAACAGGTTCAGTAGAGCCTTCTTCCAGAAATCTACTGTGAGTTACCGTGAGGTACTCTCAAAACTCTATCATAGTATTAGATGTTCTTGCTGCTGCCATAACCCCTGGCTCATCTGAATGTGAACTCACTGAGTTGAAAGCTGTTCCCCTTCTGAGAGACTGGGACGAAACTATTTATAACGGTGCCATCCTGACAAGGCGTCCTTGTCTATCGCTACAGAAGACTTTCTTTCTACCCCTGTGAGGGGTTGCCACAAACGAATGACATCTGTGTTACCTGCGCTCTGCCATCAGGCTGCCCTTTCTCCAACTCCCACACTCCATATATATATTGTACGCCTCTCCATCTCACTTGGGCCAGCATACCTCGTGGTAGCGCTTGCGCTTGGCGACCGTAGGGGTGGCAGTTCGAGCCCGCACCAGGATGGCGTATTTCTGGTGGAAGATGTAGCGGTCTCCCTGAGGATCTCATCCTGCCCTGACGAGCTATATGGTCCAATGGTCCAAGCTCGAGGGATACACCCTCTCCATTCTATTCCATCCCCCCACCTCGTCCTCAACCTCCTCCTCCACCTCACTCAGATATTTTCCTAGTCAGTTTATCATTCTCCATTCTTTCCACATGACGAAACTATCTTAATTTATTTCTATGCTTTCTGGTACATCTACAGTACATCATCACCACAAGGCTCCTTAACGTCCTCTTTTGTCATTTTCTCTCTACATGCTCTTCTCAGACCATTTCCACTAGCTCTCACTCTGACTTGTGTCCTTCCAGCAAGGTTTAGATTTTACTTCCACTGGAGTCGGGATCATGCAGCGACTCTTTAAATAGCTCCTCAAAGTTTTGTCAATGAGGCGGTCGATTTAGGATCGGGACATTATGCCGTCGTTGGTTCATATGGTGCCCCTTTTACCTTATTTGTGCATGAAGTCACCTCTTAATCTTCTCAGTTCCAGTGTTACAAATCCAGTTTTCGCCAATATGTACTCAAAGGACTACCTCTTTTCCCCACTTTATTGCCAATCCTGTTATACTAGGATTTTTCCTAGTTCATTGGGGTTCTAAACAGGGAGGAACAAAAGCTGGTCTTGATACACCTTAAGAGTACAGGGTAAACATAGAAACTCCATATGGCAAGACGAAAGATTTATTGTTTCATTTGCATTTACACGCAGCTTTACATCCGAGATCGCGAGATCTATCTGTAGGAAATGGTCAGTTGGGACGAAGGGGAATTGAGGAGGGGGAAATCTAGAGGAAGATGTCCCGGATATGACACACTTGCCGCCGAGGTATTCTCCGGAAAAGGAAGGGGGTCGGGGTTTAACTCTACGCCTGTACGGGTGTTGTAGTGTGGTGAATTAGTGGCGATAAGTTTAAAGGGAAGATAGGCTACGACTCTGGCTCCGGAAATGCGGAGGCCCTATGCCTGGCTGTCTCCCTCTTCGTCTGGCGATAGGGTTGTGTGGTTTGTGCCCAGAGTGAGTCTAGCGGTGAAGTAAGAAGGGACCTGAGACAGTCGGGACAAGTTTATGTTTTCAAGCCCGGGATTCCTTTTCCAGGGGCAGGAGGACATTCTCTACCTATGGGAGGGGATGTGTGTGTGGAGGGGAGAGGGGAGGGCTTGCTCCAGCTTCATCGTCATGTTGTGGAAGCTTGCCGGGCTCCGGGGAGTGTGTGGTCTGGACCTCCTGCTTTGTCAAGCTGCCTCTAGCAAGTACAGTGGAACACTGGAACTCCTGCGTTGCCAAGCCGCATCTAACAAGCCCGGTTGCGCTGCCTCTAGCAAGCACCAAGTTGACGAGCCCTCGTCGCTGCTGGTACTGGTGGCTCCAGGGGCGATAGGGACGGTTTCGGGCTAGAGGGACTTCCGACCGCAGGGCGCGCCGGCTCCCTGCATCCTTCTTGGGCGGACACTCGTATCCCCGAAATTCGGGGGTGGCTTCTCGGAGAGCACATATTTTCTCCTGCCCCTTTTGAACCGGAACTGCTGTAGATCTTTCGACCTGTCGTGTTGGGGCCCCTGGTATTTTAAATCTATTGTTCCCAGTATCCCCAACCTCCCCTTTCATAGTTTCTCTCTCAACGCCGGCTGCGAAAACCAAGCTTCATATTTTATTTCCCACGACTTCCCTCACCACTCACTTTTTCTCCCTTTCACCCTTACTCCTCGATTCCCTTCCCTCATTAAAACTCACCCCCCCCCCCACTTCTACTCACTCCACCACTCCTCTCCGAGGCTACATTCCTCACATCCTCCCTCGCCTTTCACTCATCCTTTTCCATTCACTCTCCGTATCACTACATTAGCACTTAACCGCTACCCCCACCACTCTAAATAATCTCTTCCTCTTCCCTCAACCTCCATTCGTTCTACGTACTCCCACTGACATAACTCTTTCCTCACCAAGTTTTTCACTCATTCTCTCCCCTCACATACTTGCTACTCAGCTATGCACTTATACTCACTCGCCAATCCTTCTATCAAATACTCCAACTCACTAATTCCCTAAACCCCACTGCACTCACCCACTCCGGACATACCCACTCAACCACACACTCCCCACCCAGACACTCACTCATTCTCCCCTCAGTTACTCCCCACCCACACTCACTCATTCCCCCCTCAGTCACTCCCCACCCAGACACTCATTCATTCTTCCCTGTAACTCCCCATCCAGACACCAACTCGTTTCTCCCTCAGTCATTTCCAACCCAGATACTCACTTACTTCCCCCTCAGTCACTCCCCACCCAGACACTCATTCTCCCCTCAGTCACTCCCCACCCAGACACTGACTCATTCCCCCTTCAATCATTCCCCACCCAGACACTCACTCATTTCCCCCTCAGTCACTCCCCACCCAGACACTCACTCATTCCCCCTCAGTCACTACCCAGGGGACCTCGAAGTGCCTCACGGGCCCTTTAGAGCACCTCTCTCGGAAGACCCTGACCTCATTTACTTACATGATTCCCAATCACTCATTTTCACACTCGATTTTTCATTCACTTGCTCCTCTCTCTCTCTAATCCCATGAATTCCCTACTAGCTCATTCTCATTCACTTCCACTTGCTTCTTCTCATCATTCATATACCCACACAGTCCTCAGACTCACTCACTCACCCCGTCCCTCATTCACTTCAC
Source organism: Coenobita brevimanus (assembly GCF_032717465.1). Lineage (NCBI taxonomy): Eukaryota > Metazoa > Arthropoda > Malacostraca > Decapoda > Coenobitidae > Coenobita > Coenobita brevimanus. The sequence goes on along the minus strand of NC_137039.1, from coordinate 28,051,667 downwards.
TCACTCACCCCCACTAACCAGTGGCTGACTGGCCATATGGGTATTTAGGGAATGCCCGGTGGGCCAGTGCTTCAGGGGGCCGGCATCTGGTGGTGTCCTTTTTTTCTAATTTGCTCTAGCGTAACTTTGCGTGGCCATTTGAACATTAAGGCTAACTTATTCGTCAAACAAGAGAGAAATCTTTTCGCTTTTTGACTGCTGTCGAGATAAAGGATTTTACCCTTGACTGCGAAATTTGACAACCCATATCATCGGAAGGGGCGATTGTGGGTAGAATGAGTAGAGACAGCGTGAGTGGAGGCGTATTGTCGTGATGATACCAAAAAGGGTGAAAGACTGATATATTTCATAATTGACCAGATATAATGGAATGTCAAAATAAATTCAGGATCCAAAATTTAGGCAAGATACGAAGTTTGGTAATTTATAATTGATCGCAGATAATGAAGTGTTGAAAAAGGCAAATTTCAGGATCCAGAAATCTGTGAAGGTATGAAACATAAGAGAACAAATTATCTTCTATAAGCTATGCCACGATGCCAAACTGAACAACAAGAAATCCAGATGAAAAAGTCGACCCGACTCTAGACAGTATAAAGTAGGCATGACTCTAACTCCACCTCTTTCTTAACATGCTTTCTTGTTGTCCCCCTCCTTCCCCCCATCCCCAACCAATCTTCATCATTTCCTATTATTTCTCCTCCTCCTGCCATCCATTCCCTCACCTCATTGCTACCCTCCACAACAGCTCCATCCTCCAATTCTTTTCCGCCCCTCCACCACAACTTCTCACTACTTCATCTTTCAATTCATCTCATTATTACTCACCTGCTACACCAGTCTGCATCCCTTGTCACACCTTTTCCCCCATCATCTCATTTTTTATGCACATGAACTCCCTCACCCCTCCCTTCCTATCCTCTTTTCCTCCCATATCACTTTTCACCTCTACCTTTAGTAGTCTGTACATTTAGATAAACCCCAATTTTTGTAAATTTACTGCCAAACTCATGCACGTACTATTCAAGACCCTGGAATCTTGTTTCTACCCCACAGCCCTTGAAATACCAGCCCCGGGAAGGCCAGCACCAAGGGGAACCCCCAGGGAGGCGCAGAAACGGCCCAAGCCAAACGGGCATACGTCCCCTATCACCATACGCTCCTTTTCCCTTCAACGGAACCCGCGGGAAGTACGCCACCCCGCCGCACTACTCACGGGCCAGACCAGCATTTGCCAGGATCGGGGTGGGACTTGCTCCTTGGCAGTCCCAGGTAGAACCACGACTACGGCCACCGTCCGCTTTGGGGAGAAGACAACCACCGTACGCTTCTCATCTACCACCCCCTGCAGGACAGCAACGATGGCCACTGTATGAGCCGGGGAGAGAATGGCCACCGTCCTTTCTGCCGTCCCAAGGCAAGGCAGAACCGCGGCGACGGCCACTGTCCTTCCCTTACCTGCAGCCTCTGCTGGGAGCAGAACTGTGGCGATGGCCACTGTTTGCGCTGGAGAGAGAACAGCCACCGTCCTTCTCCCATCTGCTGTCCCAGGGCAAGGCAGAACCATGGTGACAGCCACTGCCCATACGCGGGAAGGAACGGCCACCATCCTTCACTCATTTGCCGCCTCCACAGGGAGCAGGACCGCGGTGACGGCCACCATCCGCACTGGGTAGAGGGCGGCCACCGTCCTTCTCTCAATTGCTGTCCCAGGGTCAAGTGGAACTATGGCGGCGCCCCCTGTGCCCATCGGGGAGGGAACAGCCACTGTCCTTCCCTCGTCCGCTACCCCCGTGATGCCCCTTGCTCACCTCACCCCTCCAGAGGTCGAGTGGAACGTCCCTCTCTCTCTCCCCACAGAGCTAGCCCCCCCCAGCGAGTTGCAGCTGGAAAGGATCTGGAGCGGCCCCATAGAGTCTGGGGGATATGCTCCCTGCAGCCAGCACCCCTATGTCGCCCCTCACTGTCGGACTCCCAGAGGAAGAGACGCCGCAGGCAGCCCCTGACGGCCTCTCAACCCGAGCAAGGCCGCAGCCCCCAGCCACACAGGGACGTCCCCAAGACTCCCGGCCAAGGCCTCCCCAACCCTATCAATAAGCAGTCCTCCCCCAGGAACAAGCACAAGGAAGCACACCTGCTCGCCCTGTTCGGCCCGTCCTGAGGGCCAACCTACCCACTGAGGTCCCACCAGGGAAAGGCTTCCCTCTACCCAACAGCCCACCTCAGACGACCCAGCCCCTGATGGTGGTCCCATGCCTCTTGTGAAAGAGCACGCCTGACGGGACCCCTCCCACACCTGGATGACACCTGTAGCTGCCCAGTCACCAGTAGCCCAACCCGGGTCCTCTGTGTCTCCTAGAGTGTATTTAATCTGTACATTGTATTTAGTATTGGGTATCTTTGTGGCAATATATGTGTAAGGTTGGCTGACCTGAGTTTTTATGCCCTGTTCCTCTAGTTGCATGCACTAGACCTGGTCTTGGAGGGAACTCCAGACCAGTCGCTCGTGCACGGAGAGCAAGGAGTTGAGCACTGGACACATAGCATAACAGCCCTATTATTATTATTATTTTTTAATTCACATCACCACGTATAATTCAATCCATCAATTATACAGTTCAAACAGGGTATAGAATAGGGGAAATTCATTATTTAAAACAAAATGCATAACTCACTGATGAAATGTACTAAAGTACATTGCACTGCAAGGACAATGCTGTTCGTCCTTCATAATTAGGACAAGTACATGGTGTGTAAGTGTTGGTGCTTCTATTGGTGCCCCAGAGCTCATTGTCACCAATGATATTCACAAGCCTTTTTTTAAACTCTTCTATGGTCACAACTCCAGTACTTATTCTTCAAATACAATTTTATCCAGACAAGGATAAGGCATTTGAGCCTCTGTGCATTTATTAATTTTGACTACTCCCCTCATGATTATGTTAATCCTTTGCCATGCAAGCATGTCAAAGAATATTTTCACCTGATGGCAGTTCAATCATGGGTGTTCTGTAGCTCCAGCACCAGCAAGTAACTTGGACAAGTTTTCCTTAATGGCCTATGTTTTGCTGTCACTGGCTACCATCCAGAGTAAACGAATTCAACCTAGCCCAAGGAAAAGTTTGAAGTTTTGTAGAAAACATACTTAGTCTCTACCCAAAGTTAAGTTCCCCTTCTGTAGGTGTTGTACAAGGCCAGCTACCACGCTTTTGGTCCCACATCACTCCCGCAGCTGTACTTTATACCCATGCATAATGGTAACCATCTACCTCCTAACGAATGGAGAAAAAAAAAAAATCTGAGAATGCAAATACCCTCAATGACTGTTTCATCAATTTTAAGGTATTGCATTGTAGTACACATTGCCTGTTGCAATATCCACCACTCAATCAAATCAATCATTTCCTGTGGTACCCCACGGGAAGCATAGGGCCTCGATGAACTCTCTCCACCAATATTTGTCTTTTGCCATCTCCTTGAGGTCCCACCAACACTCCTCTCCTCCTCCTCTTTTCATTGTCCTCAACCAGGTTCACCTCAGCCTAGCTCTACCTCATCTTCCTCTAGCAGTCCACTCTGGCAAATTCTGTATTAAACTGCCTTCTTTTCTATACATGTGCCCCAGCCACTTCCAGCGAGACAGTCTCACAGTCTCACATATTCTCACATTATAATTTTCTACATTCTGCACCACATTATTCCCAATTACTCTCATAATATCCCTTACTCTTTCATTTGTAACTCTGTCTTGCCACTTTACCTCAAGAATCCTTCTCAGTATCTTATTCTCAAATCCTAACACTTTCTGATTTGTTGCAATTGTACTGTACCATGACTCATGCCCATAAATTAAAATTGGTCTAACCATGGACTTGTAAATTTTTACTTTAGTATGTATCGAAAGCATATTATTATTCCAAACAGATTTCAACATTTCAACAGCTCGCCAAGCCAGTCTAATCCTCTCCTCAATTTCACTGTTTAATGATCCATTAGATGATACAATCGTTCCCAGATATTTATAATTTTCTACATTCTGCACCACATTATTCCCAATTACACAATCCATTTGGTTCTCCATGTTCGTATTAATAATTTCAGTCTTTCCACAATTTATTACCAATCCCACTTTTTCTCCTTCCTCCACCAATCAAGCACCCTCTGCATCTTGTAAATACTTCCCCAAATCAGTACAATATCATCAGCATAGTCCAAATCCATCAGCTTCTTATTGTCTTTCCAGTTAATTCCTGCACCTGTTCTCCTTACAACCTTTCTCATAACATAATCCATAACCAAAACAAACAGCAATGGCAAAAGAACTCCTCCCTGAATCGCTCCTGACCTAACTTCAAATGGATCACTCAAAGAACCACCCACCATTATTACCTTACAAAAAGTACCTTCATGCAGGCCTCTAATAATATTTACAAACTTTTCTGACCACAGAATCTCATAATTTTCAACACAGCTCCACGTGAAACACTATCAAACGCCTTTTCAAAATCCACAAAACACAAACTAGGTGACATTTTCATCTCATTAGATTGTTGCATTAGATGCCTTACAACAAAAATCTGAGCATTACAACCTTGCTTGTTCTTCTCTCAAAATTTTATCAATTACTGGCTCTATTCTGTTCAACAAGATTTTGTAAAAGACTTTTGCGACTATAGGTGTCAAAGTTATCCCCCTCCAATTGCCACACACACTTAAATCTCCCTTTTTTGGTATTTTTATAATCACTCCATTTTTCCACTCTTCTGGAATTCAACCATTATCCCAAGCCACATTAAAGTTTCAAAATAGCATTCATCAACTCATCATTTTCCATCTTAAGCATTTCAGGAAATATTCCATCCTCTCCTGGAGCCTTAAAATTCTTTAACTCCATTATAGATTTTGTTTACCTCTTTCAAGGTTATATCCAGTTTCTATCTGCAAATCTCTCTCGACTGGCAAAATGTCCTCTTCAGCTGGGATTGGTCTATTTAGAACAGATTCAAAATGCTGTTTCCACCTTCCTTTTATATCCAGATCCTTAGTCATCAAATTACCATTTCTATCTCATACAGGTATTTCCTTCCTTCTCTTTTCAGTCCCAGTTAACTCCTTTATGGCCTGATATGCTGCTCTTTTGCTCTGACCGTCATTTATACTTAATTTCGGTCACTGTTGCCTTTTCATCATATAGCCTCCTCTCATGTCTAACTGATCTCTTTACTTCAGAATGTAAACTCCAGTACTTTGCTCCAAGTACTTCAACTACCTGACCATCAGCATGTTGTTGTTCACTTCTTAACTTCGCTTCTTTCCTTCTGAACTGGATTCCATGTTTCATCTGACATCCACTTTTTCCTTTTCACTTTTCCCCTTTTCTTAATAGTAACCTTAGCACTCTCCTGCAAAACCTCTTTTGCCTCTTTCCACATTTGATTAATATCATTGTCTTCAGATTCCATCAAAGTCTGCAGGACTAGAAACCTGTTCCTACACTCCCACCATTCAGTATTAAAAAAGTCCAGCAAGTTACGACACTCGATCTGCATGTGGTTCATAAAGGTTTAAGTCCCCTGGGTAGAAACTTCATGTAATATGAGTGATTATAGTTGTTTTCATCTTTAATTTCACAGATTTTCATCCTTTTGCAGCTTATTTCATGTAGCTCAGTGACAAAGTGTTACAGCTCTACATTTCCATTGTACTTCATGGCTAGTATCATTCTAGTGTTAATCTATTGTCAAAATGTCAACATTCAAGGAGATAGCCAATTTTGGGCCAAGACAGAGTAAATAAAAGTGTTGTCCCCTCGCCTGAAATGTCTGAAGTGGGTAGACATGCTTAGAACACCAATGCTCCTCATTAGGGCAACACTGGATTGAATGAAGGACATATACAGAATTAAGAAATATAAAAGGACTATAAGGGGTTTATGGCATTCATGGATCTGGAAAAAGCATACGACAAAGTAGACAGAGAAGGATTGTGGAAGGTTTTGAGCATGTACAGTGTAGATGGTATGCTGCTAGGTGCCATCAAGTTTTTACGATGGTAGTGAAACATGCGTATGGATTAATTGGTTTCAAAGTGAATGGTTCCCGATCGGTGTGGGCGTGCGACATGGTTGTGATGTCCCCATGGTTGTTCAATACATATATATATATGGATGGGGTGATGAGAGAAGTAAAAGCACGAGTAATGGAAAGAGGGATGGCACTGGTAATGAATGGTGATGGATGGAATATCTCAAATGTGTTGTATGCTGATGACACAGTATTACTGGCAAATACCAGACAAGAACTTGGTAGACTAGTGCAGAGTTTTGCTGATGTCTGTAAGTGTCGTGCCCTGAGAATGAATGTAAAAAAAGAGTAAAGTGATGGTTATTGAGAGAGACGGTGACTCCAAGTGTGATTTTACAGTGAATGGAGAGAGACTGGAATTGGTGAGAGAGTTCAAATACCTGGGTACTGTGACAGAAAGAGAGGAAAATGTGCAAAAGAGGTGGAAAGTAGAGTGACACAAGGAAAGAAAGTAGCTGGTGCAATGAAGGCCTTGATATGAAAGAGGCTTTGAGTGTTGCAGTTGCACGAGGCTTACATGAAAGAGTGTTAGTGCCAACTTTAACATACTGATGTGAGACTATGGTGTGGCATGAAATTGAAAAGTCAAGAGTGACAGCAGTGGAGATGGGACTGCTGAGGAATGTATGTGGAGTACAGAGAGTGGATAGGATACAAAATAATGTGCTTTGTGAAAGATGTGGAGTGAGGAAGTCTGTGGACACCATAATTGTAGAGTGTACTGAGATGGTATGGGCATGTGGAGAGAATGGATAACAACAGAGTGGTGAAAAAGGTATATCTGAACTTGAAGGAGGGAAGAGGCGAGGTAGGCCAAGGAGAAGGTGGAGGGATATGGTGGATGAGTGTTTGACAAAGGGAGGTTTGGAAGTAGGTGAGGCTCGGGGACTGAAGAGATCGAGCTGGCTGGATGAATATTGTGAGGAGTGCATGATCAGGGATCTGGCACCCCTTTTTAACGTGACAGCATCCTGTTTGACTCTATCATATACGATTATGTGAAGCAACAGTAAATGGTGAATGTTTTGGGCATATCTGATAAAGCGAGGATTCCGGGGGCTTGTATGGTGACTGAATCGAAGCATGGCCCATTGGACTAGGCAAATTTGGGCTGTCTGGACATTGATACTCCTCACCCTGCCTTAGGGTGGTAAAGGACATCCAGATGATGATGATGATGATGATGATAAAAGTTTGTGACTTGGTTTTTTCTTCTATGCACCACAAATATCAGACGGGGGAAGTAAGTCAACATGAATTGCTGCAACAATTATTAATGAGCTTTACAAGAAAAAATAATAATAATAATATAAAGAAAAGAAACCAAGGAATACTAGCGACAAGATGACAGTGACAGCCGCCCCTCACGCGCACTTCTCCGGAACATCAAAATTTATTCATCTGCCACACACACTTATCAAACACAGAATACAAATGCTTCTGCGGTTGAGACAATTATGACAGTTATAGGAGGATGATGTAGAGAAACTAGTTCACCATGTTTTTTGCCCCATAAGGTGCATAGGTCAACAATCACTTACCCCAGAATGACAATATAAGGTCAACAAACTCTTAACTATCCATCAAATTTATATCATTACAGGTCTAATCCACTTTCAGTGCCTTGTACCAAGAGAAAACCAGGTGTCTAGTTATATGATTACCAATCAACAGTATATGGTAGTTTCCTGGGTTACAGGAAACCATTAAAATCTATCTATCCATTGCCAGACACCTCAATCCCGTAAGGGGTGGCCACAAACAAATTGCCTCCAAGTTGCCCTGTCCAAATCCAGTTCACTGCCCTGCTCCCAGCTCACACCCCCACTCTCTTATACCTCTCCACTCCATCCCTCCATCTCAACATTGCCCCCCCCCCCCACCTCACTCGCATACACTCGCCTTGTTAGTCTTTTGCTCTCCATCCTCTCCACATGGCCAAACCACCTCAATGTATTTCTCCTAATGCTTTCTATCACATCATTAATACAACACAATGCTGCTTCACTTCCTCATTTGTCAGTCTGTCTCTCCACACAATTCCACATGCTCCCCTCAAATAATTCAATTTCCACTGCTCTCACTCTTGACTTGTGTCCTTCCAACAAGGTCCAAGCTTCACTTCCATACATTAAAGCTGGCATCACATTACTGTCATGCAGCATCTTTTTTACTTCCATACTCATTTTCATGTTCCTTATCACTGCTTTCAAGGAACCAGCAACCTTTCTTCCCTCTTGTACCCTTTCAAGCATTTCACCCTCTAAATTTCAATCCTTACTCATCACACTACCCAAGTACTTAAATGCACTTACATTTTCCAATTATTCCTCACTAAAATACATCGACCAAAAGGTAGGCTGCATATATAAGTAAATGATCACTACTCCCCTTACTGGCACTACACAATCAAAATACTGTACCTTCAGTCACCACCTGAGGATAACCAATTCAAGGCAATTCCTCAAAGACATTTTAACCACAGGATCACCAGTTTCTGTTGAGTTTCTCAACCAGTATCACTAATAACAAGTACCATTTGAAAACTAGTAACGAACACAGTTTTGTCCCCAACTTGTGTTTCTCTATATCACCCTCCTATAATGTCTGTGGATTTCTTTATTTCCTTGTTAAAAAAAAAAAAAAAAAATCTTGTTTTGGAATAAGGTTACACCATAAAATTGCACGTTTTTTGATATTTCATGTTTTGAAATTAGACTATATCATCATCCTGACAAAAAATTAATAACACTGCTACCATGAAAATCAGAAAGAAAAAAAGATCACTGAACCCCCTTGACCCGATGATGTAAACTTTGCTCTTGATACTGGCAGACTGTTTTATTCAGCACAAGGGAGATTTATTTTCACAGTTAAAAGCTGTATTTAACTCCTCCAGCTTAAATCTCTCTAAGAGTTGGAAATAACAGTCTCCTGATAGAATAAACAAAATACATCACTGGATACAAGGGGTTAACATTCTAACCACCTTACTAAAAATAGTGACTTTCCATAAAACAGTTAGTTGCTCTTTCAATATCCTCTCATATTCCTAAGTATTCCCCAAAACGAGTAAGCCTGATATGAACTAGTCCATCATGATTATGCATTATGTACATTTACCCACTGAGTCCAGGGAAGTCTTTTCCTTGTATTTTTGCCATTTTCTGCTGATTTTCATCAACTTATGAAAGACTAATTGAAAGGGTTAGATAGGGCCTTAATAAACCCCTTCATTATGTGAAGCCTTTCCTAAGTATGATAAAACCATATGGGAGCAGCAAGACTAAAATAAAAAAAAGGACATCACCCTGACTCGAGAGGTGAACCAAGACTAGCTTCTAAGGTTCACTAGGTTATCACAACATGGCCGAGCGGATAACAAATGAAATGACTGCTGGGGGAGGGAGTGGGGGGGGAAAAAAAAAAAAAAAAAAAAAAAAAAAAACGCATATTCCCTCCACGTACCAAAGTCTGCTCGAGATCACAGTCTTAATATATAATTTCAAAGAATAAAATTAAGCCGCCACACCACAAACACATGGAAAGACTATGGACAATCCAGTCATTACTGTGACTCTATGGTAAGTACTTAGGTTTCAAGTAATAAATGGATTAACCCCTTCTATCTGATGATTATTTTACCCCAACTACCACCACATTATTTCATTTGTTAGGAAGGAGCTCTAGTATTGAGTTCAATGGTTATAACAAACTACTCCATTCAAAGTATCTTTCCTAACCTGAAAAATCTGCTAGGTGATGGCAAAGATAAGGTACAAAATACACATTTGTCGTGAAGGGATTTATGTCCACAGTCTTTCCACATGAAGATATCATCCACTGCCACAATCACTAAGATGTTTGTAAATGAGTAGCGCAGTAAGTCTTGACAATAATAATGGCTTACATAAGAACCCACAAGCTGTATTGATATATATCTTAGCAGAGTCTGAAAACACTTAACTCCTGAAAGAGGCCCAAACACCAGGTAATAATGCTGGAGATGAGTGGCACATACAGTAAAGTGGAGGAACCTAGATGCATCTACTGTGCTGGGAATGTTCCATGTACCCTTAACTAGCTCCTGATGTCAAAATTTTTAAGTATAAATGACTGGACAAATCCTCATAATGGTTCTACATCAATTCACAATGCAGGTGAATCTCTGGACACTTAACTGTACGCAACAGCTATAGATAGGATAAGTAAACAATGGTTCAACCACTGACCTCACCTCTCTTAAGAGGTTTACAGACACTGTGCCAATCTGAGGAAGAAAGTGTGATTAGACCCAAAATGAGTTATGGCCAGTCTAAAATAACGGGGTATCATTAGTAAATGAAGCACGTCGTGACCTTAACAGTGCTAATGTAGCATCATGTAATGGACTGCCATGTGGCCCAAACTTTCCTCCAAGTGGTGTGCATGTGCATGTGTGTGTAAATGAAGCATGTTGGATAGCCATGTGGCCCAAACTTTCCTTCAAGTCAGTGTGTGTGTGTGTGTGTGTGTGTGTGTGTGTGTGTGTGTGTGTGTGTGTGTGTGTGTGTGTGTGTGTGTGTGTGTGTGTGTGTGTGTGTGTGTGTGTGTGTGTGTGTGTGTGTGTGTGTGTGTGTGTGTGTGTGTGTGTGTGTGTGTGTGTGTGTGTGTGTGTGTGTGTGTGTGTGTGTGTGTGTGTGTGTGTGTGTGTGTGTGTGTGTGTGTGTGTGTGTGTGTGTGTGTGTGTGTGTGTGTGTGTGTGTGTGTGTGTGTGTGTGTGTGTGTGTGTGTGTGTGTGTGTGTGTGTGTGTGTGTGTGTGTGTGTGTGTGTGTGTGTGTGTGTGTGTGTGTGTGTGTGTGTGTGTGTGTGTGTGTGTGTGTGTGTGTGTGTGTGTGTGTGTGTGTGTGTGTGTGTGTGTGTGTGTGTGTGTGTGTGTGTGTGTGTGTGTGTGTGTGTGTGTGTGTGTGTGTGTGTGTGTGTGTGTGTGTGTGTGTGTGTGTGTGTGTGTGTGTGTGTGTGTGTGTGTGTGTGTGTGTGTGTGTGTGTGTGTGTGTGTGTGTGTGTGTGTGTGTGTGTGTGTGTGTGTGTGTGTGTGTGTGTGTGTGTGTGTGTGTGTGTGTGTGTGTGTGTGTGTGTGTGTGTGTGTGTGTGTGTGTGTGTGTGTGTGTGTGTGTGTGTGTGTGTGTGTGTGTGTGTGTGTGTGTGTGTGTGTGTGTGTGTGTGTGTGTGTGTGTGTGTGTGTGTGTGTGTGTGTGTGTGTGTGTGTGTGTGTGTGTGTGTGTGTGTGTGTGTGTGTGTGTGTGTGTGTGTGTGTGTGTGTGTGTGTGTGTGTGTGTGTGTGTGTGTGTGTGTGTGTGTGTGTGTGTGTGTGTGTGTGTGTGTGTGTGTGTGTGTGTGTGTGTGTGTGTGTGTGTGTGTGTGTGTGTGTGTGTGTGTGTGTGTGTGTGTGTGTGTGTGTGTGTGTGTGTGTGTGTGTGTGTGTGTGTGTGTGTGTGTGTGTGTGTGTGTGTGTGTGTGTGTGTGTGTGTGTGTGTGTGTGTGTGTGTGTGTGTGTGTGTGTGTGTGTGTGTGTGTGTGTGTGTGTGTGTGTGTGTGTGTGTGTGTGTGTGTGTGTGTGTGTGTGTGTGTGTGTGTGTGTGTGTGTGTGTGTGTGTGTGTGTGTGTGTGTGTGTGTGTGTGTGTGTGTGTGTGTGTTGAGTGTGTGTGTGTGCTAATATATAATTATATACATATTTATCAAAGATATGCATACCCAGTACACACACACACACACACAAAACCACAGTTGCAGTCTATAGCTATAAAATCAGAAAAATATTCCTGATGTTGGATGCATTCACTGATGAAGTCCCGTAAATATCTTCAAATTACCACAAACATACCTTGATGACAGTCAATAAGAAAATAAGTTCTCTAAAATCATAACTGAACTGCACAGTACCATTTTAATGAAAATAACTTACCATAAATGGATTAACATGTAATAAAACAGATCTATATTAATTGTGCACATTTAAATCTATTTTCCACTTTACAACAAATCAAAAGTAACATTTCCTGATAAATAACACAAGGCAGCTCAGTATACTGAAAATAGGAAATGCTGACACTCAAGTCAGGCTCTGCTTAACATTTATTTCCAAGTGTAAATAAAACTTCCCAAGAAAGCGAAACTGAAGCAAATTATTTTTTAAAACTTTTTCTTAATGCAGTGACAATGTTTACCATCAAAAATAACCCAAAACCAAAACAAAATGTTCAACTCTACAAATTTGAAACTTCATATCCTGCCTAAGTATGTATCATACAGTTACATCAAATTTCAACTGCATATCTAATCGTGTTCTTCTTTCCAACACAATTCTTGGTAGCCAGCCATGGCAGCCATTCAATTAGCTGTGTTCACGTTTACAAGTTGTCAATATCCAAGTCACTGTCGTCATCGTCTTCATCCTGGTCTTCAGAAGTCTCAACTTTTGGAGCCTCTGCCACCACAGGTTTGGCTTCAACTGCATTCTTAGCTTCCTGTGCTTTCAAAGACTCTCCTCTGGCCTTGTCATCAAACTGTAGTAAAGTAGTTATGTTAAACTGACTTGTACATTGAAATGAAGTACTAGATAGCTGTAATGTTACTTTGGTTTGCATGCCAAACTTATGTTAAATATTTCAAAAGAGTATTCTGAATATACAATGTTTGCCTGGGATGGTGTCCTGCTCACCACAGCCAGCCTCTGTTGTTTCTGCTGAATTAACAGTTAGAAGTCTCCCAGGATGGCTTAGCTATGTGAAGTGATTGGAGACTGACAGTATGTGATGGGTGGTGGGGGAAACAGGGTGGTTTACAACAAAAAAACATGTTTAAGGAGGGTGTGGTAAGGAATATGGGTATGTAGCATGGGATGGAGAAACTTGTGTTGAGAACTGTTTGTATTGCGAATTCCTGTTTGATACTGACCTTAACATCATATTCATCCTCCTCCTCTTCAGTGGTCTCCTCCTCTTCGGCCTCTTGCAGCCATTTAAGGAAGGGCTGGGCTTTTGCATGGATCTCTGTAGCCACCTCTTTGCTCACATACTTCTTGGACACCCGCTTCCCCCAGTCCAGCAACACCTCCTCCTCGATCACATCATGATCATACATAGCCTGCATGGATTGGAGTAACCACCTTCAACTTAATTCAATTACTGTAGCATACATTATGATTACTCCACAACAGGTGCTGGAGAGGAACACCTCAGTGGCACTGATATAACCAGGCAATGGAGCTGCCTGATAATACAAACACCCAAGTCCCTCTTAATTCCCCAAACGAAGGACAGGGGACAGCATGATTATGGCAATTCAGCCTGCTGTCCACCAAGTTCATATCTAGATAAACCTGGGCCAACAACTACAACAATAAAACACTTGCTAAGCAATGACACTATAAACCAAGTGATGAGATTTTTGCAGTTGAAAATTTTCAAAATATCAAATATACAGAGTCTTTAGTTTCAAAGCTATGACTAAATACCCATGATGAATAATACTGTAATACTAATATTAATCGTAATCTTCATCTGAACCTCCTTTCCCACCCTAGGGCAGGGTGAAGAGTAGCAACGTCCAGACAGCACAAGCCTGCCCAATCCCATGGACCACGCTTCCATTTACTCTTCATTCAAGCCACCAGAATCCTGGCTCTATCTGGTATGCCAATAAACTTTCACCACATTCTGCAGCTTCACATAAATGTATACGATAGTCAATCCAGAAGCTGTCATGTTAAAAATGGGTGCCAAATCCCTGATCATGCACATCTTCTCATAACATTCATCCAGCCAGTTCAATCTCTTGTCAGTTCCCTAGCCTCACCAACTTCTATATCTCTTCCTCACACACTCATCCATCATACCCCTCCACCTTCTCCTTGGTCTACCTCGCCTCCTCCCTCCTTCAAACTTGCTCAGATACACCATTTTCACCATTGTTATCCATTCTCTCCATATGACTATACCATCTCAGTACACTCTCTTCAATTCTGATGTCCACAGACTTCCTCTCTCCATATCTTTCACAAATCACATTATTTCGTATCCTAGCCACTCTCTGTATTCCACATTCATTCCTCAGCAGTCCGATCTCCACTGGTCTCACTCTTGAATTTGGCACACCATAGTCTCACATCCATATGTTAAAGTTGGCACCAACACTCTTTCATGTACGCCTCGTGCAGCTGCAACACTCAAGCCTCTGTTTCTTTTCAAGTCCTTTCCTTCCTTACTTTCCACTTCTTGTGCACATTATCCTCTATGACTGTACCCATTTTTTTTTTTTTTATGTGAGGAAGAAGGAACCAAAGGCCACAAGCCAACAATAACTGTTCCTTCCAAGAGAAAAGCAAAATACGAGAGAGAGCCAAATTCAAAATCTGATCATTTTGAGATGCCTGGACACACTGCGATTGAAAGACTGGAGATCATAGGAAGCAGGAAATACAGACAGAGGGAGACAGTTCCAGCGCTGATCTGTTGAATAAATGAAGGACTGGGAGTAATGGTTAATTCTTGCATTAGAGAGTTGGGCAGAAAAGGGATGAGAGTTTGCTGCTAGACAGGTGCTACGCGCCCGTCGTAGAGGTGGAGGGATGCATGCAGACAGGTCAAAGGAGCAGTGACCACTGAAGTAGTGATAGAAAAGAGATAAAGATGCAACAGTCCGGCAAAAAGAGAGAGGTTGAAGGGAGTCAGTAAGAGGAGGAGAGTTAGTGAGATGAAAAGCCTCTGACTCCACTCTATTGAGAAGAGCTGTATGTGGGGAGCCTCCCCACACATGAGAGTTGTACTCCACACAGGGGTGGATAATACCCCTGTATAGAGTCAACAATTGTGCAGGGGTAAAGAAGGAATGGAGTTGGCTTAGCACACCTAATCTCTTGGATGCAGATTTTACAAGAGAAGTAATATGATCTTTCCAAGATAAGTCCCGAGTAAATGAAACCCCTAGCATGTTCAAGGATGATGCAGGATTAAGCTGAATATTATTAAACATTAGTGGGTATACCTGTGGAAGATTTTGTCCAGTTGATAGGTGTAAGAACAGTGTCTTTGATGCATTAAAAACAACCAGATTATTTTTACCCCAGTCAGAGATATGAGCCAAGTCAGACATTAGGTGTGCCATAACCTCATCCCTTGTTTGATGAAATAACTGCTGAGATGAGCGTTGCGGGAACCGAATGGAAAGGTTAAGGGTGGAGTCATCTGCGTATGAGTGGACAGGGTTAGATGTACAGCTTAGAAGGTCATTAATGAATAAAAGGAAGTGAGTTGGTGATAGGACAGAGCCCTGAGGAACATCACTGTTGATAGATCCAGGAGAAGAACGATGGCTGTCTACAACAGCGGCTATAGAACAACCAGAAAGGAAGCTAGAGATGAAGGCACAGATAGAAGGACAGAAACCGTAAGAGGGTTGTTTGGAAATTAAAGATAAAGGTATTTGAACTCTCTCACCAATTTGGGTCTCTCTCCATTCACTGTGACATCACACTGGAAGTCACCTTCCCTCTCAATTACCATCACTTTATTCTTTTCTACATTTGCTCTCATGGCACGACACTCACTGACATCAGCAAAATTCTGCAACAGTCTAACAAGTTCTTGTCTGGTATTTTCTTGTAGTAATGCATCATCAGAATACAACAAATTTGAAATATTCCATCCATCACCATTCATTACCAACGGCATCCCTCTCTCCATTACTCATGTTTTCACTTCTCTCATCACCCCATCCATATATACATTGAACAACCATGGGGACATCACACAACCTTGTCGAATGCCCACACTGATCATGAACCACTCACTTAGATGCCCAATTAGCCTTACACATGCCTCACTACCATCATAAAAACTCTTGATGGCACCTAACAGCTTACCACATACACTGTACATGCGCAAAACTTTCCACAATCCTTCTCTGTCTACTTTGTTGTATGCTTTTTCCAGATCCATATATGCCACAAACACCTTATAGTCCTTCTCACAAGCCTTCTCCACTATCTGCCTCACAAGCCACCCTGTTCATCACTCACTAGGACTTCTATTTTCACTCTTAGGCCTACTTTCTCTATAATCATTCTTCCATAGACCTTCCCTACAACACTCAAACTTATGCCACGATAATTTTTGCACTCACTTCGCTCACCTTTGTTTTTGTACAGCGGTACAACCACAGCCTTTTTCCACTCTGCAGGCACAGTTTCACTCGTCCATGCCTTCTTACATACCTCCAACAAGCACTTCATTCCGTTCTCTCCACTACACTTAATCATCTCTGCATACGCCTTATCAATCCCAGCTGCTCTCCCATTTTTCAGCCGCCTCACAGCGTTCTTCACTTGTGCGAGTGTCACGTTTCCTGGCACTGCATTCCTTCTCTGCACACCTCCAAAACCAATCGTGTTTCAATCATGTTTACAGCAGCTCTGCTCTCTCTATTCCCATTCATCACGCTTTCAAAATATTCTTTCCATCTAGTCCTTACTTCATCCCTATGGGTTAATAATCTTCCACTTACACCCTTCACACTTTCACAATTCTTTCCGCTGTCAATTCTGCATTTTCGCACCTCTTTCCAGAATAACTTCTTCTTTTTA
Organism: Coenobita brevimanus; assembly: GCF_032717465.1. Taxonomy (NCBI): domain Eukaryota; kingdom Metazoa; phylum Arthropoda; class Malacostraca; order Decapoda; family Coenobitidae; genus Coenobita; species Coenobita brevimanus. The sequence goes on along the minus strand of NC_137039.1, from coordinate 28,034,961 downwards.
GAGTAATTTTTCCTCTTCACTTTTCTCTTTACGTGCTTCTTGCTCTCAATACAATAAGCCCTCAAGGTTTGCATGCAATTGGTACCATGAAGTTGATGCAAAACCCGAATTCTGCGAACCGAAAAGTATTAATTCAATGGTAAAATTCTAACTGGTTCTAGAGCCCCTCCCAAAGTCCCTTTATTTTTATTTTATTTATTTATTCTTTTTTTTTTTTAACTTGAGATATAACACTCATGAAACAGGATACCAGAATAAATGAAAACCATATTAATATGATGATAATGTTAATAAGCATTAAATAAACATATCACCAGACTGAAAAATCTTCGTCTTATCCTCTACAGAATACTTTTTCCACTTCACACCGACTCAATACTCACGACATTCTTTTCTCTTCTTGCCTCCATCCTTTAAACTTCCTAGTATTTCACCGTCAGCACTATTACCTGGTCCTCCACTGAATGAAGAGGCAGCCATGATACAGTACAGGTAGATCACACCAGAACAATAGCTGAATGAAGGGAAGGGCAAAAACAGTGACCGCTGCTGCGATCACTATCTGTGCACCACACAAATGGTCCCACAGCTGGTGAGAACTGTGAAAATAATCATGGCGAACAACAGCTGACGATCGCCTTGCCCACCAGCGCCCCATATATTGATGCGAAAGTGGAATTCTTGATAGAGAGACATAAGGTCTTGAAAATTTGGGGCTTTTCAGCAAAAGGTAAATTTGCAAACCTAAATCACGCGAAACACAAGGGCTCACTTCATATTCAGTACTTATTTCAACTGAACCCCTGGTCTGTAACCACTCTAGCCAATTCTTCCTTTTCCTCCACTGCTCTCAATCTCTTCATCCCACCATGCCGTACCTTTCTTCCTTCTTGTTACTCTTTCGGCACTCGACACAGTTTTAGCATTCCTAACTAAGCAACCCTTAAGTGCATTCCATAGGCTGTCCAGATCCATTTCATTCTAGTTCAATGATTCCAACTCCTTCCCTACTTTGGTCCTGTACTCATCTGCAATTTCTTTGATCCTCAGCTTCTCAACTTTCAGTCTTCCTCCCTGACTGCTACTCTCTCTCCCAGTCCACTTCACTCCTCTCAGCTTGATCTTATATGATATGAGATCTCCACATCATCCTCTCACGGCCACCTTATCAGTTACAATTCCCAGCACTGACGTCTCTATGAGCACATAATCAATCAGGCTCCTTTCAACAAAATCCTTGTTCCCTTCTTACCATGTATATTTATGTACATCTTTGTGTCTGAAATATGAGTTACAAATGCACAACCGCCTTTCCTGACACATGTCCTTCAGTCACTTCCCATTATCATTTTCTCCTGGTACTCCATCACAACTCATTATGTCATCCTCAGGACCACTGCCTAATATTCCATTCACATTGCCCATTATAATCATTTTATAGCTTCTGGGCATTTTTCCCACTGCTTCATTCAGCTCATCCCAAAACCTGTCTTTCTCTCACTCCTGTCATCACATGGTGCATACACCATAATCACTGCCACTTTCACCTTCTCAAATGTGAACTTGACATACATACATCTCGAGCTGACATTTGTGATCCCTCATTCCACTCTGCCACACTTCATTCATCAACAAAGCAACTCCTTCCTAGCATCTTCTTCACCCATTCACGCCGGACCTTACACACTTTACACCCTCCCACTCCACTTCACACCCTTTCATCTTTGTTTTACACAATGCCATCACGGCATATCTCGCACTCTTGAACACATTCACCACTTCCACCCTCTTGCTCTCCTCATTTACACCTCTCACATTCCACATGGCCATGTGAATCTGCCCATTTGGTTGGGGCCCAGGGCAGGTATTGGGTCCTCCGAGGCTCTCCAAAATGTTTGCCATGATTAAGTGATACTAATAATAATAATCTTCCATGTATCATGTTCTCTCCTTCTTTTGGGTTACACAGTCTGTCATTTCTGGCATGTAAAGGGAAAAAGTGTGGGGTGGGGGGCTTGTCACGTGCTCCTCTGTACATGGTCCATCAATCATTTCAGTATCTTTACTTCAAGCTCTTCAACTGCCATACAACTTAGCACTTAGCACAAACATGTATCACATCTTTCTGGCTGACCATGCTTCTCTCACTTTAAAGCTCACTCATACATATTCTCTTCACTATATATTATATCCACCCACTCTATACAACCATACTATCTACTAAAAATGCACTGCTCTACCATTTCGGCAATAGATTTCCTTACTCCGTGTATTTCACCCATGTTTATCCTAACCACTCCACACATTCTTTAACTGTTCCAGTTGCACAGCTCAAACTTTTCACTATCAACACATCCTGGTCTCACACCCAAGGGCTAATGCTTAGATCTTCATGCAAGCTCCACATTCTGGAAATACAGGACCATACCATACATCTTCCACAATACAAACATTAAATGGCACCACTTCACAAGAAATAACGAGAATGGAAAACAACCACCTTGTCAACATTAACTTCAGCAAAACAAGGAAAGAAAGACCCAAAAAAGGAAGAACTATTAACAGAACTGCAAGTGAACTGAACTGCACTCCTTCACAAATAATTCAAACTCTTGGCAATGTATTAAATATATACATACTGTTTAAAAATCAATTCATTTAAAAAAAGGTAACCAAAGACTCACCTTAAATATCATGGGCACTTTGGGAAGCAGCTGCTCTTTGTTAATTTCAATGAGCTTCTCCACAGCACCAATGAAATGTTTCTGGCTTTTGGGGTTCCCATGAGTGAACAATAGGAGCAGGATGCGATACTGAGGAATCTGAAAGTAAAATCATGAGAAAACATATACAGATCTCATTATAATGTTCATACAGATACATCACAGCAGGGTAGATATTATTCATGGCTATGGAGGCTCCCAAACACCTCTCTCAAACCAAGGGCCAGATGCAGAAAGGTTCTTACCATTGATTCTGTCCTACTCTGATCTGCTTTCTTACAAGGAAAATTATCATAAAAATATGTTTGTTTTACTGAAAAGTAAATAAGGAATGAAAGTAGAGACTTGTGATAAATGTAATTTTTCAAGCAAAAACAAATCAAGGTTACAACAATTAATCAATTGTAAATATGTTTAAAAATCCAGCCTCAGTCGATTTCTGTGTTCTGCGAGTTAATTCTCTTATTGACGTGCAGTACAGTAACCTTTCAACTGTCATAAATCAGCTAAGGCCACATTTGGACAATGTTATTTAAGATAATGCGGTACAAACCCCCCAGCCCATCTATGAGGGAGTCTAATCACTACAAAAACCCTACATTCTACTGTATAACTATCTGAATACAGAAAAAACAAGCCTAAAAAGTTTTCAGGAAAAAAATTCAAGATGCAGTATACAGTCAAATCCCGGTTAACAAGCAACCGCTTAACGAGATTTCGCAAATACAAGGTCTTAAAATCTGCACCATCGCCTGTTGACGAGCAAGTACAATCCCCCCGTGGTAGGTGAGGGCGCTCACCATCCACTCACTCAATGTAGTGCTGCTCTCAGATGTCTGCCCTTTCCTCTCCTCGATCCTTCTTTCCTTTCATCCTCTTCTGTCTTTCTTTCCTTCATTCTTTCATCCTTCTGCCTACAGGTGACTTTACACTCCCTCTTCTTTCTTTCTTTCCTCTTCCTTCTGCCTGTGGGTGACTCTACAAGAGTGACAACCCAAATGGTTTCCTGTACACCAAGAAACCATTTTCTAAGCTGGGTGATAACCACATAGCCAAATTTTTGCGCCTGGTGGTTCAGTGGTTAATTACAGCGCTCCAATCAGATTGAGCCTGCGTAGGTTTATAGCCAAGGGGTGGTTGGGGTTTAATGCTCATGTAATGCCACTCAGTGATGAGTGAGGCTGGTCACTCCCATCTTACAAGTCAAGACCAACTTGCTTAGCCCCGGGCTCCTACGCTCCCCATGGGGCAACGCAGGATTGGATGAATAAATGAATAAAATCCCCCCAAATCCCAACTTATGGGAATCGATACAAAGGTATTTGTATTTCATGTGTATTAACCTGTTAACCGCGCATGGCGTTTTTTTGGAGGTGTCCGTGGTGCGAAGATATAGGGGTAAAAATGAAATTTCCCAAAGGCCAAATTTTGTCTTAGGAATTGAGAGAACACATGCCAAAGTATATAGTAACGAATTATTAGCTCAATATTTATCTTGGTAAAGCTATGGATGAATATTGAAGTGTCTGATTCCCTATTGGAATGTAAGGTTTTCGGTTTCTTTTTCGGTTTCGGTTTTGAAGGCTCAAACATGCTTGCATGGGTCAGCCTTGGCCACCATGGCACTATATTCAAAATTTACCTGCGCAGCCAGGGCTGTATTGAGCAGTCGCACTCGGAACAGCCCAGGCTGTATTGAGCCGTTAACGGGTTAACCCTTTATTCCTGCTTAAAATTGTCTGTCACAAGTGTTGGTGGTCGGTGGAGGTTACTTGGCTGGTTGACGAATGAAGAAGTGAAGGAACGTTGTGGGGTGGATGTGGATGTGGTTGAAAAGATTAGGAGAAATACACTGAGGTGGTTTGGACATGTGGAGAGAATGGAGAATGAAAGACTGACTAAGAGGGTGTATGTAGGTGAGGTGGAGGGAGGGAGAGGGAGGGGTAGACCGAGGATGAGGTGGAGGGATGGAGTCGAGAGGTATATGAGGGAGGGGGGGGTGAGTTGGGGGGAGGGGAGTCAAATGGTGGGTGACAGTGACTTGGAGGCGTTTTGTCTGTGGCCACCCTTTGCGGGATTAGGGCGTCGGGCTATAGATATATAGATAGATAGATAGATAGATTGTTCCCCCCATCCCTATTTTACCTATAATTTATGTTACTCTGCTTATATTAATGCTGTTTTTATATTTCAGGTGTACAGTATTACCTTCTTGTATTAACCCCTTATTCCAGCTTAAAATGATCAGGCAGTCAGTTTGGTGGTTTGAGGGGAGGCTGCTTGGAGGCCTTGCTCCCTAACCCTATTTTTCCCATAAGTTCTTCACTTCGTTTAACAAGAATTCGGCTAACAAGCAAAATCCTTGCTCCCAATCAGCTCGTAAGTTCGGGACCTGCCTGTAATATACAGTATTAAAGTACTGTATATATGGTATACATGTACTGTGCAGTATATACAGTTATTCATGTTGAAGAAATAGGTACGACGCAAAGCAATAAATGAAAGATTTGCAATACAGTAAAAATTTTACAGTAATATATTTTTAAGTATTGTAAACTGTACTCATCATAATGCAGTCCCGTTGATTTTAAAATTCCCGTGTGGTTATTGGCGAACAGGAGACACCATAGTGAGTTACCATGTGAATCGCCTGAGTATCTCCCAATTCTTCTCAAGGGACATTCCTCACACACTTGGCACACATGTAAACACAAGGACAAGCAACATAAGCCACTGCAAAAGCTCTGGTGTGGCAACAATGTGTACAAACTCCATGACAAACTTAGCACACAGCTTACTGTGTGTGACTGAGGCAGAGTGGGCAAGCTGCATTTTGTTTTGGTAGGCATTGTTGGTGGTGCACAGGTGACAGGGGGCAGTGGTGGTTTGAAAAAATTGGTTTCCCTTTGCATGTTGGTTTAATCTGGCCAGCTTTTTGCCTCTTCAGATAAAGGTGTTTGTCAGGTAATGCAGTGTTGGACAATCGGAAGATTACTATACAGCACTGGCATGTCAGATGTTGGCAAGGGAGGCTTTCATGTGGTGGCATTAATATACTTGGGCAATGGAGCTGTTTGGTTATGCAAACATTCCACAACTCCCTATCCCTCAATAGGAGGGTGGACTTCAGAGGGGCAATTTCAGCCGACAGTCTGATGAATGTAGGGCTACAACCACCACAACTACACTATGTCAGTGGGAAGTTATAAACAGTAATAGATAAACATGGAATCACACATAAAGCAATTCTATTTATCTAACTACTTAATCCCATAAGAGGTGACCAGAAACAAATCTCCATGTCGCCCTATCTTCAGCTATTTGGATGTCCCCCCCCCCCCAACTCATCCCCCGACATATACAGTATAAATCACAGGAAAAAAGAGCTAGAAAACCTACAACATTCATTACTGAAATGATCATAAGTGTAGCTTATAACACATATGCAATTCTTCTACTCTACAAGTTGGACTACTAAATTTTATTACTATGAAGTTTTTTTACAGGATGCTTTCCTGATCTCATACCATACCACAGTTCACCTTATACTGAAAGCTATATTCACACTTGTTAAAATAATTGCTAAATCTATCAAAAATAAGATAAAAGTCATACCACAGGTTATAATGTTTACCTGTGCAAATATATGCAGCTCATGGCAAGTGAATGACTATATAATATTATTTATTTTTGTAAACCCTCTTTTTTTTTTTACCTTGCCTTACTTGTTGGATTTGATGGTGATAATTTGGCACTACCACTGGTTGATTTGATAAGTCAAAGGTTTGCCTAAAATCCCTGACATTAGCCTGACAGTGAAGTCATATATGAAGTCTGATTCAGCAAATGGTCAAGACCAGCTGGATAAGCCTGACTTAACCTGTTCCGTAATGAGGCCTTTGTCAGCTTTTGTGCCTGGATTGCCAAGGGTCTCAGAGGTAAAGTTACCTATAATTTTTTTTTTTTTTTTTTTTTTTTTTTTTTTTTTTTTTAATGAATAAACCTGAAAAGTGACCAAAATAAGCCTAGTGAGAGTAAAAGTGTTCATTTCGGCTGTTTTCTGCCTGAAAACAAGGGTTTTGGTCCAGCACACCCGGATTTGAATCACATGGTTACTTTCAGATACAACCAGTGGCTGATGTGGACAGACACTCCAATTTGGCGTTGACTGGCTGGATGCATTTAGTACTTGTAGTAAGAATACTCCCCCAGTATCCCTGCTTGTCCTATGAGGTGACTAAAAGGGTTGGCAGAGGGTTAGTGCCCCTCCCCAGAAAACAGCTAACTAAAAAGACGAACAAGAAGTCTCGGACAAGGACTGACCAAAAGATGACGACCAAGGATCGGACAAAGGACATGGTACAGATCGCGACGCGGAATGTAAGGGGTGCGAATGATAAGGTGAAAGAGAGAGAGAGATTGTCCAGGTGCTTGAGGGTGTGAAAGTGGATCTATGTGGAGTAACTGAAACTAAATGGAGAGGAGAGAGGAGAGAGTGTGAGAGAATCTGAGTGTGGATGGGGTATATGTGCAGGAGTAGGTGAGAATGAGAGGGTAAAAGAAGGGGTGTGTATTGTTGTGAGTAAAAGATGGAAGAAGAACATAAGAGAGTATGGATCAGTTGGCTCAAGGATTGTGTGGGTAAGGTTGAAAGTTGGAATACAAATGTGGGCGATTGTGTGTGTGTATGCGCCAACGCAAGATTGTGCAAGCAGAGTGAGAGAAGAGTTCTGGACAAATGTAGAAGTGTGCATGGAAAAGTTTGGAAGGAATGAGAGTGTGTTTTTGACTGGTGATATGAATGGTAAAGTAGGGAATGTGAAGGTGGATGGAACAGTTGGTGAGTGGGATGTGCCTCCTGAGATAGATGAGAATGGGAGTGCGTTAGTGGATATTTGTGCCGGGAGGGGGTTGGTGATAGCCAATACCCTCTTCAGGCACAAAATGATCCACAGGTATACACGGCAAGTGATGAGAAGGGTGGGTGGCGAACTGAATGAAAGGAAGGCTATGACTGATTGTGTGTGTGTGGATGAAAGGATGCAAAGATGTGTAATGGATGCAAGAGCTTATACAGGTTGTAGGAGTGGACCTTCTGAACCACTACTTGGTGGTGACCAGAATCAAGATCCAAGTAAGATGGAGATATAGAAGAAGGGAAGGATGGGAGGAAGGAGTAGGCGCAAGGAGAGTGGAAAAGTTACAAGAGGATGAGAAAAAGGCAGAATATAAGAGAGAAGTGGAGGAACGATTGGGTAAATATAAATTGGAGCAGATGCAGAATGTGGAAGGTGTGTGCAAGATATTCACAGAAGAAATATGTGCAGCATGTGATGTGTGTGGAGTGAAGAGGGAAGCGGGTGCCAGGAACAGCATGGTGCAATGAAGAGGTGAGAGGCTGTGGCACAAAAGAAGAAAGCATACAATGAATGCATGAGAAATAGGGGCGTGGAAGAAGTTGAGAGACGGAAGAGAGAGTTATATGTAGAAAGGAAGAGAGAGGTGAAAAGATTAGTAAGAGAGAGTTAGAAGAGAGTGGATGAGGAATTTGGAAGGCATTTGAGTGTAAATTGGAGGGACTGCAAGAAAACGTTCTGGAAAGAGGTGAAAAGAGTAAGACAGGGTGGAAGTGAAGTCAGCAGGGGAGTGAAAGATATAAACTGTAGATTACTAATGGAGAAGGGAGAAAAAGTGAGCAGATGGAAAGAACACTTTAAGGAATTGTTGAACATAGAGAATGGAAGCAATGCGAGTATAAATGGCTGGGGAATGGCTGGGAGGAGGAGGGAGGTTAGAAGACAGGAGTAAGTCAGTAAAATGGAAGTTGTGGAAGCAATGAAGAAAGTCAAATTGGGGAAGGCCCCAGGAATTGATGGGTGTGTGGTGAAATGCTGAAGCATGGGGGAGAGACTGTAGTAGAATGGATGTAGAAGATGTGCAGACTGGCCTGGGAGGAAGGTAGAGTCCCGGAGGATTGGAAGTCAGGTATAATTATTCCCTTGTACAATGGAAAAGGGGAAAAAGAAGTGTGGTAATCATAGGGGCATTTGTCTTCTTAATGTAATAGGAAAAGTGTATGGTAGGGTACTTATTGACAGAGTTAGGGAAATAACAGCAGAATTAGTTGAAGAAGAACAGGGAGGCTTTAGGATGGGTTGTGTAGATCAGATATTCATTCTTAGATCTTTAGTGGAAAAGTTCCTTGAGAGGGGAAAGAAGTTGTATGTGGCCTTCATGGATTTGGAGAAAGCATATGACAGGATGGATAGACAAGGACTGTGGAAAGTATTAAGAATATATGGAGTAGATGGGACGTTGTTGAATGCTGTGAAGAGTATGCATGATTGTGCTAAGGCTGCAGTGCGTGTGGATGGTGAACTGAGTGAATTTTTCTCTTTGAACGTTGGGTTGAAACAGAGATGTGTCATGTCTCCATGGTTGTTCAATCTGTACATGGATGGGGTAATAAAAGAGGTACAAGATAGGGCAGTGGATGTTGGAGTGGCCCTAATGAGATGGTAGTGTTTGGAAACTCCCTGTACTGTTGTTTGCAGATGATACTGTGTTGTTAAGTGAAGACGAAGGGGAGCTGCAAGGCTTGGTGGATGCGTTTGGGAGTGTGTGTAAGAAAAGGAATCTAAAGATGAATGTAGGGAAGAGTAAAGTGAGGGTCTTTGAGGGAGGAAGTCAGTGAATGTATAGTGAGGCTGGATGGCGAGGAAATGGAAAAATGTGAGTACGTTTAAGTACTTGGGTAGTGTGATAAGGATGGAAGTTTGGAGGGTGAAGTGCTTGAAAGGGTACAACAAGGAAGAAAGGTTACTGGTTCCTTGAAAGCAGTGATAAGAAACAGGGAAGTGAGCATGGAAGTGAAAAAGTTACTACATGACAGTATTGTGATACCAACTCTAACGTATGGACATGAAGCTTGGACGCTGTTGGAAGGACACAAGTCAAGAGTGAGAGCAGTGGAAATGAGTTATTTAAGAGGAGTCTGTGGAGTCACATTGAGAGACAGGCTGACAAATAAAGATATAAAGGAGCGTTGTGGTGTGGATGTGGATCTGACAGAAGCATCAGGAGGAACACACTGAGGTGGTTTGGCCATGTGGAGAGGATGGAGGGTGAAAGACTGACGAGGAGAGTGTATGTGAGTGAGGCAGAGGGGAGGAAGGGGGAGGGGGAGGCCGTGGATGAGGTGGAGGGATGGAGTGGAGAGGTACTGTATATGAGAGATGGGGGTGTGAGCTGGGAGCAGGACAGTGAAATGGCAAGGGACAGGGCAACGTGAAGGCGATTTGTTTGTGGCCATCCTGTACGGGATTAAGGCATCTGGCAATAGATAGATAGATAGTAAGAAAACGCAACCTGGTTTATGCAATGCGACCACAGTTGAAACTATGATGATGGGGAGTTTGGGTTCCACGCTGATTTTATGTATTTTCACTTTTTTTTTTAATTTTATTATTATTATTATTATACTGGCACTACAAACACTCACATATGGCACAATAAACACTCATGCTGCACACAGTCATATTAGTTACAGTTAATTACACGTTCCTTATGTTACTTTCCTTACATGATTTTATTATTTACTTCTATTTGCTTACATTTACTTATACAGTAATCCCTCAATTATCCAGATGTCCATTAACCGGACCATCCATTACCAGATGTTGTGACCTGGTTGTTCAAAACCATTATTCATACAATTTTCCACTTCATCCGGACAAAATGCTTGCATCTGGGTGGATATTATGGCTGTGTGAACATTTTTGCCCGGTTGGGCCAGTTTTTTCATGTTTATTATGGCCGTGGTGATTGCCTGCCTGTGGCTGATAGGCGTGGTTGACCATAATTATTGCCTGGCTGAGGTTTATAGGCCTGGGTGAACAGATAGAGTACAGTAAAACACCAGGAATAAGCATCATATGATGTACTGCAGTGGCCTTTTACAATGGCTTTCAAAGTTAGGGTATGCACAAAGAGGGGTCAGAGGAGAAGTCCGCTATCTGGACAGAGCCACTACCCAGACACGCTTTTGGCTCTATTATGTCAGATAATCGAGGGATTACTGTATTACTGTACTAAGTGGTAAGTGGGGGCGCCCACCATCCACTCGTTCGATGTAATGCTGCTCTCAAGTGACTGCCCTTTCCTCTCTTCCTTCCTTCCTCCTCTTTGTTTCCTTTTCCTTCTATCTATGGGTGACTCTACACTGAGTGACAAGCCAAATAATTTCCTGTACACCAGGAATCCATTTACTATGCTGGGTGGTAACCATAAAACAAAACTATGACGTCTGGTGGTTTTGTGGGTAATTAATGCACTCCAATCGGATTGAGCCTGTGCAGGTTTATAACCAAGGAGTGGTTGGGGTTTATTGCTCACGTAATGCCATTCAGGACGTGAGAGGCTGGTCACTCTCATCTTAAATGTCGGGACCAACTTGCCTAGCCCCAGGCTCCTATGTTCCTCACAGGGCAATACAGGATTAGATAATGTATGCACTGTTATGTACTTATATTACTTTCACTATACTGTATACACTATTTACACATTACTATCAGTTAGTTCATCACTTGGAAGTTCTCCAAGTTCGACTGGAAGTCGGGAGTAAGCACAATATCTTTGGCAGAGTGGCATGACCTTGATTTGCCTCAGACAGCTACTTTCAGATACCGTCAGTGGCTGATGTGGATAAGCAGTCCATTTTGGTGTGGAGTGGGTGGATGCATGGAGTACTTGTAGCATGAAAGTGCAACTTGGTGTATGTAATGCAGCCACAGTCATAACTACAGTATGATGATGGGAAGTACGGGTTCTGTGCTAATTTTACGTATTTTCACATTCACTTTTTTTTTTTTTTTAAATACTTCTGTATATTGGTAAAGGTGCCGTCACACCAGGACAAAAGTGACTAACATGCTATCCAGTTTTGCGACCCGCTAGCCAAACTGACTAACGGTGAGCGAAATTTCGCCTGCGAGGGGAAATGGATAACAATTCTTGCTCACAGCTTGTTGGTGGGATTAGAACTCAAATAAGCCAATGTTAATTTTGTAATTGGTGAAAAAAATATTCTGCTATTCACAGAAGGAAACTAACTAAAATTATTATGCAAATACAATTTAATTCTTGTGGTTTTTGTTCACTTTTATTTACTTACTGTAACACGAAATAAATATTCGGACACTCAGGTGACCAGCCATGGAGGCAGTCTGTTTTGTCTCCAAACAACAAGTAAAAATCAGATTTCGATATGGATCCTGTGGCAAAGAAAACTCTGGAAGACTGCTTTGTGGCTCTGGAGTTGCTAAAGTACGTGAGGCGGTTACAGAAATTGAGGAAAAGGGAGTGGATACTCCGTGGTGGTTTGTTCACAAATGACCACGAGGCGCCAAGGCAGACGACATTGTTGGCCGTTTCGGCTCTCAAAAACACACGAGTGTGACAGACACTCGACTCTCCTAGCCGTTTTCACTCGCAAAACTGGCTCGCATGTTAGCCACTTTTGGTCTAGTGTGATGCCGCCTTTAAAGCCATGGGATGGGAGGAGGGGTTTTTCATCCCATTTTCTGTCACACATTAAGGGCATACTCAAATAATTTCATGCAAATGTGAGGAAAACTGTGTTTATATATATACAGACTTAGCAATTTTGGGTACTATGAGTTAGTCCGTATATATATATATGGACTCGGTATATGAGAGAGGGGGGTGTGAGTTGGAAGCAGGGCAGTGAAATGGTGGGGGACAGGGCGACTTGGAGGAGATTTGTTTGTGGCCACCCCAAATGGGATTGAGGCATCTGGCAATAGATAGATAGATAGAATTTTGACACTTGGTTTGTCCGTATCTATATATATGACACGGCATGGAGAAGGTTAAGCAGTGAGCCTGGGCTTAGAAACATTCCAAGTCTAACTTATCTTGGTCTAGCATCTGGCCCTATAGTTACAGGACCACTTTCTATTACTATATAAAATATTGTACACTGTTCCCAAACTTGTCTTCTCCTTCTTTAGCTCTGTTGTTACAAGGTGTATTAGTAACAATCTTGCTACTATCTCACTTCCACATTACATTGTCAAGTTGAGGAGGAGGATTCTGGCAAATCAAGGATGTAGTTTACACATTACAAATAAGAGAAATTTTGATTTCTAAAAACTTCCATATCCTGCGACTTCAGTGATGTAATAAAATATATGACAAGTATTTATACAGTGTCTAGCAATTTAAAATAAACGTACCTGCTTAATAATATTGTCATTGAAAAGCAGCTCCACCAGAACCATGATGGCTTTGTTCTCCTTGATGTCAAGCCGCTCTGCCTCACCTGCAATGTCCTTGTACACAGATGTCTCCGCACCAGGTCGCAGCTGCCCCTCATCCATCTTGGCCTGGGGGAGGCCTCTACATTAACTATTCAAGTCTATCAATCAATTGTCAGCACCTCAATCTCATAAGGGATGTAACAAACAGATCTCCACATCACCATCTCCTCTGCCCTCCCTCCATGTCACAGCCCCCCCCCCCCCCTTTCATTTCTCTTCACTCTATCCCTCTTTATCATTGTTGGTCCACCTCAGTCATGTACACTCTTCTAGTCAGTTTCACTCTCCATCCTCTGCACCATTAAAGTACAATGTCATATTTTTTTTTCCCTAACAGTATACGTGGGTGAGACAAGAGGGTGGAAGGGTTGCTGATAGAGCACTGATGGACTATGTGGTTGTGTCCGGGAATGTAATAGGAAGATTGATGGATGTGAGAGTTCTGAGAAAGGAGGGTAGAGGTATGTCTGACCACTACCTGGTGGAGGGAAAGTTAAGAATAGGTAAGAGATGGGTGAAAGCTAGGATAGTCAGGTGTGGAGGGAGGTTTTGAAAGTGAGAGAGTTGGATAAGAGAGAGAAAATGAGAGAGTATCAAGAGAAATTGAAAGATGAGTGGAACGCAGTGAAAGATCAGGAAAATGGCAGTGTGGAGGAGGAATGGCAGTTGTTTAAGAGTGCTGTGGTAGGCATGCAGAAGAGGTGTGTGGCGTGAGACGTGTGAGTGGTGGTGTAACAAAAGGAAGTGAATGGTGGTGTGAGGAAGTAAATATGACTGTGGCTGAGAAGAGACATGCATATGAAGTGTGGCTGCAGAGGAAGGATGAGGTGTCATATAAGACATATAAGGAAAAGAGCAATAGGGCGAGAAGGGCTGTGCGTGATGCTTAAGTGGCAGCAGATGACAAGTGGGGTAGGCGGTTGACTGAGAACTTTCAACAGAATAAGAAAATATTTTGGAAGGAGGTGAAAAGGGTGCGAAAAGGAGCGTCTGGGAAGGAAGAGCGAGTAAAAGCAGAGGATGGAAGGATGTTAATTGAGATGGATGCAGTAAGGAAGAGATGGGCAGAGTATTTTGAAAGATTGTTAAATGTAAAGGAGGAAGGGGAGGGTGAGATTGTGGCAGATGGAAGGGTGCAAGGAATAAATGTGCTGGGAAAGCTGAATGATTCTTTGATCACAAAGGAGGAAGTACAGGAGGAAGTAAAGGAGATGAAAAAAAGGAAAGCTGCAGGTATGGATGAGTGTGCTGTGGAATGCCTGAAGGGTGGTGGAGCAACTATTGCTGACTGGTAGTAAGATTGTTGAATGTGTGCTTTGTGAAAGGTATGGTGCCAATTGACTGGGCAAGTGCTTGTGTGGTCCCGTTGTATAAAGGCGATAAGTATGAATGCACTAGCTTTAGGGGTATAAGTCTGTTGTGTGCTGTAGGTAAGGTGTATGGTAGATTGTTAATTAAGCGAGTTAGAGAGGGCACAGAAGGAGTGATTGGTGATGAGCAGTGTGGTTTTAGGAGAGGGAGGGGATGCATGGATCAGGTGTTTGCTGTGAGACAAGTGTGTGAAAAGTATTTAGTGAAAAGCAAGGATGTGTTTTGGGCATTCATGGATATAAAGAAAGCGTATGATAGAATTGATAGGGAGGCTTTGTGGACTGTTTTAAGATTGTATGGACTTGATGGTAGGTTACTAAAAGGGGTGAAAAGTTTTTATGTAAATAGTAAAGCGTGTGTACGAATGGGTAATACCGTGAGTGATTGGTTTCCCCCTGCAGCAGGGATGTGTGATGTCACCTTGGTTGTTTACTATTTATATGGATGGTGTTGTAAGGGAGGTGAATGCAAGAATGTTAGGTGGAGGTCTGAGCCTGGTGAATGTTGATGGTAGAGAGTGGACTCTGAAGCAGCTGCTATTTGCAGATGATACTGCACTGGTGGCTGATTCAGAGGAGAGATTGAGACAGTTGGTAAAGGAGTTTGGAAGGGTGTGTGAGAGGAGGAAATTGAAAGTAAATGAGAATAAGAGTAAAGTGATGAAGTGTATGAAGTCGGTAGATGGTAGGAGGATGAATATAGTTTTGAATGGTGAGTTTCTAGAGGAGGTAGAGTGTTTTAAGTATTTGGGGTAACATGTTACTGTGGATGGAAGAATAGATGCAGAAGTGAAGTTTAGAATGAATGAAGTAGGAAAGGTGCTGGGAGGAATGAAAAAAGTGTTTAGATGTCATTTGCTCCGAATGGATGTAAAGAGAAAGCTGTATGAGGGTGTTGTGGTACCGACTGCATTATATGGGGCTGAAACATGGAATATGGATGCAGCAGAGAGGAAAAGTTTGAATGTAATGGACATGAGGTGTCCGAGGAGTATGTGTGGAGTGACGCGTATGGACCGAGCGAGAAATGATGAAGTGTGAAGGAGAACTGGAGTTGTTCGGGAGATGGCTGATCAAGTTGAGCAGAGGGTGTTGCGATGGTTTGGGCATATGGAGAGAATGGATAATGAGCGATTGGTGAAAAAGATAACTAGATCTGATGTGACAGATGTAAGGCTGAGAGGGAGACCACAAATAGTGTTAATGGAAATTTTCCTTTAAATATGTCAAATAAATACTGGAAAATAATAGTTTATTTTCTGTATTTTTCTATATTTTATTGGGGCAAAAAATTGCTAATTAGTAGGGTTGTTAATTATGAGTTCGGCAATGAAGGGGTTCTACTGTGTATTTATGACAACTGTGCGAAGGAAAATTTTTTACATGATGTTACATACCGTAACTGAATTTTTCGTATGCCCACTTAGGGACCCCCCTGTCCGACTTGTGCGGAGATCCAAGTTATAAGTGTCCACCTTACCAAGGCTTGATTGTACAGTATATGCTCTCTCTCTCTCTCTCACACACACACACACACAGTCACACACATACAATGTGGGTACATAACAGCATATTTAAAACCTTTTAAAACAAGATAAAAATACCTGAGTTTTATTGAACTTGCCTTGCAGTACTCAAAGAAGACTTCCAGTCGTTCACTCTGTGTCTTCTCAATGTCATTTGACACAGTAAGGTTCTTAACACCTGCTGTCAGAATCTTCTGTCGTTCCTTCATGGCTTCCTCACTTACATCAAGACTCCAATCATCCTGAAATTTATGCATAAAGCTAATCCTTGTTTAAAGTTTCTTACCATGTTGTTGCTGAATTAACATCCTACACTGTAAGTTACTCATGACTTCATATGAAGTTGCTCTGCAGTCAGATTTCCCCCCTCCTCCAAATCATAATCCTAGCCAAAAAGCTTTCTTACAAAGGAAACTGCCAACACATCCTACATGAAGCAAGCACTGACTGTACAGTGACAGGAACACAGTAATACGATCCACTGCAAGACTTGTCCTTGGAGGGCGAGTAATAGCCAGAATTACATACATAAAACCTTTCATAATTCTCTGATTTTGATATATCTTCCTTTGGATCATCAACAAATTTGGTAACATTACCTAACAAGGGAAATGATACAAAGTACAGTACACCCTCAATATAATGAACTAATTGGTACCACAGCCTTGACGTTAAAGCTAAGCATCATGCTGTTCAGTAGTTTCCCAAGCATCGTGGCTTTCACCGAACAAAGATTGTTAAAATCAGGGGGGGGGGGGGGCTCCCTTTGCTCTCAGGGTCCTTTAAAATTTATATATATTTATTTATTTCGATAACAGCAAAACATGAAAAACTGGCAAGTACAAACAAAGAGTAACACATGAGCCAGCAGCTCCCTGACTCTAAACCTGCATATGACCTCCCCATAATTATCAGATTACCTGACCTCACCTCACTATGCCCCCCCCCCCTCTTAGAAAATTCCTGGGTGCACCCCTGGTTAAAATGTAGTGTCGTTCAGCCAAATGGTCGTACACAGTAACATACAGCTAGGTCTAAATGGTTCTTTTTCTCAATAAATGCTCTACCTATAGCTCCTTTCACAATGCTGGTCACCCAGAGACTGATGTGACATTCTGTGAGATGCAGAGGAGTGAGTGTGGTGTGTGTGTGTGTGTGTGTGTGTGTAGGGACACCACGCTGGTCGATGTTTCTCATGCATCCATTCTTTTACCGAACAAAATTCGTTATATGAACATAATAGTCAGCCAGCTCAAGGCGGTCATTAACCCCTACACCGCGGGCTTGTTTACCAATGACTTGCGTGTGCCGCGGGGTTATTTGGGCTCCGACAGACTCTCAAAAAATATTTGCCAAAAATCAGTTATTAGTCCTAGAATAATAAAATTACATATGCTTATAGCACATACTTTCAGCTTTCTCCTGGAATGATTGTTGAGCCTTCGTCAGTTACCGTAGGACTTGTGGAGACCTCCGAAGTAGGGTAACAAAGTCTCCACTTTACACTTCCCGACAACCCGTAATATGATTACCACAGCCAGATACAAACACTATAAACACTATTCTACAATTTTCAAGTAGTTTGGGATCCATACTAAAAAAAAAACACTGTGAAAGCTATGGAAATTACGAGCGCGTCTGATCGTCGCACTGGCACTGGTTCGCTCTTAGTAGTCTGACATTTATTATTCATAAAACCCCTCACACTTTATATTTCTATTACTATATAACACTTATATATATCTACAGTCTTTATTCATAAGTTTCCTTCAGTAGTATTAGTTTATTGTCACTGTAGGGATTCAATTTCTTTCAGTAAAATACGTAGCATTCACTTTCTCGTCCTGTATACTGGCATTGAGAGTGAATGTCACTTTCATCTTCACTCTCATAACTCATAGCATTCAGACATGCTAGAGTGAAACTTTCACTTTCATTACTCCTAGGGTATATACTCGTATTCTTATAATACTACTCATTTACATTTCTATTTACGTTCTCTATTTTATTTACGTTATTTACATTTCTATTTTATTTACACTGTGTTGTGCACTGTCACTTGAAATAACTTATAAAACCATTTTCCATTGTTCACGTATATTTACATTCATTACTTTCACTTGCTGTTTACACATTATTTACACATTATTTACAATTCCACTTGCACTGTTTTACTCAATAGAAAGATCGTAGTCACTCTTTTATCAATTGTCAGCCCTTTACCTCTTTCCACACGAGGTTTAGTAGGGGTAAAGGTCACAGGGCCATTTGCATGGGGGTGAAAAAAGGCCTTGAAGTCAGCAAGAAGAAACATACGTACTCTCACTTCGGAAGTTGAGAGTAACCTGATAACGGAGGGCTAGCGTGGAGGCCTGCTAAGGGGTTATTCAGGGTTACCAATATTACTTCTTGAAACAGCTAAGTCTAGCACTGATATGATTGGCAGGAAATCTAGACAATACATTATAAATTTGGTAGTTCCAGGTGAATGTAAATATCACTTAGGCTTCTCCCTTCCCTCCTTACATGTATATTTATTTCGAAAATAGATTAGAGGCCTACTTAGGAGATATATTTTCAGAGCTACCAATGTTAGATCTTGAAACATCTTTGTTTAGCACTGATATGATTGGCAGGAAATCTAGACAATACATTATAAATTAGGTAGTTCCAGGTGAATGTAAATATCACTTAGGCTTCTCCCTTCCCTCCTTACATGTATATTTATTACGAAAATAGATTATAGGGCATATTTCAAGTGGAAAAAAACAGCGAAAATTAGCGAACGAGTGCACGTGAGGTGTTGTCAGGTGATAATTACCCAATTCCAGGTGTTTGGCACTCTCACTTACCTTATTTCTTTCTTGTATATATTATTTGGTATAAGAATAGGACATAGGGCTTATTTCAATGGATGAAATCAGTGAAAAATTCCAGGGAAGATTTACTTAGCGTAGCACGGCCAGGCAGGCGAGAGGATAGGGTAATGGAGGGGGGGTAGGGAGGGGAGTCAAGAACGGGGAGAAATGGCTAAATTGTCAACAATGGATGGGAGTACAGATGAGATTAGGAGTGCTGACTAGTGTTGGACATTGGCAGTACTGATAGATGATACAAGCCCCCACTTGGAAGCCCGGGTGAATTCAAAATAACACAGAATCACAAAAGCGACGCCCCGCGGTATGATCCCTTGCTCCCAAGCGTCACGAAAGTGACGCCCCGCGGTTAAGGGGTTAAAGCTGAAATTCATTAAAAGGGGGTTCAGTATATCAAGGTTGACTACAAATTTTTAAAATACTGATTTAATTTTATCATCATCATCATCCGGACCTCCTTTCCCACCCAACAGCAGGGTGAGCAGTAGCAATGTCCAGACAGCACAAACTTGCCCAATCCAAATAGGCCACACTTCCATTCACATCATTCAAGCCCACGTAATCCTGGCTCCACCGGATACGCCAAAAACATTCACCACATTCTGCTGCTTCACACAGCGTATCCGATTGAGTCAATCCGGACACTGCCATGCTCACAAGGGGTGCCGAAATCCCTGATCATGCATTTCTCCTCAAAAAATTCATCCAGCCAGCTCGATCTCTTGTCAGTTTCCTAACCTCACTGACTTCCAAACCTCTCTTCCTCACACTCTCATCCATCATATCTCTCCACCTTCTCCTTGGCCTACCCTGCCTCCTCCCTCCTTCAAATTTGCTCAGGTATACCTTTTTTACCACTCTATTGTTATCCATTCTTTCCACATGACCATACCATCTCAGTACACTCTACAATTATGGTGTCCAGCGACTTCCTCACTCCACACCTTTCATGAATCACATTATTTCGTATCCTATCCACTCTCTGTACTCCATATATATTCCTCAGCAGTCCCATCTCCATTGCTCTTACTCTTGCCTTTTCATTTTCATGCCACACCATAGTCTCACACCCACATGTTAGGGCTGGCACTAACACTCCCACATGTAAGCCTCTTGCAGCTGCAACACTCAAGCCTCCGTTTCTTATCAAGGCCATCATTGCATTGTGGGGGTGGCCTTAATGAATGAGGGTGAGATTTGGAAGCTTCCGGTGTTGCTGTTTGCTGATGATACAGTATTGTTGAGTGAAGATGAATGGGAGTTGCAAGGTTTGGTGAATGAATTTGGGACAGTGTGTAGGAGGAGGAAGCTGAAAGTTAATGTAAACAAAAGTAAAGTTATGGTGTTTGAGAGGAATGAAGTCACAGAGTGTGCAGTGAGGTTGGATGGTGAGGATATGGAGAATGTGAGTGCATTCAAGTACTTGGGTAGTGTGATGAGTAAGGATGGAACTTTGGGGGATGAAGTACGTGAAAGGGTACAGCAGGGAAGGAAGGTTGTTGGCACACTGAAAGCAGTGATGAGAAATAGGGAGGTGAGTATGGAAGTTAAGAAGTCACTGCATGATGGTATTGTGATCCCTACCCTGACGTATGGAAGCGAGGCGTGGACCTTGCAAGAGGGGAACAAGTCAAGAGTGAGAGCAGTGGAAATGAGTTACTTGAGAGGAGCATGTGGAGTGACATGGAGGGACAGGTTGACGAATGAAGAAGTGAAGGAACGTTGTGGGGTAGATGTGGATGTGGTTGAAAAGATTAGGAGAAATACACTGAGGTGGTTTGGACATGTGGAGAGGATGGAGAATGAAAGACTGACTAAGAGGGTGTATGTAGGTGAGGTGGAGGGAGGGAGAGGGAGGGGTAGACCGAGGATGAGGTGGAGGGATGGAGTTGAGAGGTATATGAGGGAGGGGGGGGTGAGTTGGGGGGAGGGGAGTCAAATGGTGGGTGACAGAGTGACTTGGAGGCGTTTTGTCTGCGGCCACCCTTTGCGGGATTAGGGCGTCGGGCTATAGATAGATAGATAGATCCTCTCTTTTCTATCACTGTACCCATGTATTTGAACTCTCTCGCCAATTCCAGTCTCTCTCCATTCACAGTGACACCGCACTGGGAGTCACCTTCTCTCTCACTAACCATCATTTTACAATTTTCTACATTTACTCTCAAGGCACGATGCTCACAGACATCAGCAAAACTCTGCACTGGCCTACCAAGTTCTTGTCCGGTACTTGCAAGCAGTACTGCATCATCAGCATACAACAAATTTGAGATATTCCATATCACCATTCATTACCAGCACCATCCCTCTCTCCATTACTCGTGTTTTTACTTCTCTCATCACCCAATCCATATATATATTGAACAACCAAGGGGACATCACATATCCTTGTTGCACGCCCACACCGATCGTGAACCACTAACTCAGATGCCCATTAACTCTTACACATGCTTCACTACCATCATAAAAACTCTTGACAGCACCTAACAGCTTACCAACTACACCATACATGTGCAAAACTTTCCACAATCCCTCTCTGTCTACTTTGTCATATGCTTTTTCCAGATCCATGAAAGCCATAAACACCATATGGTCGTTCTCACAAGCCTTCTCTGCTACCTGTTTCACTGCAATTACTTGAACCACACATCCTCTGCCACTCCTAAAGCCACCCAGTTCATCATTAACTAGGACTTCTGATATCTCTCTTACTTTCTCTTATAATAATTCTTCCATATACCTTCCCTACCACACTCAATAAACTTATGCCACGTTAGTTCTTGCACTCACTTCGCTCACCTTTATTTTTGTACGGGGGTACAATCACAGCCTTTTACCACTCTGCAGGCACAGTTTCACTCATCCATGTCTTCTTACACATCTCCAACAAGCATTTCATTCCAATCTCTCCACTACACTTATGCATCTCTGCATACACCTCATCAACTGCAGCAGCTTTCCCATTTTTCAGCTGTTTCACGGCGCTCTTCACCTGTGCGAGTGTCACGTCTCATGGCACTGCATTCCTTCTCTGCACACCCCCAAATCCAATCATGTTTACAGCCGCTCTGCTCTCTCTATTCCCATTCATCAGGCTTTCAAAACATTCTTTCCATCTGGTCCTTACTTCATCTCCATGGGTTAGTAACCTACTACTTGCATCCTTCACACCATCACATTTCTTTCTGCTTTCACTTCTACATTTCCGCATCTCTTTCCAGAATAACTTCCTATTTTCAAAGTAGTTCACATTCATTTTTCTTCCCAGACCATCATTTACCTCCTCCTTTTTCCTCTTCATTAGTCTCTTGACGTGCTTCTTGCTCTCGATATACTCGGTTTTTATTTCAACTGAACCCCTATCCAGTAACCACTTTAGACACTTCTTCCTCTTTTCCTCCAGTGCTCTCTCAACCTCCTCATCCCACCATGCCATACCCTTCTTCTTTGTTGATACTCTTGCCACACCACACACCACTTTAGCATTCCTAACTAAGCAATCCCTATATGCATTCCACAGGCTGTCCAGATCCATTTCATTCCAGTTCACTGATTCTAACTCATCCTCTACTTTGGTCCTGTAATCATCTGCCATTTCTTTGATCCTCAGCTTCTCAACACTCAGTCTTTCTCCCTGACTGCTCCTCTCTCTCTTGATCCACCTCACTCCTCTCAGCTTGATCTTGCATACCACGATCATATGATTTGACAAACCTCCACAACGTCCTCTCACAGCCCTCATATCAGCAACCATTCCCATCATCGACCTCTGTATGAGCACATAATCAATCAGGCTTCTTTCCACACGATCCCCGTTTCCTCTATACCACGTATATTTATGTGCATCTTTGTGTTTGAAATAAGAATTACAAATCCACAACCTCCTCTCCTGACACATATCCTTTAGTCGATTCCCATTATCATTTTCTCCTGGTACTCCATAACAACCCATTATATCATCCTCAGGACCAGTGCCTAATCTTCTGTTCATATCCCCCACAATGATCACTTTAGAGCTCCTGGGCATTTCTCCCACTACTTCACCCAGCTCATCCCAAAACCTGTCTCTCTCTCTCAATCCTGTCATCACACGGTGCATACGCTACAATCACTGCCACTTTCACCTTCTCAAACTTGAACTTGACATCCATACACCTCGAGCTGACACATTTGTAGTCTCTCATTCCACTCTGCCACACCTCATTCATCAACAAGGCAAATCCTTCCTTACATCTTCCTCTCCAATTCAATCCCGAACTTACACATTTCGCACCCTCCCACTCCTCCACTTCACACCCTTTCATCTTCATTTCACACAATGCTATCACAGCATATCTCGCACTCTTGAACACATTCATCACTTCCACCCTCTTGCTCTCCTCATTCACACCTCTCACATTCCACATGGTCACGCGAGTCTGCCCATTTGGTCGGGGCCCTGGGAAGGTATTGGGCCCTCCAAGGCTCTCTGAAACTACTGCCATGATTAAGTGATTTTGTATAGGGGAATCTAGAGGACACTTAACCCTGCCAGAAACCTCGGTTATATGGTTACCACCCAGCATAGTAAATGGTTTCCTGGGTACAACCATTTGGCTTGTCACTCAGTGTAAAGCTTATATGGCATCACTCTACATTGAGTGAGTGGATGATGGGCACCCCCACCTACCACATGCAAAAAAAAGTGCCAAGTGGACTCTTGATTCTTGTCTGAAATACAGTAGCAGTCATGCACAGCTCTTACAACCATGGTGACATCCTACCATTTCCAACTTTCTGATGTCTTTACAGGTATAACCCGGTTTTACAAAGCAATTGGTTAAGTGAAAACCCACGGCTAGGCGGGGTATCGTATATCAGGGTAGATTTAACATCTCAGGTACTGTATAGGGATGTATTTTTGAGCCTTGGGCTTCCTCCCCCCCCAACCAAGTCCTAAACCCATCCACATGAGTCCAAAAACAAGTTTCTGGCTTACCTAAACCCCCAAATAGCTTTAAAATAAGCTAAACTAAGTCTAAACGCAGTTTATAACTCACTAAATCCAAAAATAAAATCTGAAAATCGTCACATATGTCTGGAAAAAATCAAACTTAGTAAATTATACCCCTAGACTGATAATGTTCACCCCATCTGTGACAAACACATTAACAGTTTATAAATCAACCTAAACACAAAATTTAAGTCTTAATATAATAAAAATTGGTATAAAAAATAAAGACCCATCATTAAACCGGAGTCTGGTCATCGTCAGGCAGGGTACGAGGCTATTTCTACCCCCAACACTAAGCTGGGGTATCGCATCGAAGGATATCATGTATCGGAGTATACCTGTATATAAAATAATCTCTATTTTGCTAAATTTCTTACAGGAGTACTGACAACCACACTTGACAATCACTTGCTTCATCAAGAAGTTATCAGCAATTACTAATTACCATTTCTTTATCATCATCATCATTATCTAATCCTGTGTTGCCCCATAGGATCATAGAAGCCCAGGTTAGGCGAGCTGGTCCTGACATTTAAGATGAGTGACCAGGAGTGACCAGCCTCACTCATCCCTGAGTGGCATTACGAGAGCAATAAATCCCAACCACCCTTGGATATAAACCTGCACAGGTTCGATCCGACTGGGTCGCCTTAATTACCCACTAAACCACTAGGTGCCATAAACTGGTTATATGGTTACCACCCAGCAAAGTAAATGGTTTCCTGGTGTACAGGAAACCATTTGGCTTGTCACTCAGTCCAGCGTCACCCATTAAAAAGGGGGAGGGGGGGGGCAGAAGAGAAAGCATCGTCACTTGTAGGCATAAAGAAGAGTAAAGAATGAAGGAGAGAAAGTAAGAGGACGGAGAGAAAGAAGGAAGGAAGAGAGGCAAGGGCAGTCACCTGACAGCAGCACTACGTCGAGTGAGTGGATGGTGAGTGCCTCCACCTACCACTCTTTAAATATGTGAATATTAAGTTAACAATGGCCAATTTACAGGTAATTCAAAGTTCAAATGCCATGAAGTATGAGCAATGATACAACCTTTCCCAACTAATGACACAATAAAAATACCTAAGCTGCAGGATCCTCACGTATGCCAAGGACACAGCAGTAAAGCCATTTATTCCCAATATCTTTATACTGTACAAGTAAAGATTTCAACAGCTCTCTCCAGCTTGGGATCAAAACAGCATCCTTTTAGACAGCACATAACTTTCCTGATCACTCAATTATCACCTCCACATTAACAGATGTCACATACTGTACTTACATCATTATCTTCTGCATCCCCATTTACATCGTTGTCAGAAGCATCGGACTTCTCAGCACGGGGGGAACTGGGCCGCAAGGTGTCTTTCTGTCCGTTCTCGGTCTTCTTTGTGCGCTCCTTCCTCTTAGTCAAGGCAGTACCAGGTTGGTTGGGCTTTGTGTCTGTTGCAAATTATACATACAGGAGCACACATTACACTCTACTTACAATACAAGCCATTCTCATTATAAGCCAAAGATGCTTTCTGAAACTTTTTTGGGAACTGACATGTCAGGTTTGTAAAAAGTTATGGAACTTTAGTTTTCTGTAGTTTACTATGGACTTGATACCTCATGTATGTAAAATAGTAAAAGAACTTAAAACTGGCAATTTACATCAAAACAATATGGCTAATATCTTCCCTACAAAAAAATAGTATTGTATAAGGGATTAAGGTGTCTGACAATAGATAGATAGACGGATATTGCTTCTGGGAAATAACTTTGTTTACCGACTTGCAGTCCATATTACAATGATAATGTCACAAATGCATTTCTGCTGTTTGTAGTACTTCAGTTAAGTACAGTAATCTCTCAATTATTCGAGCTCCATATCCAGTCATGCTGTGTACACAGACGTCAGGCCTTAGGTATGGATCTGGATTAATTTGTCCGTACCCAGACATAAAAGTTCCGGCATCGGCAGGCAGCCTACATGGTAAAAAAAAAAAAAAAAAAAAAAAGCCTACAGGTAACTTTACACTCCCTCTTCTCTCTCTCTTTCCTTCAAACTTTCCTCTTCCTTCTGCCTGCAGGTGACTCTACACTAAGTGACAAGCCAAATGGTTTCCTGTACACCAGGAAACCAATTATTATGCTGGGTGGTAACCATATAACTAAAATTTGACACCTGGTGCTTTAGTGGATAATTATTGCGCTACAATCGGATTGAGCCGGTGAAGGTCTTTATCCAAGGGGTGACTGGGGTTGATTGCTCATGTAATGCCACTCAGGGATGAGTGAGGCTGGTCACTCTCATCTTAAATGTCGGGACCAACTGCCTAGCCCCAGGCTCCTACGCTCCTCATGGTGCAATGTAGGATTGGATGGTGGATGGAAAAAAAAAAATCACTCGGGTGGCTCACCAACCTCTTTGTCCATTCGAGGGTAATTGACCATAACCCTAAAACAGAGAAAACAAGGCTCTCTGGCTCTCTACCGAATGGTCCAAGTCCCCTGACCTCCCAGATCACCCAGTAACATACCGTCAGCGCATGAAGAAAACAGATGGTAACCCACAAGCTGAGTGAGAATGGCTGTTCGGATCTCAACCGAACGGTCAAAGTCATCCGGCCCTCACAATCACCGGTAATATACTGCTTTTGAGCAAGGAATAAAGATCATAGCCCACAAGCTGAGCGAGAATGGCTGTCTGGCTGCCAACCAAATGGTCAAAGTCCCCCAGCCATCAGGATTAGTCGGAAACTCCCGCCCACACACAGCCATCCGCCACCTTACTGAATGGTCAAAGTTGCATTGCTGTCTGGATTACTCAGCCACTCCTTAGGCCCATGTTGAATGGGAACTCAGTGTTTCCGCCATGTAGCAACATTTGCCTGGGCGGGCGAAAAGGACACTTGCACTCGTAGGTCAGTGTGATGCTTTTTGCATGCATGCTCACAGCCAAGCATGGGTGGAGACATGGCAATGCCATAAACTCCCCAACAATACCACACCTCAGTTCCCACCTTTGTCTCTCTGCGTGTGGACATGCTTTGTCGAGGTAAAGCCATGGCAGCTTCCATTCTTGTGTTTGTGGTGGTGCTCTACCTTTTGCAGGCGTTAATCTTCTTCGTGGTGTTCTCGTGTACATGATGATGGCCCCACCACCACCCGAGAAATGTAAGAGGACAGTTTTAACTCTAAGGAGGAAGCCTAAGTTACTGGGCAAGGTTGACGCAGGCTGGCCAACTTCACGTTGGCCCGTTCAACCTTGTTTTACAACAAGAAATCACAGGACAAGCTTACTCAGTACAGACGGAACTATGGCAATACCACTCGCAAAGTTGACTTGAAAGCGATATGCCAGCTCTGCCTAACCAGCATTGAACAGACGACTTTGGTTTGGTTCCACCAGCAACAGGGTGCCAGCGTGCTTGTTCGTGGGACCAAGTTGAAGGCTGCTGCCGAGAAGTTTGCACACCTTCACAACATGCACAACTTCAAGGCATCCGAGGGTTGGCTCTTCCGGTTGAAACTTTGGCATGGACTTACTGGCCGTAAGGCACATGGACACTGTGGTGGAGGATATCGAGCTGTTTTGCCAGAAAAAGCATTGCCTGATCAAGAAGGAGGGCCTTGTTATAGGTCAAGTGTACAATGCTGATGAAACTAGCCTGTTCTACCGCTCCTTGCCCACCAACACCCTGGCAGAAGAGAGAAAGAAGACTGGCATGGTCAGAAGTTGTCCAAACAACGTGTCTCGGTGTTGTGCGGTGCCAATGGCAACAGGATGCACCGCCTCAAGCCCATTCTTGTTGGACATGCAAAACAGCCACATTGTCTCCGCGTGGTACCATTCTGTGAGAGCCTGGCTTACCGCAAAAATCTTCAGAGACTGGTTCCATGGACACTTTGTCAAGGAAGTTATCCATTATCAAACTGAGGAACCTGGTATCCCTTGCACCCAGGTGAAGGCTCTCCTGATCCTCAACAATGCCCCTGAGCATCTGTCGGAGAAGGATTTGGCTGTTGATAATAGCCATATTGGGTGTAAATTTCTGCCACCTAATATGAGTGTTCTCATTCAACCAAAGGACCAAGGTGTTATCACGGCAGCCAAGAGACTGTACCATCAGGGGTTCTCGATGAGGTGATGGTGGTACTCAAGGACAAGGAAGGGGTCGACACATGTGGGGAGCAGACCTTGGAGAATGTGCGGTGTTACAACATCAAGTCTGCGGTGTCCAACTGGGCCAATGCTTGGAAGGAAGTCTCCATCAAAACCTTGGAAAGTGGTTGGTCTCGTCTCCTTCTGGGATGCTAGGCCATGCACGACTTTGAAGGATTTGACGTGGACGATTTCCACCTTCAGCTATGAAATACAGGCGAGGATATGGACTTCAACAGCAGCAATTCAGGTTATCAGATGCTGTGTGATGAGATCGCTCCTGCTGTCTCTGCGGGGCCAACAGAGGCAAGCAACAAGGACAAGGATCATGACCCTGGCCACCCCACCACTCCGTCACTCCCTCATCTTGATGAGCTACAGGCCGGCATTAAGCAGGTGCTTGAACATGCTGAGCACCCTCATTGCAACAAGGAGTTGATGCAACTTAAGCTGGCAATGGATCTGCGGGCAGGCATGGATGCTGTCATCCTCCGACGGAATCGCCGCACCTATCGTCAGACAAAGATGATGATCGACTCCTCCTTCAAGCCCACCACCCCCACAAATGCCAGCCACTCCCCCCCCCCCACTCCCTTGACTTGTCTTCACACTCAGATCCACCACCAAGCACATCAACAGCTGTTGAGTCGCCATTAGACATGAGTTTGCGGCTGTCTTCAGAGAGTCCCGAGGAGGGTTGGGCTCCATCATCTCACTGCACATCCCTGCTCTTGGGGGAGGGGGAAGGGGAGGAGGAGGAAGAGGGAGGAGGAGGAGGAGGAGGAGGAGGAAGAGGGAGGAGGAGGAAGAGGGAGGAGGAGGAGGAGGAAGAGGGAGGAGGAGGAGGAGGAAGAGGTAGGAGGAGGAGGAGGAAGAGGTAGGAGGAGGAGGAGGAGGAGGAGGAGGAGGAGGAGGAGGAGGATTACTTAGGAAAGCAAACAGCAAAAGACCTTATGGTCCTTTCGAGGCTGCTTGTTACAGAGAAGACTATGACTACAAGATCTAATTCTACATGCTGAAGGATAAGGATAATAAAGTAAGAAGGCTCCCCCCACCCCCAAACCCTCCAGGAAAAAGTGAGAAAAACCACCATGCAGCATGGAAAAACTGACATGGAAATTTCACAGGAATACTGGAAAGGAAAAGTCACATTCTATAATACTCTGTCTATAATTTACCCAACTGAACAACCAGAAAGATAAAGTAATCAAACAAACTAATAGTTATGGCATGACATTATAAACGGGTACGCTGAGTTAACGGGGCGTCTGTGGACGTAGCGTGGAAACTACAGCGCACAGTGTGGATGTTTGGGGGTGGTTCGGCAGCCTTGCCTAGCACTTTTAAGGTAGGCAGC
This sequence comes from Coenobita brevimanus, assembly GCF_032717465.1. Classification (NCBI taxonomy): domain Eukaryota; kingdom Metazoa; phylum Arthropoda; class Malacostraca; order Decapoda; family Coenobitidae; genus Coenobita; species Coenobita brevimanus. The sequence continues at coordinate 28,005,635 of NC_137039.1, read as the reverse complement.
AGTCAATCAGGCCCTAGCTCCATTCACTCCACTGAGACAAGGAAATCTCCCATGTGGGACAAGTACACAAGTTTCCTTCTGAAGCAGTGACCCCTGGTACATTTAAAAAAAATCCTGATGGTGGTCACTTCACTAGCAGGGACCCCTCAGTGATCCACAACCCACCACAGGTCAAAAGAGTAGTGAAATTCAGGGCTATCTGTGCAGATCCTAATCTGTGCTCACTGTGTATTACTTTATATGCACTGAGTAAATCGAAAAATGTATAACAACGTGACACGATGCTATGTATGTTAAGGGTACAAGGTATCTTGTTGAAATGAGAGGACTGCACAGTGTGGATGTTTAGGGGTGGTGCAGCAGCCTTGCCTGGCACTTTTAGGGTAGGCAACAGTCAATCAGGCCCTAGCTCTGTTCACTCCACTGAGACAAGGAATTCTCCTATGTGGGACAAGTACACAGGTTTCCTCCTGAAGCAGTGACCCTTGGTACATTAAAAAAATCCTGATGGTGGTCGCTTAGCTAACAGGGACCCTCAGCGATCCACAGCGTTGGAAGTAAGAGTATCATAGTGACCGTTAACTCCGGGCTATCTGTGCAGATCTTAATCTGTACTTATATTACTTTATTTACTTGGAGAAGGAGGAGTAGGAAGAGGAGGAAGAGGAGTGTTTTTTTTATCTTTTCTGAGTGGCAGTATTAGCCAAAAGACCACGTGGGATACCTGTAGACCTTCTTCAGCCCAGTGGGTTACAACACCTGTCTGTTGTTCACTGGGTGGTAAATACTGTTCTTTTTCATCATTTTTACTGTTTACGAACAGTTTTCTTGGTGTTTAGGATTATATTGCATATTGCAATGTGTTTAATGTCTACAAACAGCAAAAATACCACAGAACACTGCCAAAACTACGAGGGTGAACTGTGCTTATACGCAGGGTTTTTGTTGTTTATGCATTTTTTTTTTTTTTTAAGGATTATACTGCATATTGCAATGTCTAAAAAACAGCCAAGAGACTGCAGAACACTGCCAAATTTAGGAAGTGTACAGTGCATATAGGATGGGTTAGGGTACAGGGTGGGTATGGGTAGGGTATGGGTTGAGTTTGAACTTTGCCCCTACTCAGATATGCCTTTGGCTCTATTATGTCAGATAATCGAGGGATTACTGTAGATGGTTTGCATACCTGGATGGTTCTTCAGGATAAAAGTGGTGAGCTTGTGCCTCATGTCCAATAGCCCTTGGTATCCACATGCCTTGCACGACTGTTTGATGATTCCTTTCTTCTCCTGTAATATCAAACATACAAAAACTATGCAAAGATAACAAAACACTAAGTTCAATAAGCTCAAAGCAACTGCACAGACCATGTGTTCATAACTCTTTATTTGTGGTTCAGTAGGGCATTATAAACCTTAAAAAATCAGGAAATCACTTACATTGGGTGACAACACAGTCTCCGGATTTTCACATTCTGGGCAGAGTACAAAACGCTTAATGAAACCATCCAAGAGATCCTGAAGTTTTGCAGCATCATGGGAGCCATTTACAATGTATCTGTCATTCTTTGTGTCAAACTGGGTCTGTGCACCAAGTTCACATCCAAAGTACTTGCATGGGTCTGAAATAAAGATTTACTCTAAGTAGGATATCTACCTAAATACCTACGGTCCTTCCAATTTATCCAGATCATTTGGGCGTTGTCCCTCACGGGACTTCCCCTACATGAGACGTTGCCACAGTTTCTATTGGGCCAATTATCGGATTAGAGACAAGGGTTAACCCTCACTCCCAGCTCTCTCTCTCTCTCTCTCTCTGCATATAAAATCAACAGTTTATGGAGATTTATTTCTATAAAAAGTCTAATACTGTTTTATGAATTATTAGAATTTGAGGAAAAGCCTCCTGACTTCATCTGTCTGTCTGTCTCTCTCTCTCTCTCTCTGCATACAAAATCTAGTTTATGGTGATTTATTTCTATAAAAAGTCTATATGGTCTTATGAATTGTTATAGTTTATTCTGGTGACTTTTGTGTAATGCCGGCAAATTCGTCTGACTGTTACTTCAGAGCAAATTCGTCTGACTGTTACTTCACTCACGTTGGTGGCCTTTGCTGTTCGAGCAACAGCTTTTGAGGGATCAATTATAGGTCCCCTGTTTGCCTTCTCTTTTAAAAAATACTTATTTACGCTGTAAATAAGTTCTTTTCTCGACTGTTGAGCAGACGAGGGCGAGTAGTAGGGATAGGAGCTTATCTTTTAATGGCGGTCAGAGAGAATGACCTGCGGACTGACACCTGAGTCCTGACCTACCCTCACTGACTCACCTACAAGTGCGACAAGGTTGGAAAGCAACGGTGCCACGAGTTGAGGTATTTATAAAATGTCACTGTTATTATTAAAAACAATAGGCATTTCCTTACACTATATAGCCTTAATAAAGAATTACATATACTGTACATGTACTGTAAATAAATTTCATTCAGAAGTAGTAAATAGCTGACATGAGACAGAGAGGTGTGTTTTGGTATAGATTCGGCAGCGTCGCTCAAAGGGGAACTCCTGTGAGGGACAACGGCCAAACGATCTGGATAAATTGGAAGGACCATAGGCTGCTTCCTCTAAAGAAGAGAGGTAGCCAAGACATGACACTTCCAATTTACTCATCCAGATACACACATTTACTCATCTTAGCACCAAGAGGATAGATGCTCACCACACCACACCACGTGACGGTACACTGCGCAGTGCAATCAGCGACACCTGCAGCAGGGTCCGACAGCAGAGCTGGCTTACCGCTGCCAGATCATAATGGACCTATCCCCTTACCTGCACCTGACCAGATCAGGTGATCAGAATAAATGCAGGAGAATATCCCCTCAAGGCCACATCATCATTTATTCATTTACAACTTCCCTCCAGTCATCCCTATGGCAGGGAGGAGGATCTGGCCGCACTATTGGATGGTACTACCATTCTACAGCCAGGTTGTGTTAGGATGAATCCTGCCACTGTATTCCCTGTGCGCCATAAAAGGCAACTAAAAGGGATGGGGTGAGGGGACTAGGGACCCCCTCCTCTGTTTTTTAGTTTCTACAATGAGCCTTTTGTAAATATACTGAGGATAACTGAAGATAGAACCATCATCACAAACTTAACTTCCACTACTTAATACATCCTGAGGCTGTGTGTGTGTGTGTGTACCTAATTGTGATATACAGGTAATGAGATATGCTCATGGGGTCCCATCTGTTTCTCAGTAAGTAAAATTTGGCTTTAAACTCATTTAAGTTTTTAGACTGGACGATCTCTTTGTCCAGGCTATTCCACAGGTCTATACATCTATAAGGAAAACTATATTTTTTGATATCCTTCAAGCAGTTTGGCTTCATCAGTTTCATTCTGTGTCCTCTTCGTACTCTCTTATCCCATAAAAACAGATCTTCTTTGTCAATTTTATCTACTCCCATCATGGTCCTGAACACTGCAATCATGTCGCCTCTCTTTCTCTTTTCCTCTAAGGAAGGCAAATCCAGCTTTTCAAGCCTCACTCTGTACGATACATCTGCCAGACTGGGACCATTTAGGTTGCTGTTCTTTGTTTTCTCTCAATCTTGTTTATATCCTTCTTTTTGTGAGGGGACCACACTACTGCTGCATATTCTAACCTGGGGCAAATCATGGCCACTATCAATTTTTTCATCATCTCATCCATATAAAGAAAACCTACTCTTATATTAGTCAGGAGTTTATACATCTATCTAATTGTCTAGTTAATGTGTTTTTCAGGTGACAAACTGTCCTGGACCAGCACTCCCAAATCTTTCTCTTCTCTAGCATTTATGATTCGTTGATAACCCATCAAATAATTCAGTGATGCCCTCTTGGTACTTTTACCCATTTCCAATATTTTACATTTCTTTGCATTGAATTTCATTTCCCACATCCGGCTCCAACTGTGTATCCTATCCAGATCCTCCTGTAGCTTTTTACAATCCTCCTCAACCTCTACCTTCCTCAAGATCTTTGCATCATCAGCAAACAAACTTGCATAACTGTTCACTCCATCTAAAATATCATTTTCGTAAATCAGGAACATTACTGGCGCCAACACCGAGCCCTGTGGGACTCCACTTGTTACTTCCCTCCATCCAGATATCCTATCCTTTATTACTGTCCTCATTTGTCTGTCTTTCAAAAAAGAGTCTCATCCATTCCAGGAGGTTCCCCTTCAGTCCTCCTATATGCTCTGGTTTCCACATTAGTCACTTATGGGGTACCTTCTCGAAGGCCTTATCCAAATCTAAATACACACAATCCACCCAACCATCTCTCTCCTGTAGCACATCAATCGCTCTTGAGTAAAAACTCAAGTTGGAAACACATGACCTTCCACTTCTAAATCCAAACTATCAGCCAAAATATTCATCTCTTCAAAATATTTAATCCATCTATCTTTCAGAATTCTCTCACACAATTTTGCAACCATGCTGGTTAGGGACACTGGTCTATAATTCAGGGGTTCTTTCCTGTTTTTTCCCTTATAAATTGATACCACATTTGTCCTCTTTCATTCTTGAGGCACTTTCCCCTTCCAGAGAAAACACAACTAAACTGTGAATCTTATCCGCCAGTTGTTCTCTGCATTCCTTCAGTACCCAATTAGAGATTCCATCTGGTCCTGGGGCTTTCCTTACATCTTGAGTTTCAAGTAATTTATACACTTCCTGTACTTCCACTTTTATATCTTTTATCACTACATTTCTAGTCACTCCCTCCCCTTCCACAAACTCCTTTTCATTACTGAAAACTGATTGGAAACATTTGTTCATTATTTCTGCTTGCATTGCCACATCTTTATAGACCTCTCCTTCTACTTTCAGTTTGGTGATTCCTTCCTTATGTTTCAGTTTGCCATTGACAAATCTATAAAACAGTTTGGGTTCATCCTTAAATTTGTCTATTGTACCTTTTTCAAAATTCCAAATCTATAAAACAGTTTGGGTTCATCCTTAAATTTGTCTATTGTACCTTTTTCAAAATTCCAAATCTATAAAACAGTTTGGGTTCACCCTTAAATTTGTCTATTGTACCTTTTTCAAAATTCCTTTCTTCCTCTCTACATATTCTTGTGTATTCATTTCTCGTTCTTGTATATTCTTCCTTTGTTCTGTTGTGTGTGTGTGCATGTCCGCACGCATGCATGTTCTACAGTCAATGTGGAGGCACTTTTATTTACCTGTTAAAATTTTAATTACAAAGTGTTCTTTGATAACGACCAAAATCTATCAGTTTCCTCTTGGAATACCATAACTTAACATGGTAAGTCACTCATTAGATCCCAACTGTTTCTTCCACTCACATTACCCATCACTAATATGGTAGCTAATTCTTTGTTCATCATTCTACACATACAGTAAGCCTCTGCATACTTCACAATCTCAAACTAAACATAAGAATACATGCTCCTTGGATTAATTATGCATCATTTTTGCACACCTGATCCTATGGTCCCACCCGTTATGCTAAATTTTATCACTGTAAATTACCACATCACTATGACTGACTGCCATATTCTTCCTACTACCAGACTATCATAAGTTAGAAGAGCAATTGAGACATAACTGAATCAGTTGACGAAGGCTGTACCTTCCACTAGTAAATAAATCTCCATTAAACTGAAGAAAATTTTTTGGGGATAGCAAGAACCAAGTTATCTGCCTAAGGAATTATGGCCATCAAGGTTTCTGAGATGAGTACTATGTATTTGCTTACAGGTAGGGGGACGGCCGAGAGCCTTGGCCACTTCAACCATGTTGACAACGACAGTCTTGATGCCGTTGCCCTTTCCCTCGACTTTGGCGACTAATTTTGGCATCTTGTACCGATAGAAGGCATCCATCACGTTGCGGTTCACGTTGTAACTCATCTGCAGATAAACAGTACATTTGTGTCAAATTTCAGCATATGTATCACTTACCTTACTACCAAAACATTTCTAAGTCTGTTCTGGGCTTTATACTTCCTTGAAAGAAATCCACTGCTTCCCAATAGTAGCTGAAAGTTTATTCTGGGTATCACCAAATAATCTTCTTGACCTTAGGGAGGAGTTGTAATAATTCAGAGAGAATACATCAGCTCCTGAACACTCACAATGCATTTTTTATGAAATATCAAGAACAAAAATTATGAAATTCATGAGAGAAATAAAATATTGTTAACACTGGTGCATATTATCTAGGAAGCCATTTATCTATCTATCTATAGCCCAACACCCTAATCCTGCAAAGGGTGGCCGCAGACAAACTGCCTCCAAGTCGCGTTGTCACCCACCATTTGACTGCCCTCCCCCCAAATCAATCCCCCCTCCCTCACAAACCTCCCATCCCTCCACCTCATCCTCAGTCTCCCCCTTCCTCCATCCACTTAACCTACATACACCCTCTTAGTCAGTCTTTCATTCTCCATTCTCTCCACATGTCCAAATCACCACATTGTATTTCTCCTAATTCTCTCAATCACATCTACATCCATCCCACAACGTTCTTTCACTTCTTCATTCGTCAACCTGTCCCTCCATGTCACTCCACATGCTCCTCTTAAGTAACTCATTTCCATTGCTCTCAGTCTTGACTTGTTCCCCTCTAGCAAGGTCCATGCCTTGCTTCCATATTTTATTTTTTTTTTTTATGCGAGGAAGAAGGAACCAAAGGCATGAGCCCGCAGTTACAGTTCCCTCCAAGAGAAAAACAAAATACAACAGAGAGCCAAATTCAAGATCCGATCATTTTGAGATGCAGTGACTTCTCAACTTCCATATTCACCTCCCTATTTCTCTATCACCGTTTTGAGTGAACCAACAACCTTCCTTCCCTGCTGTACCCTTTAAAGTACTTCATCCCCAAAACTCCCATCCTTATTCATCACACTACCCAAGTACTTGAATGCACTCACATTCTCCATATCCTCACCATCCAACCTCACTGTGCATGCTGTGACTTCATTCCTCTCAAACACTATAACTTTACTCTTGTTTACATTAACTTTCAGATTTCTCTTCTTACACACTGTCCCAAATTCATTCACCAAACTTTGCAACTCCCAGTCATCTTCACTCAAAAATACTGTATCATCAGCAAACAGCAACACCGGAATCTTTCACATCTCACCCTCATTCATTAGAGCCACCCTCACATCCACTGCCCTACCTTGCACCTCCTTTACAACCCCATCCATGAATATATTAAACAGCCAAAGAGACATCACACATCCCTGTTTCAAGTCCCACATTTAGATCAAAGAACTCACTCAGCTCACCATCCACCCGCACCATAGCCCTAGCTCCCTCGTACATACTCTTCTCAGCACTCAACAATTTCCCATCCATTCCATATATTCTTACAACCTTCTACATACCTTGCCAATCTACTCTGTCATATGCTTTCTTCAAGTCCATGAAGGCAGCACTTGCTTTCCCTTCTCTAGATACTTCTCCATTAAACATCTTAGAACAATATCTGACCTACACACCCTTTTCCCTTCCTAAATCCCCCTTGTTGTTCTTCAACTAGCTCCTCTGTTATATGCCTAACCCTATCAATGAGTTATCTACCATATATTTTTCCAATCACACTAAGAAGGCAAATACCCTACGGTTACCACGTACTTCTCTCTCCCCTTTTCCTTTGTATAACGGAACAATTATACCTGATTTCCAGTCCTTTGGAACCCTTCTCTCTTCTGAAGCCAATCTACACAACTTCCACATCCACTCAACAATCTCACCCCCATACTTCAGCATTTCACCACACACACCATCAATTCCTGGGGCCTTTCCCATCTTGATCATCTTCATTGTTTCAACTACTACTGCCCTACTGATCTCTTCCTCCCTCCTCTCATCTCTTCTCCTCCCAGCCATTCCCTAACCAGTTATACCTGCACTGCTCTCACTCTCTACATTCAACAAATCCTCAAAGTGCTCCTTCATCTCATTTTCTCTCTTTTCTCCACCAACAATCTATTATTCCTATCTTTCACTCCCCTACTGTTTCCCCTTTCACATTATCTTATGTCTTTTACCTCCTTCCAAAACAATTTCTTACTCTCTCTCCATTTCACACTAAGATTCCTTCCAAACTCTTCATCCACTCTCTTCTCACTCTCCTTCACCAGTCTCTTCATTTCCCTTCTCCTGCTCACATATACCTCTCTCTCTCCTCTCTCTCACCTTCTCCCCTACTTAGACTCACTAGCCAGTCACTATAAGCCTTTTTCTTTTGTTTCACAGCTCGTTTCAACTAATCATTCCACCATGCTGTCCCTCGCACACCCCTGCATCTCATCCTTACTCCACAAACCACTTCGCACGCTGCGCCTATCTCTTCCGTGAATATCTTGCATACTTCTTCCACCCCTTCCATGTGCTGTAACTCATACCTTCCCAATCTTTCTTCTACTATGCTCTTATACCCTCCATTATTTCACTCTCTTGCAGCTTCTCCACTCTTTTCACAGGAGCTGTTTCCTCCTGTCTTCCCCTTAGTCTCTTCACCCATTTTCTTTACAGCCTTACCTTGGCCATCACTAAGTGATAATCTGAGATTCCATTCTCCCACCCTCTCCACACTCTTGCATCCAACACTTGTCTTCTCATTCGCTCATCCACACACACATAATCTACCACTGCCTTTTGTTCAACCAGTTCATCGTCCATCCTCCTCATGACTCTCCACATATACCTGTGGATCATCTTAAGACAGAAGAATGTGTTGGCTATTGTCAACCCCTTACTAGCACAGATGTCCACCAAAGCACTACCATTCCCATTTACTTCAGCTGGCACACCCCACTGACCAACCACTCCATTCACTCATACATTTCCAACTTTGCCATTCATGTCTCTAATCAAAAACACTCTCTCGCTCCTCTCAAACTTATCCATACATGCTTCTACACTCACCCAAAACTCATTTTTCACTCTTGCCACTCGGTCCTCTGTCGGCACATACGCACATACAATCGCCCAAGTTTGTACACCTACTTTCATCCTCACCCATATAATCCTTGCACCCACCGTTCCATACTCTCTTATATTCTTCTTCCACTTCTTGCTTATCATCAGACATACTCCCTCTCATTCTCATTAATTCCTGCACATATTCTCACTCTCATCTTAAATGTCAGGACCAACTGCCTAGCCCTGGGCTCCTACGCTCCACATGGGGCAACGTAGGATTGGATGATTGATGGATTCCTAAAACATATTCCCATTCTCTCACCCTTTCACCTTTCCATTTAGTTTCAATCAACATACATCCACCCTTGCATCCTCAAGCACCTGAACAATCTCTCTCTCTCTTTTACTTCATCATGCACTCCTCTCACATTCCGTTTATACACTAGGTTAATTGTAAAAAGGTTATCTATTCATGATCCATTCCCTTTTTGCCTCAGCAAGAGCATGGGGGCCTAAGGCTAAGCAACTCAGTCCAGATATTTAAGGCGAGTGACCAGCTGCTTGTCTCCGAGCAGCAACACAATGGCAACACACCCCAACCACCCTTCATGACAAAGTGCATTATGGGCCACTTCCAACCGAGTGCCTAAACTTTATCACCAGGCATCCAAGATACTGTATAAGGGCACCATGAGTACTACATCACTACACAGCAGAAAACTATGCTAACATTCAAGTATCAACAAGAGCAACACACTTCTTTCATTGCAGCACTTAATTTAAACAAAATATTTTTCTAGATTTACCCCTCTTTTAATACTACAACCCCTGCACCATGTGACTCATAAAACTAAATCTAGGCACGAACTCCCAACTCAAGTGAATTCATTCCTTTTTTACTTAGATAACTCAAACATTACAAGATAAATTAAGACAGGTTGGACATCTAACTGGCCTTAAATTAACCAGTTGCTTCAAAGGCCGACCCAGGTGCACATAGCTAGACTATATCATCACCTATTCCAAAACAGGCTAAGCACCCCTCAATGGGACCTCCTGTTACTTGGTGTATACTGTGTTTGGTTCCTGCTCATCCCCTGACCTGGGTTTGAGCCATTACAGGACAAACATTTAATTCCTTCGTGCATGATGATACAAAATGAGTCAAATGGCGTTAGCTTGAAGTCACCAGATGACTCATTTTAATGCATTATCAGTGTTGGTCCCAAGGGATGCTGATGAGCCATTATAGGACAAAACACTTAATTCCTTTGCACACGATGATACAAAATGAGTCAAATGGTTCTAGCTTGAAGTTAACAGATGACTCACTTTGAAGCACTATCAGTGTTGGTCTGTTAGAGATGCCGATTAGGCAATTTTGGACAAAATTATTCACCATAAATTAAGTTTTGGCATGAAGTGCGTCAATCTTTGGTACGTCATAGAGGAGAGTGTCTATTTCTAGGCCAACTCTCTCAAATAGTTGGCTTTCTCTCGGCTTTTGGCGTGGGAGGAGGAACGTGATTTTTGGCAACTATTGGTCATATCAAAATTCCTACAACATCACATGAAAGCTCGTGAAAGTCTGCATCTAGAAATATGCGTAGCTCTTGCATGGAATGGGCAAAATTTTGCACTAGGGTGTTGGGAATTTATTTCCGCTGTTAAACAACCCTGTTCTCAATGCATTTTGGTACTTTCACCGACTGGTTTTGTGTGCTTTTATTAGCTTAACGTATAAAATAAACCAACGAATATGATGGTATACAATTTATACCAATATAACCAATTTCAGGGGCAAATAAAATCCATGGAAATGTTTTCCTTTGCGCACAGGTCCAGGCTGCCCTTGCAGCATTTTCTCTGATCATGTCCCACAAACTTACAGAAAACTTACAGTAAGCGAGGGGATTAAGAGGATGCAGCAATACAGTACATGTCCTTAAACCTTCGCACACGATGAGGTTCACTCAATGACCCACATACATCACAAACATATAAACCAATACAGACTCACCACAAACACTATCACTTCAACTGAACACATCCGGCATGCACTTTTCACACACACACTTAAAAGACATCACATCTGTTTACTAGTCCTGTGGATCAGCTGCCTTTCAGGGCTCATATACATTAATAGCACTTAGCTGTGTGTAGTTAGTAGCACAGTTGCCCAGACATTTTGGCCACAGGCAAACCAATCACTGCAATTTACTCATTCATTCACTACAACACTTCCTCCAACTCACTTTGGTGGTCGTTGGGTGGTTGTCGTTTCCTGGTTAAGAGCAGCAGGTGGGGGCAAGAAGGGCAAGGAGTTTGTGGGGTGATGTCAGATCAGAGGTGTGGAGTGGGACAGGTCCCTCGATGGAGCATCAAGACAGCAGCAGCCAGGGTCTTAGTTAACGTGTTTCTCATGCGGCTTGATGGTTCCACTCACACTCCTGGAAGAAACTAAATTCTTAACATGTTAATGGAATGGTTCAAATCAAACTAATTCACAACTACAGTAATTTATTACTGCTCAAAACAATTAGTGGGCAGACAGCTTCACAATTACGAACGGCAAAGCAGCAGACCTCTGCTACAGTGGAATCTCAAATTTCGACAATTTAGAATTCGATGCATTTTGGCATGGTCTGCCGACCTTACTTTTCGATGCAAAGTCAGGTATTTCGATGCTCTCAGGACCAGACTCCAACCAAAACAAGCAAAGATAATATTTTTGATGCGAACCAAAATGCTAGAAGTGAAGGAAAATTATAATAAAAAGTATGAACCTAACCTAAGATCGTATGTGACATGTGCTCTCAGGGCCAGACTCCAACCAAAACAAGCAAAGATAATATTTTTGATGCAAACCAAAGTGCTAGAAGTGAAGGAAAATCATAAGAAAAAGTATGGGCCTAACCTAATATCGTATGTCACATGTGTCAAGAAAAGAATGAAAATCAACATCATTTATTCATACAGCATATGAAGCATACGATGATATGGTTCCGAGACAATTCACTGTCAAGTCAATTTGCCCGTCAGATAATTCCCCATCAAAACATGGACGATTTCCCGTCAGGACAATTCGCACCCTGGACGATTTCCCGACTTTCTATAAATACAATATACAGCAATCACTCCAATATCCGGATCAATAGAGCCATCGGTAGGTTCGGATATTGGTTTTGTCCGGATATTGGGCCCCAGCTTATGGACTTGTACTTACGGACCCTAACACAGAGAAACACCTATACAACTCCCTCCGGACATGCATAGCACCTATTTAACACCCAAATCACACCAATAAGGCACATAAATGACTGAAATAAATGCAATAGACACATAAAATGTGGGTTTAGAAGTATGTTCATACATTAATAAACATTCTGGTACTTATGGACTCTAACCGAACCTAACCTAACCGAACCTAACCGAACTCTGAAAAACCCATTCCTACTGCACATGCATGAGGTAAGTTTAGTATGGAAAGAAGTACAGTATGACACTTTCTGGTAAGTATAGTATGGGAAAAAATACAATATGAAACATTCTGGTAAATATAGTATGGAAAATAGTACAACATGAAACATTTTGGCTACTTACAGCAAGTCCCTGGCCACCTCGATGAATAACCGCCTCCTCTCGGACTCTGACAGTAAGAACGATTTCCTGAAGCACTTGCACTACACTCTTCCTGAAGTCTTGCACTGAACTTAGTCACTAACACACAGAAGTCCGTTCTTTTCACAGTGTTCACTTTAGTCCAAATAATGTTCCATTAAATTTAAGTGTTGCACATTAACTTTTCCCAATTTTTTTAAGTTTCCAAAGCCAAAACAAAGAAGGTTAGTTACGTTAAATTTCTTTTCTACTTAGTCTTTTCTCCCAACTTGAAAACCTTAACACAACACACCGTTTTTTTCACTGCACAACACTCAAAATTCCCGTGTGGTCTAGTGGAGAAGTTCTTGCTGTTTATTCACTGTCAGAGCCCGAGAGTATCACTGGCAGGCGTCCAAGGGGTGCATCGGTGGGTAGTGGTGATGGCGTACCGACTACAGAAGACTCTGAAGACAGCCGCAAACTCACGTCGAGCGGTGACTCCACTGTAGCTGATGTGCTGGGCTGTGGCTCGGAGCATGAGGGCCTGTCTTGGGGAGGCAACGGAGTGGAACCAGGGCTTGGCACAGCGGGGGTCACGGGCCTGAAAAAACTGTCAATCGTTGACTGACGCAAGGACCGACGATTCTGGCGATTGATGATGCGCTGCCGGAAAGCACGCACTTCCTCCACGAGTCCCAAGGGCCCCATCTCCCTGTCGCAGTCCGGGTGTTCCAGGTAGTCTAGGACAGAACTCTAGATGTTCCCGGAGTGCGCTCAGCTTGGGGATGGCTGGAGTAGTGTCCTGCTGGGCGGAGTCTGCATCATCATCGCCTTCGTCGTCGGAATCTTCAAGTTCGGGACTGACACCAGCAACCGAAGACGCGATCTCGATATCAGACAACGTCTGATACCCAGGATCGCCCTCGTCGTCCGTCCAACCACTCACGAACATCGTCCACATCAACATCGTCGCCGTGCGTGATGAGCCGTGCATGGAAGTCATCCACGTCAAACCCTAGGAAATCGTACTCCACATCTGTTCCGAGAAGCAGACGAGACCAACCATTTTCAAGAGTTTTCACAGGGACTTCCTTCATGCACTAGCCCAGTTGTACAGCGCAGACTTGATGTTGTAGCGGCGAAGGTTTTCCAAAGTCCGCTTGCCTCGAGTGTCACGTCCTTCCCTGCGCTCGTCTCGTCCTCGAGAACCACCATCACCTCGTCCAGGAACTTCCGACGGTACAGGCGCTTTGTTGCCCACGATCACTCCTTGGTCCATTGGTTGAATGAGAGCAGTCGTATTAGGTGGCAGAAACATGCACCTAATACGGCCATTCTCAGCAACCAAGTCCTTGTCGCACGGGTGGGCAGGTGCATTGTCGAGGAGAAGGAGAGCCTTTACCTGGTCGCGAGGAATTCCCCGTGTCTTCGTCTGGTAATGTATGACCTCCTTGTGAAGTGATGGTGAAACCAGTCTTTGAAAATCACAGCTGTGAACCATGCTTTCAAAGAATGGTACCATACGACAGGAAGGACATCCATCACCCCACGAAGGCACCGAGGCTGCTTTGCACGGCCAACAATAACGGGCTTAAGCCGGTGCATGCCGTTAGCATTGGCACAACACAAAGCAGATATCCGTTCCTTAGAAAGCTTGCGGCCAGGTACACGCTTCTCCGTCTCATCGGCGAGAGTGTTCGTTGGCACCGAGCGATAGAATAGGCCAGTTTCGTCAGCGTTATAGACTTGACCGAGAGTGAGGCCCTCCCTGTCGATCAAGCCTTTCACCTTGTGCCGAAACTCGTCCACTCCATCCTCGTTAGCGTCCAATGCTTCGCCATGTGCTTTACGGTTAGTAAGGCCATGTCGCAACTTGAACGCGAAGAGCCAACCCTCGGATGCCTTGAAGTCCTAGGGCGTCGTGAAGCCTTGCAAACTTCTCAGCAGCAGCCTTCAGCTCCGTTCCACGTACCATCACACCAGCTGCACGTTGCTGTCGATACCAAATCAATGTGGAGGCGGTCGATCTCTGCATACTTGGGAGTAAACATAACCTTCCTCTCCACGTTGCGTTTGCTTCTCGACGAGAAGTCAGCCGTGTACTGCATGAGCTTGTCTCGGGAACGCTTGATATCAAACAAAGTCGACCGGGCCAGGTTGAACTCGCGGAGAATGCGAGAGGAAGACCAACCCGCATCAACCTTCTCCAATATCTCCCGTTTCTTCTCCAGAGTCAACACCACTCTCTTCCTTTTCTCAGGAGGCGGGGCCATCATCACACACACTAAGAGTAGGGCAGAGAGCAGCAGGAGGCCTTGCAGCAAGTACGGCACCACCACAAAAGCGAGCACGTGGGCAGCCATTACGAAGAGCGCAGGTCCAGTCGCGGTGAGAGACAGGCGGGAAGTGGGGAGGATGCAGCGGCGCTCTATCGGACGTCGGAGGAATGACGAACCAAAACAATGCTCTCACGCGGCGCGCGCGGCAAGTTCAAATTACGGACGGCAAAAAATCGGTTTTTTTTCCAATTTTTTTGGATTTTCGGACCATTTTGGGAATGTTTGATCCCAGGACGATAAGGTTCGGTTAGTGGGGATGTTCGGTTATTGGGCGTCCGGATATTAGAGTGATTACTGTACTTATTATTAATTAATCAATACTTTAATAACTCGAAGATATAACACGAGAATTTTAAGGCAGAGAATCAATAGTAGAAATACTAAAACAAAATGAATTACAGGTGGCTGCAAATACTGTACAGTAGGCAGAATACTGAAACGAAGAGAAGTACAGTAATTATGAATATAAGGAGCAACACAAAAATGAACAATAGAGACTCAGAAAAAAAATAGTCATGTTGTTTACGGACAAGAGCTCCTGGATGGAAGTAGGCACCAACAACAAGAAGCCATGTGCAAGGCGATGCTCTGTTGTCGGCAGCCATCTTGCAACTGTCCTGCCAGCAGCCAGCCCTCTCCAGACAAGTGCCGCACTTTCAGCCTGTACCTTCCATATATGGACATGTATTTTCTATGTATTTTCATCGCAACTTACCTGTTTCAAGATGGCAAGCAAGAGTGGTTCTTCAGGTAGCAGTGGTAATGGACGAGAGCAGCCTGGCACCTCTAAATCTTCGCAGCCAAAGGAGAAATGGCAAAACAGGAAAGGGCAGAAATACACCAAGTACACACTTGCTGACAGTATGGCAATACAGTGGCAGAACTACAGTTACTTAACCACAATTATAGTTCATAAAGTTTACAAGGGATGCGGGCAAAAAATCATGATTTTTGGTAGTTAGGTTCGGAGGCCCCGGCCCCAAACTAATTTTTCCCATAAGTAGTTCAGTTTAAATTTCAATTATTTGAATTTCGCGGTGATTTTTAGGTACATATACCCATCGAAATTTGAAATTCCACTGTACATTATTCAGAAACAGTTTCCATGAAGAGTTCAAGTTTGGTGATGTGGACTCATTAGTCTGCTTTTTATAACAAAGTAAAATCACAAAGTACAGTAAAACCTCTACAACATGGCATAATACATGTGCAAGCCTTGCCGAGTTAGTCTATTTGCCGAGTTGTAGGGATGAACTTCAAGTTCCCCCTGGCATGTGCACACACACACACACACACACACACACACACACACACACACACACACACACACACACACAAAGAAAAAATTAAAAGTTTTTACAATAAACAGTAAAAGCTGCCATACCATGATTCCATGCAGTTGTAGGGTGTATTCCAGGCATGGAGGAGAACTTTTGGTAGTTTTTTGGAGGTGTTAGGGGAGCTCAAGATCACTTTTGGGCACATCTTTACTGTACTGTACTTGACACTGTACACTATGTAAAGCACAATTAACACTGTAAAGGTCATTACTGTAATGTATTTATCACTTGTACTATACTGGGGAACTAAACACTAACCACTCAAACATTACCGTACAACTAGGCAGCTTACCAAGTTGGGGGGATTTTTGCCGACTCTCCTCCTCTCACGTTTGCATTTTTGGGAATTTTTGAATTTTGATTTTTTAAATGAATATTTTGGAGCCTTCCTGAGTTGTAGAGGTTTCCGACTTGAAGGATGACGAATTGTAGAGGTTTTACTGTATTGACCCAGTGGAATGGGCCACACTTCTTTGCTCATCTTTCAAACCTCTGAAATTTTCTGCTTCACCAATAAATGTGGTACAGAAACACTGTTACTTCTGGTTTACAGCATTGTTCTTGCTGATAGCAATGAGGTTACACTAAAATAAATTGTTATAAAGCACTAAATCTACCATCTACCCATCATCCAATCCTATGTCGCCCTGTAGGAAGCATTGGAATCCGGGGCTAGGCAAGTTGGTTCTGACATTTGACCTTCCGCGTGCCAGTGCCATTTTAAAATGTATGACATAATTCCGCGGCCAGTGCCAGTGCCGTTTTAAAATGGTTTAGAATAAAAAACTTCACTGTGACTGCATTTTTCAAGATTCGCGGGTAAAAATTGGCAGAGATGTAAAGTAACTGTTCCTCTACCATCCCCCAGGTTGTCAAGGCCATACACTCACTCACTTCCCCCCCTCACACTTGCTCTGCCTCACTCTGCCTGTGTGCCTCAAACAGTGCTGTTCATAGTGAAGGCATTTGTAAATATTTTCATGTAAGTTTAAGTTGTAAATATTTTCTTGTAAGTGTAAGGACTATATAGTGAAGTCAAGTTGTAAATACCCTCTTGTAAGTGCCAGGACTGTACGTAATGAGGTCAGATTGTACCTATCTTCAAGTGTAAGATAATGCATCCATAGTGAGAAACACACGCACATTGTGATAGATGCTGAAGTAATAAGTAATCAGAAAGGTGTACTGAACATTGCTATACCTTTCCAGCATAAATACCTGAGTATATCTTACATAGAAAACGGCTTTCTCTCATGTACATGGTGAGCATGAGTGGCTGAGTAAGCAGGACTCAATAAAACCCGTTTCCGAGCCTCGGTCAGCATTTTAATGGCAAAATTCATTGTTTCCACATCAAAATCTATCATTTTAGACCCCCCCCCCAAAAAAAGGGGGTCGAAAAATGGTGGGCAGTGGGTGACCCATAGGGCTAAAAATAGCCGGCACGTGGCGGGTTAAGATGAGAGTGACCGGCTTCACTCATCCCTGAGTGGCATTATGTGAGCATTAAACCCCAACCATCCCTTGCATATAAACCTACATAGGTTTAGTCTGACTGGAGCAAGTTAACTACCCACTAAACCACCATATAACATAATATGGTTATGTGGTTGCCACCCAGCATAGTAAATGGATTCCTGGTGTACAGGCAACTGTTTGGCTTGTCACTCAGTGTAGAGTCACCCATAGGCAGAAGGAAGAGGAAAGAATGAAGGAAAAACAGACAAACGAGGGAGTTTAAAGTCACCCATGGGCAGAAGGAAGAGGAAAGAATGAAAGAAAGAAACACAGAAGAAGGATGGAAGAGAGGAAGGAGGAAAGAATGAAGGAAAGACAGAAGAGGAAGGATGGAAGAGAGGAAAAGGCAGACACCAAAATCAGAACTACATTGAGTAGGTGGATGGTGAGCGCCCCCACCTGATTAAGTGAAAAGGCTGAGATCATTACATTTGTGTAAATGCATGTTACACACCTGTGGGAGATGGTGCCAGTTGGTGGCTGGAGAGAAGGAGCCACATGAAGAGCTTTAGGTGGCAGGTGTGGGCCTGGTGGAGAATGTGCCTCTTGATGGTCGCACCTCTACTCTAGTCACGGCTGGTTTTGTGTACAGCATATGTGGGTCCTTTGTGTCCGTTTAGGGACGACAGCTACAACAACCAAATGAAGCGCACACAGAACACCTATAAAGTAACAATGCCTGTGATCATTCTGAAGCACAATGACCATACCTAACCCTAATTAAACACACACACACACACACACACACACACACACACACACACACAGTTAAGATCCAGACACAAGAAACAGCAGAAATGTAGAAAACTATACACAGACTGAGCACTAGTCAAGCCTATGAAATCTTTCATCAACCTCAGGCAAAAACCATCCACTATTAATCTATTTTCAGTGGCATGTGATGATCATCATCATCCACCCACTTGATGAGCTACTTGCTTCTTTCTTAGGTGATTATACAATAAGTGAAATGCCTAACAGTTTTCTGTAACCCAGGAAACCACGTACAACATTGGGTGGCAACCATATAACCAAATAATGGAGTATGTTGAACCTACAATGGTGCCCTTGTTAACTGGGTTGAGAGATGCAAAGGCAGCATTCATCCAGGAACCAAACATTCACACTTCCCAACTTGCTGTGGCAAGGACCTGTCCACTGCAAGGAATTCAAGTTCACAGCACAGGACAGCCCTGCAGGGGCAACTGCTTGCTTGCAGTTGATGAGTCTACTCATCTACTCAGCGAGACAAACTGAGGCTAATCTACTACTATTACTACTACTAATACTTTTAAAGAAACACTTCTCAAATAGATGTGGCAAGTCATCCTCTTACTAGTAGCTACTAAGAGGGGATGAAACCTTTTAAGCAAAAGCTACTTCTCTTCCTTGAGCCACTCTACTGTTCACAGCATTTAGATTTAACCCTCTTTTCTATTATGGCACCCAAGTACCTCTGCCATTAATTCAGTTTCTTCAGATCAAAGTACCACACTAAGTCACCTGTCTCAACAACTGTCATTGCTCATGCCCATATTTACTATCAAAACTTGTCACTGACACACAAAATCATGATTCGAAGGTGACGTTCATATTTAGTCAGCAACACAGCATTATCAGCTGCATAAACTATACCTGAAATTATCCATTTCTTACACCAGCAGTACCACTGGCAACAAAAGTCTCATAGCCCCCCCTGCTTTTCTCTCTCATGACTCCAAAAACTAGCCTCATTTTCAAACAATATCAACTCCATTTATCAGTCATCCAGTTCTTTACTGTCCCTTCAGAAGCATAATGGTCTGGGGCTAAACCACCTTAGTTTTGTGAGAGTATGTGGTCACTTAACTGACTCTCATCATGCAAGCAACGAATGCCAGCCACTTGTTACTTTTATAACCTAATGGGTCACATCTAGCTGGAGCACCTTGCCCCTTTAACCACACAGCATCATTTATAAAGGCTCCTGCATGCTTGTACACGTCGACCTTAGTCACCTAATGGTGGCTCTCCATGTTACTCCATCTCTGGCTCCCTCACCATTTGGTCCCAAAACCCCTTGGCTGCGTTGTTCCCTTTAAAAGGTCCAATTGACAGACTGCAACATTCCGTTTAAAATCCATGAAATGATTTCAAAAGTTGCACCCTGTATTTTGGGACGAGTAGTTTATGTATTCATTCACCCATGCTTGGGGTTGCTAGGCTGTTATTTTAGCATCCTCTACACCACACCACGCATTATGTAACCACGTGAGCCCAGTTTGCTTCAGGAAGTCACGGCGTCAACAGATGGTCCGTTGCGTTCGCCTCAGCCCTCAACTTTGCTTGATGTTACCAAGAAAAGAGGTACTACAGGTCGTGTTCCACAGACTACGAAGTATGTACCCACTAGTGACAGTGATTCTAGTGTGGAATGTACTGTAAAACCTCAGAAAAAACAAGCCACCAAGCCATGCTCCAAGCAGCGCCAACCCACCTATGGTACATCATCCTGACTTTCACACCCTCGCCAACTTCTAGCCCCTCTAGAAAAGTGATTGAACAAATATAAAAATGTGATACATTATTTACTATCACCGAGTAGTTTTTCATGGTTCATTATCACACTACCTGCACTTTATTTTATATTCCATCCATCCATCATCCAATCCTATGTCGCCCTGTGGTTAGGCAAGTTGGTCCTGACATTTAAGATGGGAGTGACCAGCCTCACTCATACCTGAGTGGCATTAAGTGAGCATGTGGAGGTGTAGGAGGACTACTGGGCCTTGGGATAGGCTACTGCCCCCAAGATATAGGCCCTGAAGCCTTTGCCCACAGTCGGACACATAAAAAAATAAATAAAAAAATAAAAAAATAAGTAAACCCCAACCACCCCTGGGATATAAACCTACACAGGCTCAATCCAATTGGAGCACCTTAATTACCCACCAAACCACCAGGTACCATAATATGGTTATATGGTTACCACCCAGTGTAGTAAATGGTTCAAATTCCATAATCAACCTTAAACTATAGCTTACTTGGCACCATGTCACCAGAGTATCATTTATCCATCTCATCTCAGCTTTCTGCCACAGTCCACTCTCTCCTACCCCAACACTAGTCTCCTGTAGAGCCCCTCCCTTCCACCAGCTAGACCACTACTGCCCCTTCCTCACCCACCTCCCTCCTCCAGTCTCTCAGGCACCCCACCCTGTCTCCTCCTATGAAGCCAGCTCTTAAGACAGTGCGTTGATTACAGGGGTCAACCAGTTTCAGGTTCACCATCACAGAGGAGGGGGAGGGGGGGTTCAGGGTAATTATTACTGTATATGTGCTGGAATGCAGATAATGTTATACTGGCTTATACGCTGGCTGTCGGTAAATGTGGAATGGTTCACCACTTCTGAAACCTGTGTGTTTCATGTGAATAAACTGCAAATACTGTATCTATGGTTTGGAATTATTTTATTACCACACTCACAAAACATTGTTATTTTCTGTATACCGTCAGGCAGGACATTATTTATATACCACCAATAATTGCAAACAGCAGCAATGATCACCACGTTTGGTTCGTCCTAGCGACGGAATGAAACCTGGTGAAGTTCCACACCAATCACTTTTACCAGATAGGGAGAGCATTACACCACCTCACTGGTGGATGGTGTGTTTCTGTTTGATATGTCTGCAACCGTACATGTAAAACAAAAAACTTGATACAGTGAACTTCTGATAATCCGGCATCCGATGGTTCGGAAAAACCAATGGTTCAGAATTTTCAGCCCAGGGTCATTTTTAGCTTTTGGGGGTGTATAAAAAAAAAAATAAAAAAAATAAATAAAAAGAGAGAGAGAGAAAATCAGTAAAAAATGGAAAAACATCGAAAAACAGCCAAAAGCGGTGTGCCAAACTATCCAATTCAGCACCCATGCTGACATTCAGGAGGTCCCAGATGTTCGCCCAGCCAGTTGTCCATAATGTACTTTATTTTTTGGTGTGTTTTGAACAATTTCAGGTAAATGTCTGATAGTCCAGAAAATCTGATAATCTGGAAGGTCCATGGGCTACTATATTCTGGATTAGAGGACTTTTACTGTAGACACTTTACCTGTACTAAAAATATTCCAGGGAACTAAAATGTACCTAGTGCCAGTAAGCAATGGGATGATGTCTTTTAGGGTGGGTGGCTTGTTGAAGTCACGAAGTCCTGAATGGCTGCAGTTTACGATGCCGGTTGCTAGGAAACTGCCTATTTCTGGAACATAAAACATAAGAACAGCAATAATTCCAAGTCTATCTTTCATATATACAACTTAGCTGTACAATCAATAAAGGTAATAATTTAAAAAATTTCCAGATAAAGTTATGATTACCTGATGTTGCTGTAGCCCCAGGGTCATCAAGACATGATGTACAAGACTGCTGGAGGCTGTCATTCTCAACTCTTTGCCAAGCTACTGACCTCATGATTACGTGGCACAATGAAAGTCTGTGTGGGCCAAGTTGCAAGCGTCATACTATGAGGTACAGTCAGCTTCAAGTGTCTTGTTACCCCCTGCCACCCTGCTCTTGCTCATGTGGCAATGGCACACTAGTTTTGTGGGCAGGAGGCAGACAGCAGTGATTTTTCTTATAGCTTGATACAGTAAATTGACATTAACATGCAGCTGAATGATCCACTGAGGATATAATACAATACAGTACTGAATATCTGTAAGGGTATGTGGTGTTACTTGCAGTACGAGAAGGGAAAGGGGCGAGAAGTCAGGAAAATGGGAAGGCCAAAATGAGGATGAAGTGGCAAAACAACTGAACTGCAAGGATACACACACCTTACAGTTTATGATTGCTAAGGCCTTTTGAGATTTTAGGGAACTGGATGTCCCCATAAGCCCCTACTCTTCTTCCCCTGGAGGCACGTACAACAATGACCAAAGGGGGAGGGGATAATATCACTATTACCCACAACAACCCAGGTGAAACATGGGACAGCATCATTCCCTTTCCTCTCCCCCCGTCGTCTCCCACTCACAGTGCTTCTGTGCTTCACCACCACCTTTCATTTTCCCGTTCTCCTGACTTTCTCCCCTCCCCTCACCTCTCTCCCTTCCCTTACCCCACCCCCTCCATCACCCTACTGCATCCACCCAGCCACCACCACTACCTTCAAAGGCAATATTATATACTGCCAGCAAAACCACAAGCCCTCATAGAGATTCCACATTACAGTACGAGTATATCATATCCTCTATGGATTATTCAACAGCATGTTGATATGTCGATTTGCTGTACTTAGGAAAAATCTCTACTGTCTGCCTCCTACCCACACGAGTAGTGCGCCACTGCGACAGGAACGAGAATGGGATAGCAGGGGACAACAAGACTCCTAAAGCCAACTGTACAATGTATCTGCACTGGTTATAGAACAATGACTGGGGAGATAAACTATCTTGCAAAGAATCAGTCCAACAGGGGTTAACAAGTAGTCAACCATCTCCATTTCAGGGGTTTGGGGGAGATAAGGGATGTTGATGCAACCAGACGGCAGACCTGTCCCAGTGAAATGGTTTCACATATGAAGGCTCCACTCTCCAGCACTACTATGAATATATATATAGTACCAACACTAAGATAAAGTACACTAAGGTATTGCAAAGGCAGACTAATTTATAGTAGGTTCATTATTAAGTTGCTGATGAATTGACAACTCTTTCATTATTTACAGTTGCATGTGTCCCATACGGTGTACTGTGCATATAACTCTTCAACCATAGGTCAGATGTAAGTCTGAAAGCTTTCACACAAATCTACCATTTTCCCTGTGGCAACACATCTTGATGTGGACTGTCTACTCTACTGAGACCTTGTTTTCAAAGAATCAGAATAATAAACAGACATCAGCAGAAAGATAAATAAGTTGTCATCTTCAGAAATAAAATATTCTGCCAACTCCTTTCATTTGGATAAGTAGTCTGGAAAAAAAAAAAAAAAAAAAAAGTGAATGGTTTTTGGCCATGAGGTCTTACAAAAATCTCAAAGCTTGAATGATGAGTCTATGATTATATGACCCAATTCACCAAGTACACTGATGCTCTATTACAGTTGTCAATTCTATATATCTGGATCCTATTTCCCAGCCTACATTAGTAGGTGTGACTGCTACTGGTATGACATTACTGGCCTCACACTATGAATTATAATTTATTCCACTGACCAGACTACATTTCAGATAATTTATGAAATGTTTTAGATGCAACTTGAAATATTCTGGCCATGTGCTGAGAATTAGAAATGACAGACTTACTAGGAAAGTGAATATGAATGGCATACATGGTTAGGGGAGACTTAGAATGAGGTGGAAAGGTGTGAGGGAGGGTGGGAAGCCTGACTGAAGACATGAAGGGAATTTGTTTATGACCAACCCCACTGGGTTTCAGGTACCTGACTGTATGTAAAACATATACAGTAGATAGATCACTCACCTAATATCAAGGGGAGAGTCTGAGGCGCACGCACACATACAAGATTGTGTCAGCAAGCCTCCCAACGGCTCCACTGATAATATACGATTTCCGGGGGATATGTGTCCCTCTGAAAAGACAATATATATATAATTCATCAAAGCAATGCTTAAGCTTACATATGTATATATGCCCAATTGAAGTCTGACATGGACACTCATTATACAATAAAGTTACTGTTACATGGACATGAACTGTTAAATCTATTTTATCTTATTACCTAGACATCTGTTACTACTGTATCTGGTACTCTTACATGTGTAATGTACTTCACTCACTTTTCAAGTAGCTTTAACCACTTAATTTCCATTTCAAATATACTATCTATCTATCTATTGCCAGACGCCATAATCCCGTGAAGGGGTGGCCATTTGACTGAGTTATTTGTTTTACGAGGAGGGGCACTAACCCTCCACCAACCCACTTGTTGACACGTAGGGAGCACGTATGGTTTGGTTATATGGTTACCACCCAGCGTTGTAAATGGTTTCTTGGCTTACAGGAAACCATTTGGCTTGTCACTCAATGTAAAGCCACCTCTAAAGGAAAGAAAAGCAATACGAAATGACAGGAATGATGGGAGAAATAGGAAGAGAGGAGGACAGGCACAGAAAAAGAATGATAAAGGCTAAGGAAGAAGTAGACAGCACTACATCAAGTGAGTGGATGATGGTCGCCACCACCTATACCATAAAACAAATCTGCACGCAAAATTTGCAACAATATTAGTTCAAAATTTATTTGCTTTCAGCAGGTTGTTGCTTTAGCTTTTGTTCATAATACTTTGACTTCAAAAGATATTGTAATTATGAAACTATGTATACAATGAATAGTTCTCAGGTCTGAAGCTCTTCTCTCTATTACTGATCAGTCTTTCAAATGAAGCACATGTACCTGGAGGTCAAATAAACAGTATTCACAGAGAATGAACAACACTGTACATGCTTGCATGTGTCAGCTTTGTTCACATAACACTGGCCCCTCCAAGCTACATGATTTCTGGCAGCATCTCTATTCAATCCTTTAACCCACATTATTTTGGAGGTCATTTTGTAAAACCAATTTTAATAGGTATACTGTTTGGTGCTTTACCCTCCACATTCATTCAAACACACCTTTCATCTAATTTTAACGGTTAATTTAAGCTGAAGTTCTTTAAAATATTCTTCCTTCATTCTGTAATTAGTTTCGTAAGAAAATCTAACCAGCAACTTCTCTTCAGTCCCAGATTTGCTATATAATGTATTGTCTGTTAACCTTCAGGTGATGTGGTCTTTTGCATACTATTTCAGCTTACATTAGTCAAAGTATTTCAGCCGAGCCTAAAGGGACAGTTTTCATATGGTCAACATTCACACTCATGGTTGGGACAACTTTGCATTCTAATTCCAGCTGACAACTATTTACTCAGGGTTAGTGCCCCTCCCCGGAAAACAACTAACTAAAAAAACAAACAAGAAGCCTCGGACAAGGACTGACCAAACGATGACGACCCAGGACCGGACAAAGGACTCGGTAATGGGAACGTGGAATGTAAGAGGAGCGAATGATGAGGTGAGAGAGAGAGAGATTGTCCAGGTGCTTGAGGGTGAAAAAGTGGATGTATGTGGAATAACTGAAACAAAATGGAGAGGTAAGAGTGTGAGAGAATGGGAGTATGGATGGGGTATATGTGCAGAAGTAGGTGAGAATGAGAGGGCAAAGGAAGGAGTATGTATAGTTGTGAGTAAAAGATGGAAGAAGAGCATAAGACAGTATGGATCAGTTGGGTCAGGGATTGTGTGAGTAAAGTTGAAAGTTGGAATACAAATGTGGGCAATTGTGTGTGTGTATGTGCCAACGCAAGATCGTGCTAGAAGAGTGAGAGAAGAGTTCTGGACAAATGTGGAAGTGCGCATGGAAAAGTTTGGAAGGAATAAGAGAGTGTTTTTGATCAGTGATATGAATGGTAATGTTGGGAATGTGAAGGTGGATGGAATAGTTGGTGAGTGGGGTGTGCCTGCTGAGATAGATGAGAATGGCAGTGCGTTAGTGGACATTTGTGCCGGGAGGGGGTTGGTGATAGCCAAAACCCTCTTCAGGCATAAAATGATCCACAGGTATACATGGCGAATGATGAGAAGGGTGGGTGGTGAACTGAATGAAAGGAAGGCAATGACTGATTATGTGTGTGTGGATGAAAGGATGCGAAGATGTGTAATGGATGCAAGAGCTTATAGAGGCTTGGGGAGTGGACTTTCTGACCACTACTTGGTGGTGGCCAGAATTAGGATACAAGTAAGATGGAGGAATAGAAGAAGGGAAAGACGAGAGGAAGGAGTAGTTGCAAGGAGAGTGGAAAGGTTACAAGAGGATGAGAAAAAGGCAGAGTATAAGAGAGAAGTGGAGGAACGATTGGGCAAATATGAATTGGAGCAGATGGGAGACATGGAAGGTGTGTGTAGGATATTTACAGAAGAAATATGTGCAGCATGTGATGTGGTGTGTGGAAGGAAGAGAAGACGGAGGGGGGTGCAAGGAACAGCGTGGTGGACTGAAGAGGTGAGACAGGCTGTGGCACAAAAGAAGAAAGCATACAATGAATGGATGAGAAATAGGGGCGTGGAAGAAGTTGAGAGGCGGAAGAGAGAGTTATATGTAGAAAGAAAGAGAGAGGTGAAAAGATTAGTAAGAGAGAGTAAGGAGAGAGTGGATGAGGAATTTGGAAGGAATTTGAGTGTAAAGTGGAGGGACTGTAAGAAAATGTTCTGGAAAGAGGTGAAAAGAGTAAGACAGGGTGGAAGTGAAGTTAGCAGGGGAGTGAAAGATAAAAATGGTAGATTACTAGTGGAGAAGGGAGAAAAAGTGAGCAGATGGAGAGAACACTTTAAAGAATTGTTGAACATAGAGGATGGAAGTAATGCGAGTATAAGTGGATGGGGAAGGGCTGGGAGAAGGAGGGAGGTGAGAAGACAGGAAGAAATCAGTAGGATACAAGTTGTGGAAGCAATGAAGAAAGTTAAATCGGGGAAAGCCCCAGGAATTGATGGAGTGTGTGGTGAAATGCTGAAGCATGGGGGAGAGATAGTAGTAGAATGGATGAGGAAGATGTGCAGATTGGCCTGGGACGAAGGTAGAGTCCCGGAGGAATTAAGTCAGGTATAATTACTCCCTTGTACAAAGGAAAAGGGGAAAAAGAAGTGTGTGGTAATCATAGGGGCATTTGTCTTCTTAGTATAATAGGAAAAGTGTATGGTAGGATACTTATTGACAGAGTTAGAGAAAGAACAGAGAAATTAGTTGGAGAAGAACAGGGAGGCTTTAGGAAGGGAAGAGGTTGTGTAGATCAGATATTCATTCTTAGATCTTTAGTGTAAAAGATTCTAGAGAAGGGAATGAAGTTGTATGCGGCTTTCATGGCTTTGGAGAAAGCATATGATAGGGTGGATAGACAAAGATTGTGGAAAGTGTTAAGAATATATGGAGTAGATGGGAAGTTGTTGAATGCTGTGAAGAGTATGTACGATGGTGCGAAGGCTGCAGTATGTATGGATGGTGAACTGAGTGACTTTTTCTCTTTGAAAGTTGGGTTGAAACAGGGATGTGTCATGTCTCCATGGTTGTTCAATCTGTACATGGATGGGGTAATAAAAGAGGTACAAGGTAGGGTAGTGGATGTTGGAGAGGCTCTGGTGAGAGAGGATAGTGTTTGGAAACTCCCTGTACTGTTGTTTGCAGATGATACTGTGTTGTTGAGTGAAGATGAAGGGGAGCTGCAAGGCTTGGTGGATGAGTTTGGGAATCTAAAGGTGAATGTAGGGAAGAGTAAAGTGATGGTCTTTGAGAGAGGTGAAGTCAGTGAATGTACAACGAAGTTGGATGGTGAGGAAATGGAAAATGTGAGTATGTTTAAGTACTTGGGTAGTGTGATGATTAAGGATGGAGGTTTGGAAGGCGAAGTGCTTGAAAGGGTACAGCAGGGAAGAAAGGTTGCTGGTTCTTTGAAAGCAGTGATAAGAAACAGGGAAGTGAGCATGGAAGTGAAAAAGTTACTACCTGACAGTATTGTGATACCAACTCTAACGTATGGAAGTGAAGCTTGGACGTTGTTGGAAGGACACAAGTCAAGAGTGAGAGCAGTGGAAATGAGTTACTTAAGAGGAGCCTGTGGAGTCAGATAGAGAGACAGGCTGATGAATGAGGATATAAAGGAGCGTTGTGGTGTGGATGTGGATGTGATAGGAAGCGTTAGGAGGAACACACTGAGGTGGTTTGGCCATGTGGAGAGGATGGAGGGTGAAAAACTGACGAAGAGAGTGTATGTGAGTGAGGTGGAGGGGGGAGGAGGGAGGGGGAGGCCGAGCATGAGATGGAGGTGTAAGTTGGGAGCAGGGCAGTGAAATGGCGGGGGACAGGGCTACTTGGAGGCGATTTGTTTGTGGCCACCCCAAATGGGATTGAGGCGTCCGGCAATAGATAGATAGATAGAAAATTAAAACGGCATGCATTGACAAAACCTCATGACTGGGAGGGAGCTACTGTAACACACCCATCAACAACCTTCACAGATTATTACTTCACCTGAAAATGTATGTATGTATATATATATATATATATATATATATATATATATATATATATATGTATATATATATATATATATATATATATATATATATATATGTATATATATATATATATATATATATATATATATATATATATATGTATATATATATATATATGTATATATATATATATATGTATATATATATATATATATATATATATATATATATATATATATATATATATATTGCCAGACGTCTTAATCCTGTACGGGGTGGCCACAAACAAATCACTTCCACGTTGCCCTGTCCCCCACCATTTCACTGCCTTGCTCCACACAACAATGTTCCTTTATATCCTAATTTATCAGCCTGTCTCTCCATGTGACTCCACAGGCTCCTGTTAAATAACTCACTTCCACTGCTCTCACTCTTGACTTCTGTCCCTCCAACAACGTCCAAGCTTCACTTCCATACGTTAGAGTTGGTATCAAAATACTGTCATGCAGTAACTTTTTCACTTTCATGCTCACTTCCCTGTTTCTTATCACTGCTTTCAAGGAACCAGCAACTTTTCTTCCTTGTTGTACCCTTTCAAGCACTTCACCCTCCAAACTTCCATCCTTACTCATCACACTTCCCAAGTACTTAAATGTACTCATATTTTCCACTTCCTCACCATCCAATCTCACTGTACATTCACTGACTTCCCCTCTCTCAAAGACCATCAATTTACTCTTCTTTACATTCACCTTTAGATTCCATTTCTTACACACTCTCCCAAATGCATCCATCAAGCCTTCCAGCTCCCCACCCCCAATATTAACACTTCTCACCTTCCTCACCCAATTATCATCCCCCATCCTCTCCACATGCCCAAACCATCTCAATCTACCTCTCATCACAACACCAATACACTCCAGTCCCATCCTACCTCTCAACTCTTCCATCGTAAACCCAGCCCCTTCAGACCTTGCACGCAGGGACGCACTACACATCCACCTAATCATTGTCATTTCTGTACGTCTTAGCAGGCGAATATCTTCCTCCTTTACTGCCCAGGTCTCACTACAATACAGTATTACACTCCTAACACATGCTGCATACAAAGACCCCTTAGCATGTAGGGAGAGTCCTCTCAGTGTCAGGAGAGGCAACAGCTCCCTGAACTTCTTCCAACTACTTCTCACCCTAACCACAGAGCTAGCTCCAGCCCCACCTCCAGCACACAACATGTCTCCCAAATAACAAAACTCTTCCACACACTCAAGAGATTCACCAGCAAGTTCAACCCCTTCATGCCTGACACTCTCCACCTGCTCTCCCCGACATGCCGTGCACATAAAATCAGCACTGTCTCGCAGTCAGCCTCTGACACCACTACATCTCTTGTGCACCCATTTTTCACAAACATCGCACAAGATGGAATTACTTCCCATGCCCTTGTGGCAAACTGCACATGGCCACTCTCCCTCGTCTTTGACAGTACTGCCACCAACTCTAGATATCATCACTTTTGTTTTATCTGCATTTTCCCTTAAGCCCTTGTGCCCCATACCATCTCTCCACTTCCCAAACCTTTCCTCTGCCTCCCTTTTGTTCTCTGCAATCAACACCAAATCATCAGCATACAACATCTCCCACGGGAGTTTGTTTCTGAAGTCACGTGAGAGGGCTTCAAGTACCATGATAAACAACATGGGACTCAAAACTGACCCCTGATCCACACCAAAGTTCACGGAAAACTCATCACTCAAATCTCCATTCACTCTTACCTCAGTGCGAGCTCCCACATACACAGCCAAAACCATCCTAACCAGCCACTCCTCCAAGCCAAGCTTTCTCATTGCCCAATTCACCACCTCTCTAGGTACTCTGTCAAAGGTCTTTTCCAAATAAAAAAAAATACAGATCCCTTTCCTTACCAATATATTTTTCCTGAAACTGCTGAACGATGAATATGGCATCAGTGGTCCCCCTACCTAGTATAAACCCAAACTGCAACTCATCAATATTCACTCTTTCTCTAATCATACCTTCTAAAACTCTCTCCATTACCTTTATTATCTGATCTAAAAGCTTTATACCTCTATAATTTCCTCTTTCCAGGGCATCACCCTTCCCTTTATACACATTTACAATTACACTCTTCAGCCAATCATCTGGAACAACACACTTATAAATAATCATATTTATCAGGTCAGTGACTAACCTCACCCCTATATCTCCTGAGGCCTTTAACAATTCAGCAGTCAACCCAGACACACCTGCTGCCTTCCCCACTTTCATCCTGCCTATTGCCTCACTCATAGAAGCAGCATCAATCAAAGGCCAAGGGCCAAACACTGGATCTTGGCTCTAAACCTTCCCTGTCCCAGTCAAACTCCTCATTCAACAAATGGCTATAATGATCTCTCCATGCATCTTTAATATCCTCACTGTTCACCACTACCCTTCCTTCATCATTCTTCACACACGGCTCACCTATAATATCACGATTGTCCCTCTTCATCTGACTTGCCACCTTAAAAATATTTTTCCTTTCCCCATGATTTAGGTTATCAAGTAAAAGTCTCTGTGACTTAGACTTCGCCCTGTATACCTCTCTTCTAGCCCTACGCTTGGCAGCCAAGTATTCCTCCTTTCTATCACCCTTCTTCCATTCCCAGAAAAGCCTTCTCTTCTCCTTAACTGCAGTTTCTACACCCTCATCCCACCACCAAGTTACTTTATGACTTGGTGGTCCTCTTGTCCAACTGCATATTACATCAGTAACTCTCAAGAGATTGTTCTTGAGGGCTCTGTACTGTTCATTAATGCCTATGTCCACAGCTCCATGTTCAGCCACCACTCTCCTCATCTCTCTGTAGAAGGCATCCCTTACTACTTGGTTTTCCAGCTTCCATATTTTCCTTTTAGGTACATAAGTCCTCTTTTTCATCACTCGTTCTTTAAGCACCACATCACAAATCAATAGTGTAGTTTGTGCTGCTGCACACACTACTCACATCCTATAACTTTAACATCCCTCACTAACCTATCAGCCCTCCTAACCAGAAAACAATCTATCTGACTGCTAATCTCCCAGACTCATACATAATTAACCTACTCTCTCTTTTCCTAAAATATGTGTTACACACAATCACAGCCGTTGCCTCCCCAATCGATTCAATTTTTAAATTTTATTTCTTTATGTATCAGTACAAACTTAAATAAAGATATCTCGCCTAAAGTGTGCCATCACAAGGTGTGTCTTGTCTGATGTGCAAAGGGGGTCTGACAATAATTAATTATTTAGAAAGTGTGTTTGCTACTTGCAATGTGCGACTGGCATGAAAAATTGTGGCTAATACGGTATTCTCTGGCAACTCACGAGCATAATTTAAAGTGCGTGATGAGCGACGGCAGCAGAATGATGACGTAATGTCTGTAGTGTCTGACCTGCATTGTGTCTACTTGGGCAATACCGTGCACTGCAAATCGAGCAAAAAAAAGTTCGGCCAAGTAGACAAATATCAGCTGACCAACCAAAACATTCAAGATGGTGAAGGATGCTGCTCAAGCACTGACTGAAGAAGTTTATTTGATGAAGTTTGTAAGCTCGCGTGAATGAAACACCAATTTAACACATTAATAACCATTTTTATATCTGTGATGATGATAGGAGACCTTATACTTTGCCTTTGCTTAAAGATAGGTGCTTCATCAACTAAACATTCATAACAGTTTTACAAACAAACCTATAAACTAGCCACTATACCCAAAGATTGGTTAATGTTTCATTACTTAACACAATGAATTTGGTGAAGTTCAACATAACCCCTCCAGTAGTGATGAGAGTGATAATGAGGCACAGGATGTGGCCCGTGCAGGACAGCTGTGAGTGTTTTGATTCAGCTTCCGTGGTACGGCCACAACAACAATTTGCATTATCTACCCTCCATACAATGCAGGTAAGGTTTGTAATATACAGTGTAACTCCTGCATGTTTCTATTGTAAGTTTTCCTTCTGTATTTTAGTTAGGGGTAGGTACTGGTGAATCAATAAATGAAAATTCAGGCTGTCGCCTATAACGCCATTTTAACATGGGCTCCTATGCTTCGCAAAGTGCGAATTTATAAAGTGTGATGGACTATGTCGCCCATAAGAAAATTTAATTTCTGAAATACAGTAAAACCTTGATACAACGGACTTCAATATCCCGATGTAACGGACTCTAATACACTAGAACTCGCTTTTATTGGAATCGAGGAGCTACTGGACTAACTTCCTATACAGTAAGACCTCACTATAACAGACTAATTGGGCCCCAAGCCACTCCAAAAAATGCGAAATTCCGATAAAAGCAACATCTGGACGTCCCCCTGCTAACCCGGGCTTTTTCCGATATATCAGACATTAGTCCAGATCGCACGAACATTTTTAAAACTGTTTTGACTACCATTGCGGTATTGTACTGTGTTATAACTTCACTACATTAATTAAATGGTATTATATATAATAATACTGTACTGTACATTGATAAATATGTCTTTTATTTACTGTATTGTGGTGAACGTAGATGAAGTGGTCAGGCAGTCTGGACTGCTTCTGGCTTTATCGGACTTTTTCCGATATATAGGAATTTAGTCCGGTAGCTCCTTGATTCCAATAAAAGCAAATTCCGGTCTTCTGAAGTCCATTATACTGAGGTTTTACTGTATAGTGTACAGGAAAAATTCCAATAAAGCAGGAAGAGGTCTGGACTACCTGATCACTTCAGCTATGTTCACCACAATAAGGGAAAAATAAAAGACAAAACAGTGTGCAGTACAGAATTATTATACAGTACAGTAAAACCTTACTGTAACGCACTAATCTGGGTCCAAGCAATTACGAAAAAAGCAAAATTCTGATAAAAGCGACATCTGGACTTCCCTCTGCTAACCTAGACTTTTTCTGATACATCAGACATTAGTCCAGATCACATCAACTTTTTTTCAACAGGACCATTGCTTCATTACTTGTTATCCAACTCATATCCAGCAATCTACATCCTCAAGATCCTGACCCACACCAATGCCCATCGTCAAGGTCACGAAAGCCACCCAATGCCCATCATCAAGGTCATGACAACCACCCAATGCCCCTCCAACGCCCATCACCAAGGTCACGACAACCACCCAATGCCTATCCAATGTCCATCATCAAGGTCACGACAACCACCCAATGCCCATCCAACATCCACCATCAAGGTCATGCCAACCACCCAATGATCATCCAACACCCATTATCAAGGTCATGACAACCATTCAATGCCCTTCCAACACCCATCACCAAGGTCACGCCAAACACCCAATGTCCACCCAACACCCGTCATCAAGGTTACGACAATCTACCCAAACATCCTCGTCCTCCACCATCCCTGTACACAAGCTGAACTCCAGTCAGGTAGTCTGAACCGCTTCTGGCTTTATTGGACTGTTCCTGATGTATAAGAATTTAGTCCAGTAGGCTCCCCGAGTCCATTAACCCGTCATGTCCCGAGCTATTTCGCACCTCTGACACCCCCCAATCCCGAGGTATTTTCAAAAAAAATTTTTTGGCTAAAACCTCTGCTTTTGTTGAGAAACATAGAAAATTCATAGAGAAATCGCTCACCCGAGGTTTAAAATACTCGATCCAGGTACCAGTACCTCCTTACCTGACTGGGTTTTCTAACAGGCTGGCACCAAAGAAAACGAGTTCTATGGAAGGGTAACTATTTCACACCACTCATAAACGGTATTTATTTATTTACTTGGTACGAATTTATATGTAGTATGAGAGTATACTGGTTTTCAAACAGTAATATAGACATTATAAGCATTGTTTCACTCACTAACTCATCAGCATACCTGACCTTCTTTTGCCACATTACCTGATCATTATTTCTGACTGTTTCTGCCTCTAATGCTATGTAAACTTTGTCCTCCACATTGTCATCGATTGGGGAATCACTCTGGCCTTGAATGTCTTTACTGGCCAGGTCACTGATAACAGGTGAATTGCCGAGACAATGGCATGAGGGGGGGAGGGGGGAGGTTATGCGGTGTAAGGCATTGTCCCTGCTTGGCATCTTGTAGAGGAATACAGGAAGGTGTCCCGTGTATACATATGAAAAATCATGCGTGAAAATTGAAAATTGTGCAAATCAGGGACCTTGCAATTGCACGACGTACCAGTATGTCGCCGGGACTGGCAAATGCAAAATGTTGCAACGTACCCATACGTCGACGGGACGGGGCGGGTTAAAAGCAGATTTTGGTGGACTGTACTGAAGTCCATTATATCGAGGTTTTACTGTATATGTTATACCATTTGATTATTGTAGTTAATGTATAATACAGTACAGTACTGCAGTAGTAGTGAAAAGTTATAAAACCATTGGTACAATTCGGACTAATGTCTGATTTATCTCAAAAAGTCTGGGTTAGCAGGAGGAAGTCCTGATGATGCTTTTTGCTTTCTTCAGAATGGCTTGGGCCTCAATTGGTCTGTTAAATAGAGGTTTTACTCTACTCCATTTTCCAAAATATTTATCACCTGCCTTTAGCAAGGTGAGGCATTATAGTGTGTGTGTGTGTGTGTGTGTGTGTGTGTGTGTGTGTGTGTGTGTGTGTGTGTGTGTGTGTGTGTGTGTGTGTGTGTGTGTGTGTTGCCAAAATATTTCAAGAGTTGTGGACAAATTTTCACCAAACTTTCAGGAAATAACTGGATGTGTAGACGCTACTACTTTTGGCAAGGATTTGATCAATGGCAAACAAATGTCGGCTGTCAAATATTTTTTATTTTGGACTGGCTTTTCATGAAACAAGGTGACTGAATTCAGTAGTTTTGCTAATTTTTATTGCCCACTTTTACCTAGGCAAGGAAATAGTTTTGTCAGTGCGTGTTGGTGTATATGCATGTATGTATATCTGTCTGTTGCCAGATGCCTCAACCCCCATGGGGTGGCCACAAACAAACTGCCTCCATGTTGCCCTTTCCAATGCCACTTCACTGCCATGCTCCCAGCTCACACACCTCTCTCTCATATACCTCTCCACTCCATCCCTCATCTCATCCTTGGCCTCCACCTCACTCGCATACACTATCCTTGTCTCTCTCTCTCTCTATCCTCTCCACATGGCCAAACCACCTCAATGTATTTCTCCTAATGGTTTCTATCACATCCACTTCCATACCACAACACTCCTTCACTTCCACATTTGACAGTCTGTCTCTCCATGTAACTCCACATGCTCCTCTCAGATAACTCATTTCCACTGTTCTCACTCTTGACTTGTGTTCCAACAAGGTCCAAGCTTCCCTTCCTTATGTCAGAGATGGTATCACAATACTGTCATGCTGTGCCTTTTTCACTTTCATGCTCACTTTCCCGTTCATTATCACTGCTTTTAAAGAACCAGCAACCTTCCTTCCCTGTTGTACCCTTTCATGCCCTTCACCTTCTATACTTCCATCCTTACTCATCACACTACCCAGGTACAGTACTTAAACACACACATATTTACCATGTCCTCCTCATCCAGCCTCACTGTACGTTTGACTTCACTCCTCTCAAAGATCATAACTTTACTCTTCCCTATATTCACCTTTAGATTCCATTTCTGACACACACACCCAAACTCATTCACCAAGCCATACAGTTCCCTTTTGTCTTCACTGAACAATACAGTATTATCTGCAAACAACAGCACAGGGAGTTTACAAACACTGCCCTCTCTTATTAGGGTTGCTCAACCATCCATTGCCCTACCTTTTATCTCTTTTATAACCCCATACATATACAGATTGAACAACCATGAGGACATGATACATCCCCGTTTCAATCCAACATTCAGATACTGAAGAAAAATTCACTCAGTTGACTATCCACACACACTGCAGCCTTAGCACCCTCATACACACTGTTCACGGCATTCAACAACTTCCCATTTACTCCATATATCCTTAATACTTTCCACATTCCTTGTCTATCCACCCTGTCAAAAGCTTTTTCCAAATTCATGAAGGCTGCATACAACTTCTTTCCCTTCTCTTGAAACTTTTCTACTAAAGAATATCTGGTCTACACAATCTCTTCCCTTCCTAAAATCTGCCTGTTCTCCAACTAATTCCTCTGTTTCCCTTACTCTGTCAGTAAGTATCCTACCATATACTTTTCCTATTACACTAATAAGACAAATGCCCCTATGATTACCACACACTTCTTTTTTTCCTTTTTCCATTGTATCTGTTGCCAAAATATCTCTTCTTCAAAGTTGCTTTGTTGGCAGCTTGTACCTTAGCCAACAACATATTTTGGCGGGCGATTGTGGCGACCATCATCCACTCGCAATGTAGTGCTGCCTACATCTTCCTTCATCTCATCATTCTTTTCTGTGTCTATCCTCTCTTCCATCTTTCCTGCCATTTTTTATTACTCTTCTTTCCTTTTCTGATTGCTTTACATAAATGACAAGCTCAATGGTTTCCTGTAAGCCAGGAAGCCTTTTGCAACACTGGATGGTAACCATATAACCAACCCATAAGTGTTCCCTACATAACAGCAAGTGGGTTGGAGGAGGGTTAGTGCCATTCCCCATAAAACAGCTATTGCAAAGTCAAACAGCCATCCCTTACAGGATTTCGGTGTCTGGAAATAGATAGATGGATGGATAGACAGATAGACAGATTCACATTTAGCCCCTGAATGCTTTTGTTTCATTCTTTCATGTGACTGGGAAATGTTGGTATCACTTGTCCTTACAAGACAATGCATTCTTTTGGGGGGAGGGGGGAAATAAACACTGTGCAAGGTACTTCACTACACTGTACTTCCTGTTCTTGGCACTACAGGCTATAAAATATGAGTCTCATTAATTGGATTCTTCATTCCAGGGCACCATTCGAATTTTATTCTTGTCGCTGTTGAGATTATCTGCAGCTTAGGAAAGTGCCCTGTAAGAGATGGAGTTACTGTCAGCTATGTCCAAACACTCTTCAAAATATCGATTCTAACCTGAATGAAATAATCTAATGGTAGCCAGAATCAAAGAAAAATTATGCCCTCTTGTTGAAAGAATTAATTCATTTAGTGCTGCAATTTCAATCAATTACAGTACACCTGAATGTAATTCTAGAAAAATCTAAGTGTCCAACTATATCTGCATCGTTCCTTAAATTGTTGGCTACAGACTTTCGTAGGTTATCCTACTGAATTTGCTGTAAATACTATCTGAATAATTCCTCCCTTTCCATATGATCTCTCAGCAACTGCAATTTAACCACTGTATATGGTTACCTACCAATTCTATGTGGTGCTCCAAAACGTGAAAGCCTATTTACTGATCATCAATAGCAACCACATCAGTGACCAATAACTGGCATTTTCACTTAGGACAATGTGTGAGGTATGGGAGTATTTGGACCAAGCTGCCCTCTTAGTCACTGCAAATACAAAGCAGTGTTTATCGAGTTGTCTTATATGGGGGCATTCCTGTAGTTGGAACTAAATACTAAATATGTACCTACAACAAACAGGCTTGGTGACACTAATATCCCTCAGACTCCTATGATGCACTCTTAGCTCAACTGTCAGGCATTGATTGGAATGCAATATCAGTCATTCTGACAAAAAGGCTAACAATGACATCATTAACTCAGGCACCTATGATGCACTCAGCTGAATGTCTAGCCCTAGATGTTACACCACCAAACACTGAAGATGCTCTGACCACAATATTGAGATAGCATTAACTGAGGTTCATACGACGCACTCCCACATGAATAAAGTGCTTCGCATTAGCTGGAATACATTAAAATGCTACAGTTTCTGACCATGAAAGGGCGGATTGTGACAGACTCGAGCTCCAAACTCCCACGATGCATTTTCAACTAAATAAAATCACCTGGCATTAGCAAGATGAGACTATCAGAGTTACTCCAACCATGGTGGGGTTAAATGCATGATGGAGCAATGGCCGCACAAAACTGTAATGGGTCCTGGGGAGACGACACAATATGGCTCTACCTGGTTGCATGAAGACGCCAGGGCTCCAGAGGCTCAACTGACGACACTGCTCTCAGACACCCACCCACCCACCCGTCTGCTCTCTGTCTGTTCCTCTCTTTTGCTCTCTCTCTCTCTCTTTTCCTACTGATCTATAACTGGACTCCAATTCATTCAGCTATATTTTACAAGTGTAAAATGCTTGCTACAAATGGAAATCAGGCTCATTAAACTGTAGATGTTCACTAGCTTTAAAACACTGTAGACTGCAGGAAAAACTAAAGTGCGAAATAGCAATACAAGTTTGCAGACAAAACATCTAAATATTACTAATTACTCTTGTACTGCAATACAGTATAAAGGTTCACCAAAAATTGTGGAATGACCGAGATAAGAACATTCAAGGGCAAAAGAGTATTGATCCTTTTGCAAGCTAGTGAAGTCTGCAGGCAATGGGAGGAAAGAGAGAGGATGGAGGCAGCCACTCCTGAGATAGAGAGCTGGTTACCATGGCAATGGTATACGCAACAGGCACCATCTGCTGAGTTGCCATGCCTCAGCTGTATTTTACACAAATGCTGATGTATTTATACACATGAATATAAATACATTCACCATACTGCACTCTAATCTCAAATCAAGAACAAAATAAGACAGTGATATTCTAATGTTCTAAGACTCACATGGTTACAGCTTGCTTCCAATCAATACTGTAAACCTGGGGAGACAATCCTAACTGGCAACCTGGAATCCCTCTCCAAACGTCAATACTGCCCACACACACGCGCACGCATGCACACACACACACACACACACACACACACACACACACACACACACACACTAAACCACATACACCCATGCAATTCACACACTGGCTTCATTATCAGGCTACTTTCCTGACCAGTAACTGATACTATACAGTACTAATGACACAATGTGGTAACTGAAGGCAGCAAAGTGGTCCAACATCTTAGATAAGGCTGCAAATACTTATAATAGTCCACAACTAGCCAAGCACTTGTTACACATGCATCTGATTATCCTACACAGTGACAGCAACCTATGGTGACATTTCATCTACCTCCTTCACCACAATGATGGATTTACTTTGTTTACTCTTGCAATCTCCAAATGAGTTTATTCTGTTAAGTATATTTTTCTAGCCTTTATTAACCCCTAACTGCTGGAGTTTCTTCAGGTATGAATTTCTCTGGTAGCGCCATGATATTAAATAAACTATACAACCCATGACTTGATGAGGCTACAGTGAGGGAGTGGGGAAGGCTTTATCCTCCCCACCCCCTACTTCTCACCCTTCACCAGCTGGTTAAGACCAATATTCATTCATTCATTCACCCACTCACTACAGCTGTTGTTTAACCCTGGTATGCCTGGTCAAACAGACTCATCAAGTGCATTCATTTCAGTCCAGTACTGTAATTAAATCCACATGCGTCAAGTTGTCCTGGTAATAGTTATAACCAATTAACAACAAAGTACCGCATCTAGTCAAAATTATACCTCTGACCTGACCATATGCTGGTAAACTCATGAGGAATGTTGT
The DNA here is from genome assembly GCF_032717465.1 of Coenobita brevimanus. Lineage (NCBI taxonomy): Eukaryota > Metazoa > Arthropoda > Malacostraca > Decapoda > Coenobitidae > Coenobita > Coenobita brevimanus. The sequence continues at coordinate 27,965,240 of NC_137039.1, read as the reverse complement.
TTATAAGCTCTGTCACCTGACCCTCAACCTCTTGACAGTAGACCATTCACTGTTAAAAAATATAGTTCTTGACCCTATGTGTGCTAGAATTTCTCCTGAGCAAATTCTCTCCTGTTACCCCAAATACAATTTGTCAAAGAGGATATACGAGTTGGTTCTTGACAATTGGCTGCCAGGTTCTCTAAATTGGGAAAAATTTGGTATGAGCTTAAATAATGCAGAACAAAGCACATCAACCAAAATAAAATGGTGAAGAGTTAAGTGGTTCCTGCCCTTTCCCACTACCTCTTGACACATACTGTGCTCAGGGAACTTTAATACAAGGTCAAACTAAATTCTTGACCCTTTCACAGCTGGATCTCACCTCACCTTAATACTGTACTGTACAATTAGGTGGCAAGCAAACCAAGAAGATATCAGACCACTGAAGATAACATACCTATACACCTTGTTATACAATGTACCGGGCATTGAATTTGCAGACCTGGTGACCCCTCATACATGTGTATATACATACACTGTATGTATATATATATATATATATATATATATATATATATATATCTATCTATCTATTGCCAGACGCCTCAATCCCGTTTGGGGTGGCCACAAACAAATCGCCTCCAAGTCGCCCTGTCCCCCGCCATTTCACTACCCTGCTCCCAACTCACACCCCCCTCTCTCATATACCTCTCCACCCCATCCCTCCATCTCATCCTCGGTCTCCCCCTCCCTCTTCCACCCTCCACCTCACTCACATACACTCTCTTCGTCAGTCTTTCACCCTCCATCCTCTCCACATGGCCAAACCACCTCAGTGTGTTCCTCACAACGCTTCCTATCACATCCACATCAACACCACAACGCTCCTTTATATCCTCATTCGTCAGCCTGTCTCTCCACGTGACTCCACAAGCTCCTCTTAAATAACTCATTTCCACTGCTCTCACTCTTGACTTGTGTCCTTCCAACAACGTCCAAGCTTCACTTCCGTACGTTAGAGTTGGTATCACAATACTGTCATGTAGTAACTTTTTTACTTCCATGCTCACTTCCCTGTTTCTTATCACTGCTTTCAAGGAACCAGCAACCTTTCTTCCCTGCTGTACCCTTTCAAGCACTTCACCCTCCAAACCTCCATCCTTACTCATCACACTACCCAAATACTTAAACGTACTCACATTTTCCAATTCCTCACCATCCAACCTCGCTATACATTCACTGACTTCACCTATCTCAAAGACCATCACTTTACTCTTCCCTACATTCACCTTTAGATTCCGTTTCTTACACACTCTCTCAAACTCATCCACCAAGCCTTGCAGCTCCCCTTCATCTTCA